>NW_014554796.1:1823806-1942727 GCF_001313825.1 Dinoponera quadriceps
TATTACTAAATTTTCCTCCCCCTCTCTCTGTTTGTGTATGTGTGTCATCCCTGCAATAGATCCTACATGTTCTAAAATACTACATATACAAGATGCCCAACATTAAATATCACATCTAGGTAACGAGTAAAGTAGAGATTATACAAAAAATGTATGGAATAAAAGCTGTTGGGTTTGGAAAGGGAAAGAAAATAGTGATGTAAAGTTCAGGTCAACTTTAATTTTTATCCTTTCGGTCACAGCGTCACATACGTAAAACATCATTTTTATCTTCTTTTTTAATTATATATGTGATGATATTTATGAATACTATTAATTTTTTTTTTATTTTCGACTATATAGAGATTCAATCTTGATTTCCCAATGGTTATTTCTCCAATATTGTTAATATCTTTGTTATTATAAACAAATTAATACACAGAAAATGCTTTTTTTTTTTACATTAAATTCATTTGTACGTGAACTATTCTAGAAAAACGAACTTTTTCTTAACAATGTAGATACTCCAAAAAGAATAAAATATGAATTTTTACAGATTTTTGTGCAGGTTCAATTTTCAACTCGATATAAAGTGAAGAAATGCAGGTTTTTATGAATAAATGCGATTTTGCGATAACTTAAATGGTTTATGCGTTATGCATTTAAAGGTTTTTGGAGCTGCTAATTTCAATTTTTCTATTAAAGTTTTGTATTAAAAATAGCGAATTTTGCATTTTCAAATCTTTCGCCATATTATATACAATTTTATATCCTAATAATTAAATGTTTTTTACTTATATTATTTTTATAATCGGTGCGTTTAAAAACTTTTAAATTTGAAAGCATGCAAATAGATTTAATTTTCAAATATTTATTATCATATCTGATCAGCCATTTTGATTATTTTAATTATGACATTATTTTTGTAATTTTTATCTTATGAAACCTTTATATTCTAAATGTGAAGGCATTTAAGCAAATATACTCAATTTTCGAAAATTCCGTCGATATATTATATCCATCATTTTGCATTTTAGAAATCTGACAACGGATTTGAATTCAGCCATCCCACAGACCTATAATAGCATGTATGATGTGCAAATCTTCCTGTTCGCTGAATTGCATGACTAAAAGAGTTAAATGAGATAATATGATTCTTGAGTTCCACTCATTATTCTACTTGTAAAAGTATTAAAATAAGATTATCAAGAAATAAATAGTTATTAAAATATTTTATATTTTATCTTAACATTCTTTAGCCGCAGTCCAATTCACGTTTATAGCACTATAAGCATCATTCCATTTTTATCGTCCATTACATGCCAAAAAAAAGATAGAATGCCGCTTACTGTGAACATGAATCGGAACGCAGCCTTTGGCATAAAATATCTCAGGAAATATTTACTTTTCAATGATATTATCTTAATATTTTTATCTGTAAAATAACAGAGAAATGGGTTTATTGTAAAAACAAACAAATAATGATGAATGGCTACAGAGAATAACAGATAATTATGCATTTTAGAAGAGGCAGCTCCAATGGTTTTGACCTTGATATTGCGTTGTCAAGATCATCATTCTGAGTAATCTCTAAAAGGTTTTAGTCGTTGCTCGTTTATTAAAAAGTTATGAACAACGGAAGCTTGAAAAACATGATTTATTTTCAATTTTGAGAGATATAATTTGTTAAAATACATATGTTATTGAAGGAGAGGATTATTTGTGATTACCGTCAGGCCATGCCAATTTTGATTTGAAAAATTTCGAAATGGTGATTTTAACCTGGAGGACGAGCTTAGGTCCGGAATGCCCTCTGTAATCGATAAAAAGCGCTCGCGAAGCAGAGTCAAAGAAACCCCTGATACTACCACTCGCGAACTCGGGGCAGAATTCGGGGTAGCTCGTGGAATCATCGTCAACAGCCTCCACCAACTTGGCTTTGTGTCAAAATTGAACAAGTGGATGCTGCATATATTGAGCGAGAGGAACAAACTTGACCGTATCTCCAAATGCGTTACATTGCTCAACCGACATTGCAACGAACCTTTCCTAGATGCTTAAGATGTCTTCAAGTTTCCTAATATATGTTATAAGAAACTTATTGCGTTTCTCACTTATTATGTCACAAAACCCATATGGCTACCTTCGAGATACGAGTTTTGATATGTATGTACAAACACTAAAGCGTTGCTCATACGGACGTAACAGCAAGATACTTAGTTGAATAAAAAACTTGTTCGTGTCGCTTGTATTTTTCGCTTTTTTCGTTCTTAGAATTACACGGTCGCATATTCAGATGCCAGGAAAGGCAAGGACGAGGAAATCGAGTGCAAACAACACGAACAAATCAAAAGACTATCAATCGTTTTCGTTCTTTGTTTCTCGTGCACAAACACACATGTTATATATTTAATCGATAATGTTGTAACGTAATATTACCAATGATTTTATTACTGACATTCCTGTAGGAGCTCGGCAGCCACTCCGATATTCACTTAACATATTTGACCGGAAAAATCAAAACTAAACCGCAGCGTATAGTGGATATTTGTATATAGCATGCACGTCTTTACTTATTAGACATATATATGATGTCAGGAAATTATGTTCTATATAAGAAAATTCTTTTGCCTATAGGTTTTTAACAACAACGAGTAATGGGTAAAGGCATTTTGTTTATTACTCAAGAAAATGGCCTCAACAATATATGTCAAGGTCAAAACTACTGAAATAGTCCCTTCCCTAAAATGCATAATTACCAAAATTAGCATCATCAATCAGTTTTCTTGGTCATTCAATACACAAAAGTATTAACGTTATTAAGATTATTAAAAAGTATTTACTTTTCAATTATCTTACCTCAGTATTTTTATATATAGAATGGCGACTAAAATCGATTTATGTTAATAAAGACATCCCATAAAAAAAGAAAAAAAAAAGTTGACCTTGAAAAATGTGAAGATCATAATAATATTATCATCACACATGTATCCCTCTCAAAACTCAACAACTTTAATTTAAAACTTTGTCTAGTCTGAAATATTTTTCCATATCCCAAATATCTTTCAAAATTATATATATACATACATACATACATATATACATACATACATACATACATACATACATACATACATNGACTAAATTAACAATAAAATTATCTTCTTCGATCAGTTTCAAGCGGACTTTAACAAAATTTTAATTTGAAGTTTAGCTATCATATCAAATATGTTTTGTTGTGAGAAAGAAATTGTAAAATTGCGACAAATAATGGCCTTCTCAATATTTCCACTATGGAACAACTGTTAAATTTTCGTAAAGAATAGCGTTATGTAAGTAGTGAGTATAAAATAATTCATACTCGGGATATATACAAAACGAAGATAAAATCATAATACTACTAAACAAGAGATAATTCTTTATGCAAGAATAAGTGGGAAGTATTGAATAAATCTTATTTGTCTAGAATTTTTATTTTGGAGAAAATCAAGTTTGAAATTGTGTTAATACGTGCATATACGTGTACTACTTGATCAAAACGTAGTTTATTGTTCCTGAAACTACTATCCATAGCTTTTATATTTGTTGAAAAAGAAATTACAAGTATTCAGATCATTACACAAAAAATTATTAAAGTATTGGACAACCGTAATTAGAAAACACAGCTTTACTTGAGGCAATAAAGAAAATATTTTCAACAATTTCTTAGCGAGTGCGAGCGTGACGTAACAGACAGCGAACTGGACTGTTACACTAGAGTTCCCGGGTGTTCGCTTCTCGGTAGAACTAAATTATTTTCATATACTTGTGTCTCCTCTCCGATGGACTGGCAATTTGAGAAATTGTCACTTTGAACATTTATTATGTTTTCTTAGATTAAATATTTCAGAAATGAAGGCTTTGCGAACCAATTTTATTAGATTTTTTCCTGAAATTGGAAGGATGCAAAACATGTCTATAAAATTTTTGGCAACATTTGCGAATCATTTTGTATATAAAAATATTACGTTATCGGATACATAGTCGAGAGAGAGAGAGAGAGTGTGTGTGTATATGTAGTGCGTGCGTGTGTGGTGCGTGCATATATGAACGTGCACGCATGTGTGTGTGTTTCAATCTTATATCTCAGTATAACATAAGTTAAATAAAAAATTGATTTTATCTTGGTGCAAATGTTCTTAGAATAATATATAATAAACAAAAGAATGACATCACAGTAATACACTCTCATAGTTCATCACATGTGTATATAGAATCTCCTAGTGATATACAGAATCAACTTACCAAGTTAGCGAAGCATATAATGATAATACGACGGACTTGCGACTAGACATAGTTTGCTTTATTACTTACTTATAAGCTTCCGGAAGATCATCGGAATGGATAAGTCCCATAGGTGGGTGTGGTGCTTGTCCCTCACGGGGCTCTGTGTTCATAACTGCAACAACTCGCTCCGCTTCAACGTTAACTTCACTGACTACGACGCAGACGAGATCATTTGCCATGTAGCCTCTCGTTACACCTTTCTTGTCCACCGCCGGCATAGTGGCCGTATTTAATATCAATGCCTAATATACACAAAATACATAAACTTTTCACACGTAATTTAACAATTTAAAATTCAAAAGACACGTCATTTAAAGATATTATATTTGAAGCATATATCAGGTGTATAACCAAGTTCCCGCCGCTTACTTTAAATAGTGTTGACAACGGCATATTGCGGTTCACGACGCCAATGTTTGTTTTGTTTAATAAAGTTGGCTAACATTCCATCAACACTATGACAGTTGGCTACTTTAAAGTTGAGCATAGTTTCAGTTCAATGAAACGTGAAACGATATATCTTCGCCATTGCATGCTTTATTATTTTCATTGCGGTAAAACCGCAGCTGAAGCAACCAGAATTATTTGTGAGACGTATGGCGACAATGTTGTGGCAGAAAAAACATACCAAGATTGGTTTGAAGAATTTTACACAAGGGCAAGAAACCACTCCTCTGTATCTGGTGGGATAAACAAGGGAGTGCTCTATTATGAGTTCCTTCCGCCAGATCAAACGGTCACAGTAAAATGTTATGTGGATCAATTACACCATTTGAAGTAAGCACTTCAAAAGAAACGGTCGGCATATGTCTCAAGACGACGTAAAGTCATTTTGCTCCACGACAACGCGCAGCTACATGTTACTCAAACAAACATTGTATGATTTAGAATTTCTTCGCTATTCAGTTTACTCTCCAGATATCGCGTCGTCTGATTATCACTTGTTCCGATTGATGCAGCACAGTCTCTGTGATACATACTTCCAAAATGAAATAGATGTTAGAAAATGGATAGACGATTTTATCGTGTCGAAAGACATTCTTTTGCCGCGGCATCCATATGCTGCCCGAAAAATGACAAAAGGTGGTAGATGCAAGCGGCAAACATTTTGATTAAAACAATTGTACTGTTTCTTTTGCATTAATAAAATAATTTTGAAAAAAACGTCAGGAACTTGGTTATTTAACATTTAACATTTAATATACATTAAACAGGTACTTAAGACTGACAAACTTTCTGGCAATATGGAAGACATCGAAACAAACATTTTTTTAATAATAATTTTTCACGATGACATCTTGTTTTCATGTTACGTCACATGCTATATCTTAATTCAGCGTTTGCTAACAAATTTTCATAAAAAAAAAATAAGCCACTAGCGGTACTAATTAATTTTTTCTTTCTCGATATAAAGATACGATTTCAATATTCCAGTATTTCTTTTTTATTCGTATAGTTATACAATTTCTAAATCACATATTATTTTAAAACTGCGCGGCTTATTTTTTTTCACGATGAAAATCTCTAAAGATTTAGCAGATGATAGGACAAAAAAGTTATCATGAAAAATGTTAAGGTCTTCCTGGTCCCTTGCTGCAACTGTTCCCGTTTGATTACATCAGAAGCAGGGAAACGCATGTCAAGAATTCTTGCATTATACGTTCAAATAAAAAGAAATATTCGCAAAATAATATTTGTACATCGATTCAGCACACTTGTAAAATTATCTGAACACTTCTTTTACTCAAACAATTAATAAATAGTCGTATATTAATTTAAAATCATGAGAGAAGTTAAAAAAGAAGGTTCCATATCAAGTTGCGACTATTGATTGCTTGAGTAAAAGAAAAATGGACAATTTTACAAGTGTACAGAATCGATCACGAATATCATTTCGTAAGTATCATTGAAATGTATTTGAATGTATAACGTAAGAGTTTTTGACATGAGTTTTCTCGCTTTTGACATCATTAAACAAAGATGATTGTAACGAGAGACCAGAAGTCTTAACAGGAAATATTTATTTTGATATATTCTATGTTTTATGTCAAAGTTTATCAGTCTAAGTTTTAACATCTAAAATGAAATTTTATAAGGCCGAAGAAATACAATATTCATTAGTGATATCACATCAAAATACCTTAACTCCCAGTTCATTAACAACTCTAGGACAGTCACTGCAGTTGCAAAGCACCTTCAGAAGTAGACCAGCGGTACTTTTACCCATTACTTGCGCGTAAATTACATCTCCAACTACTAAACTCTGCAAAGCAGATGAATAATGTCGAATTAAAACATTAATTTAAAATCTCAGGAAGAATAAAGAATGTAATGTCATCTCATGAACATCACTACTTATTTATATATTCTTTTAATTTATTAATATTTTTTAATATTATATACCTCCAAAAAGTTGCGAATACGCTGAGACTTCTCCATAGTGACAAAAGTATCAAGTCCTGGTACTGTGGCATAAAACTCTGAAAACACAAGTGTATATATTGCATAACGTTACATTGCTTAATTACATAATATTTAGATCAGTATGTGGAATTTATACTTTTAAGGTGATTTGCGAGGGCTCCATATTTCTCCTCATCTCTTTTGCTCTTTAAAATTTCCAAAAAGATTGAAACTAATCCTCCATGTATATTATTTTCATACGCTCTACCAATATATTTACATTATTATAATTACGATAGAGAACACTAGTTTCGATAAGAACAATAATTAGAATAGGCATCACAAGTCTCATGAAAGCGATGGTACCCTAAGATTAATATTGTGACATTCAGATGCCAGGCTGACCAGACAAATGGGAACAGTAAGGAAAAGAAAATGGCCTAATCCTTGAAAATCACTTCGAAAGTACAACTAATTTCAATCACTTTAGGTAAACAGAAAGGACATTTCAAGCAATCATTACCCTCATCTCCTAGCTGTTGTTTAATGTATTCTGCAGATTTCTCCAAATTTGATTTATCATACAGGGCATCAGCTTTTTTAGCAAGGAACTGTTGAAGCTTTAGACGTTTGCCTCTATCCCCAAAGCTGAAATATAGAAAATTTTATTTGAGCAAGATGCTTTGATAAATATTATCAGATAGTTTTTATAATACAATGACAAACACCTCAGAGTCTTTTGTCGTTGTTGGTAGATTTCAAAGCTTGGATCCTTGAGATTGAGCATCACCAGCTCATTTTCATTGCGCTCCCCTTCCCAAACCTTCTGCAACTGCTGGCCATGGTAGTTCAATGCTTGCGCCACAAGACGCGCATCCATAGATTCCATATTTCCACCGAAGAGACCAACCTAATCTGTAAGACTACGAAAATGCAGTGTGCTCGAATTATTTGTTCACCTGTCGGCACTATGAGGGCATCCACGGGTAATGTTTTACATCAATATTTATCACTGAGTTCCCTCATGCATAAAAAAAACCTTTGCATAACTTTGAACGCCCAAGGACACATGCCCACTGTGGATCACTGTTCCACCGTCCGTAATATAACGGATGTCCAGTTAATGCGGACACCGAAGTTACACGGCTTCGTTCATTCATTATCGCGCCCACGCAATGTCTGGTGGCATTGTGTCAGATCGTCAAATATCGCAGCACTGCGCCGTCGGGGACGAGGTGACAATGTATTGATGAAATCGGTTCTCAAGATTGATTCACCCTGGTGAATTTCGTTGGCCTGGTTGTAACGAGGACGCCGATTCGTTACTTCATATTAACGCACTAACGTAGGCGAGAAGCTACGCGCTCGATCGATTTATCGACAACAAGATGGTCGTCGGGGTCGTATGAAGCCGAGAATCGGATCGCAAAGGGCACCGGCGCCATGACACATCGCCGAATGGCCACCTTCTTTTTAACGCCTATTCCGCTTTTTCTCGCCAACGGCGAAACCTGCGCACAGCCGGGAGAATATTACTTACCGTTCGTTCCAAATACTGTTCCGCAGAGATCTGCCAATGCGAACTCAGAAATAATCACCGCGAAACATCATCGGGAGACGAACTACGTGCTCGATCACCACCATGCGTCGCGACGCGATTCACGATTGTGTCGAAACGGAAGGAGTCTTGGCGGATGAACGCCATTAACGGAACATGGTAGAACAGGCTCGCGCATGCGCAGTGACCGCAAGCCTCCCACATAATGCGCAAAGGTTGCGTCCGTTTGGGCGCTGTAAGTTCTAAGCTGCGTCATTCTATCTTCTTTTGGCATATAATTAACAATAAAGGTGCGTTCGAGGAGACTCTTTTTAGCGTCATTCTACCCTTGTTGTACATAATAAAGGCAGCAAGCGTCTCCTCGAACGCACCTTATATTTCCAAAGGGGACGCAGCCCTAATCTAAAATAGGTGCTTTTTTTGTGATTTCTTAAAACTTAAAACATTATTGTAGACCTAGTCTTGGTCTTAGTTTACAATAGCTGCTTCAAGCCTTAAGAAATTGACCAACCACAATCGAATTATAGAAGAGAAATCAATTGTGATTGGTCAATTTCTTAAGGGTTCAAATTCTATCGTAGACCTAACTTAGTTACGGTCTATAATAATGGTCTGTAATAATGCTTTCCAATCAGTCGACACAAGCATCATTTTGTCTTTGTTCCACATTTAATGAATAACAAAGATAGGATGATGCTTGTGTCAACTTGTGCCATCAAATGGAATGCACCAAATGGCTTCTGCCCACGAGATGTGAACACGCTTGCCGCGCGGCGGAAGTCCGCACGGTAGCCAATAAACTTCTAGTTCTTATCGAAAAACGGCATGTTGATTGGCTACCACGCGAACTTTCGCCGCACGGCAAGCGTTGCCGCATCCTATAGGCAAAAGCCATTGGCGTTAGGAAGCTAGTTACAAAGCTAGTTACAACAGTGCGCGGTGAAAGTCGTGGGCATTTAGTGAAACCACAGACTTCTATATTGTACACTAAACCGATAACTAATCCCTTTAACACGTCCCCTAAAAGTAAGTATTAAAATTCCACGCATGCGCATCGTAAGGTCGCGAAAGGAATGTAGCTTCTGCTAGATTCCGAATTTATATACGCATAAAACATAAAGTACCTAATCTTACCTAATGTTAGATTCTAAAATATGTCCCCTTATTTATATTAAAAGAAAATGTGTAAATCAAACTTCTACATTTGATGGAAATCTACAACGGTTTTACGAATTGTCAACTAACCTAAAAGTACAACTTATTTGCTGCTATGCTTATTTATAAAAATGCAAGTTACAATTTTTATTTTTTGCACTTGGACATTTCTGAACTGCACACCGTATAGGCATTTACCGCAATTGATATTTATCCAGTATTTAATATTTCGGCTTGCAATGTCACACTGTTCATTCAATGTATATAGAGTACTCACTTTGCAATGCGCGCATGACCATGTACTTATATAAGGGCCGCTTTTGTGTATAAAAATCTATAAATAGACAGTAAGAATAGACCGAGCATGAGGTGCGAAAACTGAAGATCAGGTAGAAAAAGACGGACAATAGGTGCCGTGTAGCTTTCTCTCTCTAATGAGGAAAGAGTGGGGAGAAAGAGGGGTAAGAGAGAGTGAGCTGAATATCGAGGGTATCCATGTAGACGGGATCGGTTGGAGAGTCCAGCGTATTCTCGCGCGAAGAAAAACCGCAAGTAGAAAGGAGCGGTCCGCGCTTTTGTTGATTCGCGGCCAGTTTCAGACTCAGCGCTGGACCGTGAACTACAGGGTCTCTTTTCTCTTCCCTCCCCCCCCCCCCCCCCCNCTCTCTATCGCAAATAAAGGCATGTAAACGCGTTCGCTACAAGATGCAAAGACTGTCCGAACGTGCAACGAAAGAACCGTGGTCGCATTCTCTTAAAATAGAATGACGCCGTGTGCTTCAGTTCGAAATTTCGAGTGCATAGTCGATAAGGTATCGAACACGGTAAATGCAGCATATCGGATCGAGAGCGAAAGTGTACGACGTCCGGATTGAGTGCATAAAGAGTACGAAAGCGAGGAGCCCGGATTTGGTCGGATGAGAGTCACTTGGGCGAGAATAGAGAGCTTCTCCAGAAAAGAGACACAGAGAGAGAGAGAGGGAGGGAGAATTGCACGATCCTTAAAATCGTCGGATATGTTGGATCGTCGCATGGAGCGTTGAAATCTCCGCTTGCACGTCCTCGATTTCAACATCGAAACGTCATGTCTCCGTGGTGATCTGAACGCAAGTTCTATCATGATTTGTTAGTCGAGCCGTCAAGTGTCAATTACGATGTCGTCCATAAAAAGGACGTCGCCTAGATCGCAGCATCGTCATCTGCAGATATCCTCGGCCAAGTGCGGAAAGACGAAACGAGCGAACGATCGAGCGACCAACGAAGAGAGATGCAGTGGAAAATGCCGTGTACAGTGGAGCGAGAAACACGTGAAGGAAGGTTTGGTACTCGTTCAGGAAGCGCAGCTCGCCAAGTTGGTCAAAACCGGACCGATCACAGAGCAATACGAAATCGATCCAAAGCCGTTTGCTAGGTGAGTCCTTCAGGAAGAATTTACGATATATCATTTGTCCGTGTTAAAACGCTCGTATTAAAACGTTCGTGCCTATCTACAATTACAAAGCCGAAGAACGGATCGCGAGACGGTTTTTCAGTCACGTAAAATTTCGTCAGGGATCGCCAGATTTTACGTTCACACAAGTACGGGTATACACAGTATGTATACTTTTAACATTAGTTCGTTTTGATATTTTTTTTTACAGAAATATATGGAGGACATTATTCAAGTGACTTTGAAATTTCCTAATGTTTTCCTCCGACGGAAGAACTTTACGCGAAAGTGGAAACTGCCGCGAGCGACGCGCGACTTTTATTCTCGACGATCTCGTCACTCCCTACTTGTAGACTGCATTGCGTGCCACGCACGATGATTAATTGATTTCGAATGTGACGCGTAATTTGTTAAAGCGTTACGCACAATAGCAACGATATGTGACGCGTGTCACACATTAATCATGTATATTGTGTTGGCTAGTCATTGAGCAAATTAGGCTCATAATGATCGTTGACGACTATCGTGATCGCGTCATTGATAAGACACAGATTGCCAATGTACACATAATTTTGTACTAATAATTTAGAACGAAGTGTACATCACACACTTAATATTTACAAGCGAGCTAATTTAGTCCCGTCATAGTACGAAACAATTATAATAATCAACTGAAACGAATCACATCACGACGGTACCGAGAATGTATTTACGATCACGAACACAACGAAGGAATTTAACAACGGATAATGCAAGGATTTGCATATTGTTATATCGAATAATGGTGTTCGAACAGTCGTAAAAAACGTGACTACCGAGACCATATTAACTATAGTCGCACCGCAACGTTTTTGGAAGCGCTCGTGTAGCCTCGCGGAAAACTTGTGAGCCACGAAAGGAGATTGTAACAAATGGAGGAAAGAGAGAAGAAGAAACGCGCCGTGGTAAGTATTCAAAATGGTAATGAAGGATGTCAAGATGGCAATGGCGCTGACTTCTTGTTCTCAAGGACGAAATAAATTCATCACGAAAATGTGAAGTCGAGCGGCAGTAAAAGTCGAAGTTTCATCGGGACATTGGATATACTGAAAATATGCTGATGTAATCACGCATATGATCGCAGTTATATTCGAAGGAATTTCACTCTGCGACACAATTCATAAATTGTGGATTATGCCTTCGCCATGTTTTTTGTATTTCTACTCTCGTTTAAGCGCATTTTTATACATTTATGCATTTTTATTCACACATTACAACATAATTCTAAAAGTAACGTGATAGAACTTTGTAAAATTGTATTTTGCAGCAATAATAGCGAGGAGAAGAAATATTAACTTGTTATGATAATCTTAAAAGTTGATAATTACTCCAACACCAACAGAAATATTCGAACTTATTATATATATATGTGTATTAGGTTTTCTCTGGTAATTCTTATTTCAGTTTAATTAACAATTCAATTGTTTTATAGATATGATCTGTACAGAAAATTACTTAATGCAGTTCTATCCCCTAGGCTTATTGACACCGAAAATATCCAGCCAGGCACATTATGATTAAATATTCATACATCATGACTATTTTTATTATATTTTATAGATTTTCCAGTGAACTTATAACGATAATTCGAAACAGCGGTCACATGATATATAAATATTTATTGAATTATACGTCTGATTGGAAATTTTCGACGTTATAATACCTAAAAAATAAGACTGCATTAATGGAGTCTTATACGAACACGTCTTATACTCGACATCAAAATGACGTATACTTGCTACCTAAACAGTTACTTAGAATATCTTTCACCAGCCTTCGGTTAATGTAATCAGACGATTATGGGATTGATCAGTTCGGGTAATTGGCGATTGATCAATTCTGTCGAGGTAACCGTTTGATAAAAAATTAGAAGGTTGGTGAAAGTTACTGTTAATCATAAAATTCATAAAAATGGCAATTAAGTGACGTCATTTTTATGACGTCGTTTATAACGAGAATGTTATCGTCAAAAACATCGCGTCTTTTTTTTGTCTTTATTTAGTCGATTAGCGTTATGGGACAAAAAATAATCTTAAGGTCATATCATAATAATGTTGCCTTATTGGTTGGATTTAGATTTTAGATATTAACACTTTGCGGGCCGCTGTCATGCTGACGTGACTTTTGCTCGCCAACGGTTATCGGCCGCTGTCACGCTGGCGTGACTTTTGAAGGCGAGCAGTAGAACCTGCGTGAATCTCGCCGGCGGCAGCATAACGGCGCTTCGATAAATGCGCGGCCCGCAAAGTGTTAAGATGCATTGATTTCCCATCTTTAGATTCCCATTGGTCCGATTTTATAATTCCATCGATTGAACATCCAAAATATCCTCCTTTTCACTCTTTTCAAATATCAAAATATATTTGTTGATATTGTTTCACAGCGGTCAGTGGGCGAGAGTCTACCGCTGCAGATCTCGGTCAACTGGCATATTTTACGCGGCGAAGTATTCGTCCAGGAACAGATTCAACGTTGATTGCAGTGCAGAGCTGAGACACGAGATTGCCCTATTGTCCCTGTGTTCTCAATCACCGCGTGTCGTCAAGCTGCACGATGTCTACGAGACGCAGAAAGAAATTATCATGGTTATGGAATAGTTAGTAACACGTAATTCGGCTCAATTAAACACACCACTTAAAATGGTGGTATTAGTTATTATTATGAGCACTGCTAAGCATTTACAGCAAAAAGGAAGAAAAAAAATGCTCATTCTACCTGCAAATCTGCAGGATAAGTCCTAAACGTTATCTTTCGACTGCGACACGATGACGATCTCACGAAGCGGCGATTTCTTTTTCAGTGCGCCCGGCGGCGATCTCCAGACGCTCATTGATGGCGATTTGGTACCCCTCGAAGGTGACGTAGTACACTTTGTACGCCAGCTAGTGGAAGGACTCGCCTACCTCCATGAGAGAAATATTGCCCATTTGGACATCAAGGTAAGTTCGATCCATAAAAGGTCGATGCGAGCTTGTCACACTTCTCGTATATCAGGATTCCGGGACTGATTTCGCCTACGTGCCGCGTTGCGTTGAGTCGTGTTGTTAAAAAGAAGCGTCAATAAGACTGTTTTCCTACTTACATAAAATCTTTTGGAAATTATGCCAATTTAGTAGTTTATGAACTCTGAATATTATAGAAAAAAATTAATTTTTCTTGATCACACTGTATGTTTTACCACCAGCGGATGCACCCATGTTTTATTTCTACCTAGATAAGGTCTAGGAATTTCACGGTATTTTACAATTTATAAACATTATAAACTCGCCGTAAAAAAAGGAAACGATTAGGATACATTTGTAATAGATGAAAAAAATCTACATTTAAGATACATTTTGTTTAAATTGTTCCGCACTAGCTACCATTCGTTCTTTTTGTCACAGATTTAATCAAGATACAAACTGCAAGATTGTGGGGTTTGTGTGTTGGGCGTAAACGAAATTGAATACGCGAGTCTGTTTTGTGTCTCATTCTGATGCAATTCATTCCTGCTTACTCGTGGAAGCGAGTACTATTTTAATGTTTGAGGAAACAGTTGTGTACGACGGTTTAAGCGAAACGCTGCTGCAAATCGTCTTAAAATGTTAGAATATAATTTGTGACAATCTAAAATATATTTAGCATTAATTTTACCGTCTATGCCGTTGTACTATCATCAGAATATATAATGGTGAAATACTTGATAATACGATTAAAAATTAAACTATATTATCACTATATTATACCTGGTCTATCTTTCTCATTCAAAGGTCAGTGATGGCTCTTATTGATCAATTACTAATGATGTCCATAGCAATTAATGCATTAATACATGTTTACAACTCATTAAAGGATTTTTTTTTTAATTTTACAGCCCCAGAATTTAGTTATGATGGGCACCTTCCCGGAGTGCGATGTTAAGTTGTGTGATTTCGAGATTTCGAGAGTGATCCTCGAGGGTGCTGAAGTACGAGAAATTCTTGGCACGCCGGATTACGTCGGTGAGCAACTTTTCTTTTCAATTCTTGATATGCGTCAATTTTTTATGCGTGAAATTTAAAATTAAATGAGGTACACGGAAAAAATTTGTTTTCAAATAACATATCACGCTAGTAATGAATATGGAGCTTGAGTTTAGTGAGTAATGAGATCTTTGAAACTATATACAGTCTGTCACACAAGAGCGTCTGGGCATCTGAAAGAAAAATTATTATTTTTAAGAAATTTATAGATTGATCTAAAGTGCACTAAAAGCACTATTACGAATTTACTTAGTAAGTCGTCCAGTCTCCATTATTTGACCTCCATTATTGGGCCATCTAGTTAGCACTCAGACATCCTAGGTTTTCTGCTACCGGATCATTTGATGTATGCTTCCTATCTGCTGTATTTGCACTATTTTCACAATATTTAATCACTACAAATTCAGTAATCCTCAGTATTAAGTTTCTTTAAGGATATTTCATCACTACTGCACTATTATGCACTAGTATTTAAGTACTCATATTGACAAGGTTGGGAAGTAGTGCGTTACTTGTAACATCGTTACCGTTATTTTTTCTAACTATTTGTATTGCTTCTTAAATAACGGTAACTAGTTACTTTTTTAATGGGTAACACGTTACTTTTCAAATCCTGTGACTTTTCCCATGTAACCCAAATCATTTTCCCAACCCTGCGTATTAATGATAGTGTAGTATTTAATCATTGTAACCCTAAGCACTGAAATTTGGAATTTATGCGAGTTCTATCATTTAATCATTACGAATTATTACCAACAGTGTTTCAAATATTTAAAAGAAGTAATTAATCACTAGCTTAATTTCTGTAAAAGACCAACCACATATCTCGCATCTCTCGAATCATTCTTATTTGAGAACATTGAAATACACTTACCTACAAGACGTTTGATTTTTATACATATATAAAAATGACAGTGCGCGCTCGAATGATGTCGCTTGCAAAGTCACTAAATACAAAATAAGTCATTGACAGTGAAGACTATGCGAAGTAAGAACCGAGTTATTGTACACGCACTTCCGCATATTCAAACATATTGGTTTTTTTTTTCTTTCAGCGCCTGAAATATTGCACTATAAACCGATTACATTGGCAGCTGATATGTGGTAAACGTTTTATTATTCTTTCAATTTTTTCTTGTCTTTTTTTTCCGAACGTACAGTTCAGTCGGTCACAGGACCGGTTGTAATAGTTTTTTTTTTTACACACTTCAGGACACACGAAAAAAACGAACCTATGATTTACAAACATGCGCAGAGATATAGTCGGACAGCTGTCAAAATTACATATACACATGTAATTTTGACATGCACATATTTAATTTTGACAGCCGTCTGACCAGTTATCACAGATTCGCTTCGTCATATTTTTTGTGTTCTGAAGTGTGTAAAAAAAAAAACTATTGCAACCGTCCTGTGTGTCGGTGTTTTCTTTTTTGCATTCTATGAGACTAATTGTATTTCAGGTCGCTTGGTGTCACAACTTACGTATTGCTAACAGGTTTCTCACCATTTGGTGGCGAGTCCGACCAAGAAACTTTTCAGAATATATCCTTAGGAGAAGTGGACTTTCCCGAAGAAATTTTCGAAGATGTTTCGGCACAGGCAAAGGACTTTGTCGCGAAGCTTTTAGTGCTAGATTCAAGGTATAATTGTTACAACATTTTAAGAGTCCTCTCATCTGATCGAACATTCCCTAAAATATGGAAAAGTATTCATCTTGAAGAATCTTTTCGTCTAATTTTACAAGGACGAAACATGGCTGCAATTGATTTTCAATAGACTGACTGAAATTCTTTAAAGTCAGTTTTTATTGCATATATTTAACTACCATTTAGAGTATATCATCAATGATGATAAACATCCGTATTTTCCGCATAAAAGAGAAATAAAACATATTTTCAAATATTCGAAATATTGCTATTCGCTGAATCCGAATATAGTAATACTAAGTCGATAAACAGTTGAAAGCTCTAAAGTATTTAACTTTTACAACTAATTTGCATAATTTTTTTACATTTTCATTTATTTTCTAAATTTTTCATGGATTTTGTTAAGAATCTTGGTCATTTGATTTGCCACTTGTATGATTTCAATTACATATCATGAACGATAGATCAGCAAAAAGAAACGAAAACGACTTGATCTGATAAAACGCTGAGACACGGGTATGTTGTTTTTACATCTATTTTCAGAAACTATTTGAATTTCTCATGAGTGGAGGAAAAAAACTCGATTTTTATCGAACAGTGTTATGTGATAAACAAAAAAAAAGACTAAAACTTTTGCATACACCTAATAAAATTGAACTTATTATAGATATCTTTATTTAATGAAAAATGATCGATTTTGATTAATCCTTTCCAGTGCACGAATGACCGCAAAGCAATGCCTTCACCACGATTGGCTGCGAGGTGCCCCTATGCAAGCGTCCCCGCATTTAAGGAGATACTTATCGAAATCGAGGGAGATTCTTCTGGAACGCGTTGTCAGCAGAGAGAATTTAAGAAGAGTCGCATTGATGAGCCAAACAACCAGTCAGGCGAATCTCTGTGTAGATATTCAGGATCGAAACCATCAGCCACAAAGCTTGCAGGATTGCCTGTTAAGTCAGAGCGAAATGTGTCTAAATCAGTGCATCACAAGAAGTCGTTCCAGCTTAACAGGTAGTGAAGGTTTACCCAGTTCAACGGATTCTCAGACCAGCTTGAATTCATCCGGATCCAATCTGAGCTGCGCAAGTCAAAGCTGTTTACTAAATCAGGAACAGACACAGGGATTATTGAATAAAGCTCAAAGTCGATCGCACGCTAATCTGAATCAGGGCCTGAGTCGCGGAATACTTTCAAGAATACGCAGCCTGAATCGTGTTCAATCTCAGGCATGTCTGCTAAATGGCTCCGCCACGAACAATTCCGCCGTCATCTCAATGAATCTTGCCATCAGCAAGTCTCGCGAGAAACTATATGGTTTAAGATGCCTGTCGAAATCTCAGGGTGTATTAGATATTTACAGAAGTCTGGAGTGCTTGAAACGGCGAAGAAAGAGTTACCAGCGCGCACAAGCCGATGATATACTGCCTATCTTCAAACAACTCGGCGCATCCTCCAGACTCGCGCTTTCGATCAGTGACAATCGCGCAGTCACTTACACGAAATTAGAAATTAGCTTGATTCCCGATAAAATCGAACAAAAAGTTAATCTAGATCAACCAATAGCCGCATTAACGAATGAGTTTAGCGGCGATAAACGCGGCAATTCGAGTAATTTGAAGCAGGAAACGAAGAGCGTAGACTCATTACAGGCTCCGAAAAAGCTTATTTCGGAGTCCGAGGAAAATCTGGATTCCCTCAAGTCCATCGAGTCGGACACCCTGACGGAAGATTCGGACGATATGGGGCTCATTGTAAACAAACATTCATGCGACCGTCAATATTCCGACACTTCCAGCTGTTCCAATAACTCGGCTGCATACGACGATAAGGAAGATCGTTTGACTGAATCGGAAAACGAGGAGCCCAAGTATACTGTAGCGCAGCTGGTTTCGGCATTCAATAAGCACCAGGAAGTAGCCTCGAAGACGAGCCTGCAGGCGATCATGTTCAAGAAGAGGATTACTGAGCTGACGTTTCCGACCGGTACGAAGGCGCTGCGTCTCTTTATTCCGGACATCAACATTAACGAGAACAAGATCATTCGGCGCAGAACAAGCTACAAGCCGCGAAAGAATTGGGAGGAGTTTCGAAAATGCAACGAAAAGAACGAGGGAACTTTAAAAATCTTCGATAATGATTCTTGCAACGAAGGTGATGACGACGAGGACGAGATTCGAAATGAAACAAGGGATCATTCTGCTATATGGGCAAACGGACGAGATACCACGAATGTTAAGGAGAACGTTTCTGTTATCTCACGAGAATTAATTTGTCGGAATGAAGATTTCATCCCGAAGCAATGGTCTATCCTACAACAGGAAGATGATAATAAACACTCTATCTACGCCGACAATGCGAGTACTCGAAGTAATCTCGGCATTATTGTTGACGAGAAGTATAAGCAGTGTGTAAAAGGCGCTATGTCCAGCAAGATGGAAACTCCTGAGGACAAAATTCAGATACACCGAAAATCATTAGAAACACAATCGAAAGTCGCTGTGGTGGTGTGTCAAAAAGAGAAATTATCTAATTACATATATCCTGAAGTAACTTGCATAGCCAAAGATGATGAAACGCAATCTAAAAAAAAAATGACTGTTGCCACGATTAATGGAGGACTGGAACCTAGAATGTCTAAGGCCGAGCGAATTAAGTTGAGTTCAGGCATTGATACTGCGAATGTAAATCTTAAGGATATTCTACAACAGGTAGATAATTCTTCCAATGAGAACTTGGAGAACTTGAGGAAAAGGACATCGATAACAAAAATTATATTGAACGATAACTTGGTTCATGATCATTTAGACAGTTCTAGCGGTATCAGAACGAGTTCTCGAGCGAAGAGCGAACTGCCCATAGTCAGCGATCAGTCCGGTGAACAAGTGAATTTAACGACACCACCATTATTTATCCGATCTTCCTCTTTCTCTAGCGACAGTAGTTACCCGTACCGCGTGCAATCCGACACAAATATGTCATGGGAGGATGTTCAGCTTGTCGCGAATTCTGGCGTATTTCTGGAAAAAGATTTCTGCAAGCCTGCGAAAGGAGATGACATCCAGCAAACATCCAGCGACGGAAGGAACAAACAGTGCGCAGAGAATCGTAAGGTTTGGGGTCGGATTTGTACGGGCTCTTATACCAGAGCAATGGAAAGATTTACCAGTAAAAATGTAGACGCGACAAAAAAATCGTCGAATTTAAGCCTCACGCAACAAATGGAGAAGACACGAAGGAAGAGCAGCCCTGCAATGCCGCAATATATAAACCCTTAACTTTTAAACTACGGAATAAAATCACCACTGAGCGCGGTACGAAACTAGTACTTGTTATGATACAGTACTTCCGCAAATTATAATATGAAAAAAATCAGGATTCCTAGGCCAGTATTCATAGTCAGATCTTATATTTAAGACAGTCTTAAGTTCTTATCTTATCATTAATATAAATACTTAAATAAACTAATGCTTAATAGCGCAATAGCGATAAAATATAGCCCTTACAGAAATTTTATTGAGAATTACTGAATTTGCAGTGACTAAATATTGAAAAAGCAATGAAAGTACAGTGGATAGTGAGCATATGTATATCAAGCAAATGTCCCGGTAACGGAAGATCTAGGATGCCTGACTGCTAACTAAATGATTCAATACTGTCCTGAGTATGTATTTTTCCTTTTTTTACTATTTTTATTTTATTATTAATATCAGTAAAAAAACGTACAATCTTTTTATGTATATAATTTAAAATATATTAATCAATGATTAAGTATTGGCCAAATAATTACTGAAATACTGCCAGTATTTAATAATTGTAAATTTTTTTTGTAATTCTCACTATTAAATTTCTGTAAGAGTTCATAGCCAATGAAATGTATCGTGCAGCATCTGAAAATGAATTTAAGACAATCATATGTAAGATCCGATTATGAATACTAGCCTTGAGGACATTACAGTCATCCAATATTACAACTACTCACTGAGCGCGCAGTAAATAGTAGTTGTAGTATTAGATGCACCCATTACTTGCTATAGTGAACGTTGAGCCTCAAACGCCTTTAGTCGCTGTTCGTACACGGTATAAACTTTCGTCAAACATTTATAGATTTGTTCGCATTCTAGTTGTGTCTTAGTCAGATTCGTGTTCAGCGACCCAAATAATCCACGGATACCAATTTTTTAAATATTTACTTAATAATTCACCAAGTTGTCGATTTTTCACCATTTCTGCAGTCTCGTCGTCAAAAAGTTTCCATCTTCAAACCTTCATAACTCGGCGAAAAAATCGTACAGAAATTTAAAAAAATCGTAATTTCAAGACAAAATATAGCGTTTTAAGATGCCGCTGAGAGAATGTTAAAAACATAATTTGATCAGCCATAGTAACACCTTGAAAATGGCAAAAATCACTGTTTTTAGCCCATATTCTCCCATTTATCTCAAAAATTTGACGTAATGGACATTTTTCGCTGACGGATTCAGCGGCCAAAATTACGTAGGAAGTCACTACTCTGCTTCTTGTGTCTGGACCTTGTAGGCCTGAGCTATTAATGGAGATTATTACTTGGGCGTTACGAAACATTTGCTAGCAAGAATTGATCGGGTTCATCTTCAATACCGAATTTGCAAAGCAGCTGATCGCTTCTGCATGACAATGTTCATTTACGCCATGCGTACATTTCTCACTTCCACATCGGTCTTAGTCCTTGATCATTCCCCATATTCATCAGATTTCGCATCATGTGACTATTTTCTCTTTCCGAAATTAAAAATGAAACTGAAGGGAAAACAGTTCAACACTATTTTAGACACCCGGAAGGCTTCGAACGAGGCCATTTCGACCATTTCAAAGGAAGACTTTCAGCGGGGTTTTTTAAAGCTACGATCGTGGCGAAGATTATATTTCTTCGGAAGAGATGTATTTCGAACAATTATAAATAAAAATTTATAATTATTATTTTACAGAGTGAGTTTTAATAAAAGTTCAAAAACTTGGGACAGACCGTGTATGATCTCTAAATTTCATTAATTATATGAAACTTCAAGCGAATAATTAAGATAATAAATAAAACATTTATTCGTATCCAATATTACTGGAAGAATGTGGACTATATAAACTGAAGTTGAAAACAGCACAGCTAGATTGTAACAACGAAGAATGAAAGCGTGATAAAATTCATCATAGATCTTTCAGAGATTCTCGTATAATTTTAAATGATAAAACAGGAGCATTAAAATATAACGATGTATAACTGGAACGAGCATACCATTATTTTCAAATCAAAACTGTGTGAAAAAAATAGCAAAATTAGTATCGTGCAATCCTCGTCTAACGAAGTGTAGTCATGTATTTTGATGTACTACCCAGTAAGCAAGGAACATTAAATTAACATTTAGAAATATTGATTTTATATGTATTTTTGGACGTTTTTTAATAATCTATATATATTTTTTAAATATTTTTTTCATAATATATATTTTTTAGTGATATTTATATTTTTATTATAATATATATATTATATATATTATATATATATATATATTTTTTTTCTTGATATTTTTAAATATGATTTTTCTGAGTGTTATTATAATATTTTAAAAACATTATAGAAAATATTTTTTAAATGTCACTTTGATATTTATTTGAAGTCAATGCAACAGTTCAAAATTATAATTTGGACTTGGAAATAACATTGGTAATATATTAATTTTGTATTGTTACAATATTATTTTTGTATTCTAATATATTGGAATCTCACTGTCTGTCGCTATTTCAAGAAATTGTGTGTGTGATGACCGAAATAAGAAGTACAATCCTGTTATCATATAGGTAGCCGCAATATTCAGAGACTGCATGTTCTTATTGAATAAACTCGTCTTGCACGTCTTAATAGTGGACAGAAGTCATAAGGTCCACATTCGAACATACGACGATCCGGTAGCCAATGGGAGAATGTATTTTCTAGGAACATTATCATGCCTTGTTAGTAACTTTAAAAAGTGAAATCTTGATACATCCACGAGATGCATTCAGCTGCATCTGTTACGATTAAAAGATCGTACCTTTTGTCTCTCCTTGCTGGTGGAACGTTCGGACTTATTTTGAAACATTAATAATGTATTAGTATAGATCGGAGGCCGACTTGTCTGATTTCAGACATCACTAAGTTAGATATTCACTAGGTATAGATATTTTATCTCTATGTTACTAGATGTAAGTACGTGCGCATATGCATAGAGATATAAGAATAGAGGGAACAAGGGATATATGCTACCCATAAGTGGAAGTGATAGAGGCAAAGAGAGAGATGGATGCCGAGTGTCCTATCTGTCTCTTTCTAGTCACGCGCTGGGATTGGCTGCCGCGCTAACGACGATATAGCTATACATTTTTCTTTATCCAATTCAAAGAAACTGTCATTGCAAAAATGATCATTGTAAATATATGCTGTTTTCACTTCAAAATACAAAGGTAGTTGAAGTATATTCAACCATTTACGCTTTATATCTACATCCTTCGGTAGCCTACAACATTTACATATTTTTTTAAATGTAGGAAAAAATAACATATAATTATTTGAGGTTACGTATTTGTACTTTCTTACGAGTGAAAACTGCAGTTACATCCAGGATAAGACTCCGCCTTGCATTTCAAACAATGCCTCATTTTTAAACAAATCGCGTCCAATTATTATTTTGTTAACGTTCGAATATTTAACGAATTTTAATTCTACACACATGTGCNTGTCTAATTATTATTTTGTTAACGTTTGAATATTTAACGAATTTTAATTCTACACACATGTGCACGCATATTTACAAGACGAAATTTTAGTCTGCTTTCTCCCCTCCTGACGTCGCGTGGTCGTCTTGGCGGCTCATTGTAACAACCAATCATAGCGCTCGACTAGAAAGAGACAGATAGGACACTCGGCATCCATCTCTCTCTTGACCTCTATCACTTCCACTTACAGGTAGCATATATCCCTTGTTCCTTCTATTCTTATATCTCTATGCTTATTTCTATGTCAGCTGGGGTCCGTGATGACCGGAAGTCCCCTTTTAATTCCAGTTTTTATTTGAAAATGACTTTAGATTTTTTATAAACTAATCATGTTAATTCTCTTGGCGGTGTTATCGAAAAAATAACTCTTCTTTTTCTTTTGCGGTTTTGCAAACGCTTCTTCTGGTTATACTTTTTATAAAACGCAAAATTATATTAAGATATACTCGTAACATAAAAAATAAAAACCATTGTGACCATAATATAACGAATAGCTTTTAAAAATAAAAATAAAATTGTTTTAAACTAAAATCAAAATAAACTGTTGTACGCGTGAAAATAAAATTCTTGATTTCCCCTCAGTTCCTGGTTCTGGTTCGTGGTTTGTCTTCCTTTCTCGCGGTCAGCTGCGTTCCCTTTTGCGGCTGTACCTCCGGTTGCAAAGTGTGCTCTTCGAACGCAATCAGCTTTATGTAGATGGGCCTTAAGTCAGAATCAGACTACGAATTAAAGATTGAGATTGAATTGAAATTTGATTAATCAGTGCAAAGTTCACTAAATTTTACTAAATCTGAATTCAATTAACTTTGCACTGATTGGTCAAATGCAATCATAATATTTAATCCATAGTTTAATACGGGCTTTAAAAACTGCCGCATTGCCGCTTCCTGTGTGTCATAAGTTTGTCCGCCCTCTACTTCCGGATCTGTCGTTGAGAGTAGCAGTACGGTTCTTCCTTTCTTTCGGATATTAATATCAACAAAATGGTGAGTTTCACGTAAAATCTGCCAAAATCCACGTTTTTTAGCGAAATCCTGCACGATACTTATCAAATGTTCTAGCAAATTAATAATTCTATCGGTGTAAAATTTGATCATAAGAATATTTTAACCTTTCTTTTTGAAGAAACTACGAGACAATTGTTTGTGGTTAGATGCGTGCAGTTGCACTCACTTTTTCCTATATTCTCGATTGACCAATAATTTTACTAACGACGATTAATTTAGTTTTCCCGATATATTTCTTGGTTTTGTATAATTCATGTTACTAATGTTACGAATTACCCTTGGCATACTCACGTTAAGTTAAAGTTTATCAAACGATTCACAGTATTTTGAATCGCATCGAGGTTAAGTTTGCTTCGTGTATATGCCACGTAAACAATTAATAATATACTTGCATTTTTCAGTCTCTCGTCATTCCTGAGAAGTTTCAGCACATTCTTCGTGTCATGGGCACGAACATCGATGGTAATAGAAAAGTTATGTTTGCTATGACTGCAATTAAAGGTGTTGGTCGACGTTACGCAAACATTGTATTAAAGAAGGCAGATATTGACTTGGATAAACGAGCTGGAGAATGTTCAGAGGAAGAAGTAAGTTGTGAGGAAAAGATAGTTTTGATGATTCAAATTTCATATGTATATTTTGCACATATACGTATATATACATCCATTTGAAAAAAAACTAGATTATGTTCTCCTCAAAACCACTTAACCTTTGTTTGAAATATTTATCAATAGTTTTAGAAATAATCATATGAACTTGAGTGGAGGACATTCTGTATATATATCTTGATTTGTTTTATGCATCGTTTTATAACATGCATAATATATTTGGAAATGTTTTAGGTGGAAAAAATTGTTACTATAATGGCAAATCCTAGGCAATACAAAATCCCTGATTGGTTCTTGAACAGGCAGAAAGATATTGTCGATGGAAAATATTCGCAGGTACAAATATAAGACATTTATTTTGTAAATAAAAAGAATCAACTCTTAACAATTACTTTATCACTGAAAAACATAACGTGATACATATTCAATGAAATACTTTTAACACTTGTGATAAGAGTCACATGTCTATATTCTATTCCACATTGGAATTCCAACTGACATGAAATATTCCGTGAACTTGGTTATACGTATCTCATGGACCGTTAAACTCTTAGTTTTATTGCTTTACAAATTGCATCGCACAATTCACGACTGGTCGTGCAAATGCCCATTGTACGTTCAGCTGGTAGCTTGTGCAATAGCAACTGCATTGCCGTATACTGAAATTGCTTTGTGTAATATTTTTATTACCTTAAGTGACAGGTACATGTGCAACAGATGCATTATTTACAAAAAATACACAGATTAACATCGTGAGATATCTCTCTCTAACATGTGTGATCTATTTGCAGCTCACAAGTGCCAATTTGGACTCCAAACTGCGTGAAGATCTGGAGAGAATGAAGAAGATCCGCGCTCACAGGGGCCTGCGTCATTACTGGGGTCTCCGTGTACGTGGCCAACACACAAAAACCACCGGTCGCCGTGGACGCACAGTCGGTGTGTCGAAGAAGAAGTAATTTTATATATTTAAATATCAGTATATATTGTCGCTAAATATAGTATACTGACTATCAATAAAATTTTTAAATCTTTAAATTCCATGATGTTTCCTTTCGATTATAAGTTAATATCAAAAGAGAGAAAGCTATTATATGTGATTGCGAGACGTATATAGTACGACATCAAAAAAAGAAGAGAAGAATGCTCCTGGATACTTGCTGTTCTTTTTCAATGACGTCAAAAGCGAGGAAAATCATGCCAATTTATATGACGATATATGCGGAAATAAAAGAATGCACGCACAAAATAACACTCGTGATCGATTCGGTTTGTAAAAATGCTTTCCTTTACAACCTCAATAATCAAGGCTCCGGAGTAGTCGTTGTATTGTCCTTGTTTAATGACGTCAGAAGCGAGAAAACGCGTGCCAAAATTTTTTGGGTTATATTTTCCAATAAAAAGATGTAATCGCAAAATGACATTTGTGGTCGGTAAATTTGTAAAATAGTACGAATACTTTTACTCGAACAATCATTAAATCAAATCGTAAAGTTAACATTGACAAAATCACGAGAAAAAAGGTTGGAAAAGAAGGTTCCGTGTCAAATTGATTTTGCGACTGTTTATTGATTGTTCGAGTAAAAGAAAAGTGTTTGTACAAATGTGCCGAATCGATCACAAATGTCACTTTGTGGATATATCTTTTTATTGGAAAATATAACACAAAAAATTTTGGCACGCGTTTTCTCGCTTCTGACGTCATTAAACAAGGACAGTTGCAGCAATTACTCCGGAGTCTTAATAAATAGACGTAAATTAGTGTAACATATAATTTATGTTTTATCCTATCTTTTTTCCTATGATTTCTGTTACATTAATTTTACGGCTATTGTATATAATTGTTCAGCTTGAAAGAAAACGTCCGGACATTTTTACAAGTGTGCGATCACGAGTGTTATTTTATGTGTATATTCTTTTATTTCCACATATACCGTTACATAAATTGACATGAATTTCCTCATTTCTAACATCATCAAAGAAGAATAGCTCTAACGAATATCTAGGAGTGTTAATTACGATATGTTAAGTGTATATAGGAGAATAATTTAAGTTGAAATGGAATGATTTGTTGGTCCTGATAAAGTAAACATTTCTCAGGCCTAAGTGTAAGATTGCCTTTGTTTGGACTTGAGATTTGAGTTTGACTAAAACAAAAATAGCGCTAAGTTTGCTCTATAAATGCAATTGACAATAGATAATCATTTTTCTTCTAAACGTTTCAATGATGTATAATAAGCGTCTCCAAAAATACTTTGGGCACTTTTCCTTGTTGATTGCCTCTGACTCCCATGAAGTAATCTTCGTCATCGGAAATTTCGTAAATTCCAATTACCTAAAAAAGATATCGCGTGAAATACGTTCAGTGATGTTGTAGCACGTACATTTTCATCATAATAGATTGTATTATACGTATATAAAAAGCTCATACAGAGTGGGCCAAAAGTCTGGATACAGTCGAATATCCAGAGCAATTTTGAAAAAAAATGTTTGAAATAAAAGTTATAACAGATCTGTTTAAACCCTACAATTTTTATTTAAAACATTTTTTTTTTTTCAAAATTACATCGTTCACGAGATATTCGACTGTATCCAGATTTATGGCCCATCCTGTATATAATGACATTGTGCCAATAAAGATACACATCAAGTACAAATGTACAGATAAAAAATACACAGAGAACATGATGATTGCGATGAGACTTGGTTGCGGTGTAAATAAATAAGATGCAATTTAACAAAGTAAAACGGCAGATGTTTATTAATATAATACATGCACAACTTGAATAAATATACACATATAATAATTCGTTTCACGCACAAGTACGTTTGTGATTCGGCCTTTCGCGAGTGTATACATGTTTCGCATAAAATCTAAAGTGGAGGAAAATCGCATTTTGTCTTATTTTACAAATCAATAAATGTGGAAGGAAGTATGTAATATCACACCATCAACGATTATAACGTATAAGAAGGCTGACGCACATAAATCCTCCTCGTACATAAGTTGCTAATTGCTAATTATTATTTACCATGCACAATAGTACGGTGTAGGTAAACTATGAATTAATTGCTTAATTAATTGCTATTTCCGCGGGAATAAATCTATATCTATATATACCTCTTCTCAGTTAATCTTTTCTCAAGTGTATTTCATTGAAGGCATATTTCGGATATCGTGTATTGCAATTCGTGAGAAAACCATTCCTTCGAAAGATCGCATATAATAATCGCAGGACGTCTTACTGATATTGCTATGTCTCGCTGATATTGCTTGCTGTCATCATTATTACCGTATCGGTTTCTATTGCAACGTGTTCCTTTAGAAAATATTTCTTCCTAATTGAAAGCGGTTAGTTAGTCCGTAAGTGGGCGCGTGAGGGATATAAGAACTGCTGTTTACAGCTGAAATTCTCGAATGTTATTGACGCTACTTCACTAAATTCAAGAGTAAGTGGTACAGAGAAGTTATTGAAAGTGTCACTTGGCAAAGACGAAACATTCGTTTGTTCATGCGTCTGTGTCGGATCAGTTTGATTCCCCACGCTTTTACAGGTTAATATAGTCCGTGTTATATCTCTTCGTAATATAATTAATGCATTATATGATTATCACAATCTACACATCTCTCGCCGTATCTCCTCGAGATCGATATTATATGAAGATGCGATACTGCACGTGTAGGTGAATGCAATTTTTTTCTCAAAATTAATGTATTTTCATCTAGAATAGTAGTAGTATCTCGCAAGTTAACGAGAGGTTTGTTCGCTTGCACTTTTGACACTTTTGTATGTGATGTCCGTTGCATATCGATTGCGATGAGCGATATCTAATGACAACTCTTTTTTTTTTTAAAGCGAGGCCAATGTGCAACAGGCGTTAGATGTAAAAATGTCAAAAGTTATCTAGAACAGACCCAATGTATTAGCTGCTTGTGGATAAATGCACCAGTATGCTAATTGTTACTATCAACAGAGAGAGGGGGGAGGGAGAAAGAAGAACTCTTAGAAGATTTGCAAACATGAGAGCGTCTCGTTCTAAAGTGAGTTTTTATGTCTAATGTGTCAAGAAGTTCAATATTCCAAGACAGAGTTATATTGATTCTCTTTCGATGAGCGGACGAAAAAAATTCGGATGTTGTATTTTCATGGAAAGAAAGAAAATCGAGAACGCAGTTCTGAACGGTAATTTGAACCTAAAACGAATTGCATGACCTGACAAAGAAGAAGGACCTCTTGAGTAATCTCTTGAGTATATATACGAAGTTCGAGTGAAAAGAAAAAAAAAAGATCTACAAACTAAACGCTTGAACGGGATGATCTTGCGCGATTCACTCTCGCTCACGATTTTCATGCCTTTTTCGTTCCGCATCGCAAACATGCTGCTGCGCACTTCGCACCTAAATTACAAATTTCGTTACCTCGTCCTGCACGACGCTTAACTCGCTAGGATCTCTTGCATCGTAATTGCATAACACTCTCGCTCGGTCCTGATCGTTCTCTGCTAGTGCATTGGTGGAGGCTGATGGAGTGGTGTAATAGGGACCCCCAGGTAGGCTGGGTAGGATATATAAATGATAAATTCGGATGTATAACATTTGTCTCTTGGAATCAACGAATTTGTATACGAGATAAAGAAAGACAAGTAATAGAGGAAGTTGACGATTTACGACTTGCATAAATAGGCCTTAAGGGTTCACAGAAGTCAAATATCGATTGTATAAAAGTGCCTCTAGATTACACTTTTCGTTCTATCTGCGCTTTCCTATATTTTAATTTGGAAAAATTATATTTTCTCATCAAATTATTTTTGGAGCCTTTCTTGCGAACGTATCTAGCTTTGTACAGAGCCAGATTTTGCACCCGTGCTAAACATAGGTATCATCTTAAGATTATTTTAACTTGATATGTAGCCAATGAAATGATCTTGTGTTTCTCTTTTTGGAAAGCACAACTACTGATGAAAGATTTTAATTTACGTAAAAGAGAAAGAAAAAGTTAATAAGTTAAAAATAACTAATTTAAGTTAGACTTATTGTCTTTTTAACTATTTAACTTAACTTTTAATTCAATAACTAGTTACTATCCAACCTTGATATTTTCCACATTAAAGTTACAGCACGGCCGTATTCAGTAACAAGTTTTTCAACGATCAAGCAGTTGAGTTAAACCAAGCTCTATTTAATGCCAGCATCGAGCGACCAATTGATCCTCGCTACCCGATAAAAAAAAAAAAGAAAAACAAAAAAGAGAGACAGAACGGCGTTTCGTTCATTTCGAGTGATGACGAATGCCGATGGGTCCGTTACAATTGGATCGCTAAGATCTGGGGAATCATCAATGTATAATGCTGCTATCCAATCACCGGAACAAGAAAAGTAAAATAGTGACCGCTTTTTGGCAGAAAAGGTGACAAAGAAGACTGCTCAAGACATCAAAATAATGATCAAAAGTGATATATTTTTCGTAAAATTCTAAGAATGACTAAGACTAAGCAAAAGAAGTAACACTTACTTCCCCCTTTATCTTTAAATTAATATATAGCGATTTCTTTTCATAATACCGTTTGAAGGTTCATAACAAAGAAAGGGCATGAATAATACAAATATGCTTTCAGAGTAGTTTTATTTTAACCTCTAACGTGGCAAACCCGCCATGCGACGGGCAATGTGAAAAATATGTTTAGATCATACAATACGGATTACCACTGATATCTTGGGGTTTTTGAGGTCGCTGATTGTGAATTTGAACTCAAAATCAGCGATCTAAAAGACTTGTAAAAAAAAACTTCATAAAAAATAGATTTCGAAGTATTTGAATAAATTTCGACTTTTTGGCAGCTATATTGGGTCCATTATTTTTGAATGTAGGTATTTTTAACCTTAAATTCGTATTCAACGAATCAAAGAACCCTAAATACCGAGTTTTATAACAAACACATAGATTTTGATTTTTTAGTCGCCATATTAGATCCGCCATTTTGAATTTAAAAATTTTAATCTCAAATTTATATTCAGCGACCTGAAAACATAGAGATATTATAAATAGAGGGGGCAAGTTAATTCTGGAGGCGTCCGCTTGGTAGAAAGAGAAAGAAGACCGGGCGGGTCTTGCATCTCTCTTTCTCTCCCCCCCCCCCTCTCCCCCCCGTGATTGGCTCGTGTTTTCTCCACTACATAGCCCAGCTGAGAGGAGGGACGACAGCAGAGTTAACCTAAACTCCGTACCACTTAAACCCAAACGGGGAGCACAACTGAAATATAAGCTTCCATCAAAGCAAAGGGATGTGTCGTAACCGCGCGGACTACGACGTAGTCCTTTTGAAAACATACTCAAGTTCGATTCCACATTGAATTTTTTTTTTTTATTTAATAAACATGAAGAAACAAAACATAAATTAAGTGCCAATTAATATTTATACATGCGTTTTTTATATTCATTTAAAACGTTAAATAGAAAGGAAAAATTAATGAAATTCAAGTAAATTAACAACTTTTTAACAATTTTATTAACTTCTTCGTTATGATATTGGCTCGAGCTTAATTTTATTTTTCATGAAAAAGCGTTCATTTGTTATATTTACTGTGAAACTATTTATTTCAACTTGTTGGAAATAAATATAAATGAAAGTATTAATATCTTTATCGCATTAATAAATTAATGAATACAGTATAATCACATGCACATTAAAGTAATCACAGAATTCATTTTGTACTCTTACAGTTTATTCACCTTTAAATATCGTCATTTTATTGTTTCGCATACGGATACGATATTTTACATCGTTAAATTTGTCGCTTTCATGTTTCAGTCGTTTCTCCAAGTAATTTTGAACAATAAGGTATATTGTTGTCGGTGATCGTATAAAGCTTCCTGTTCGAAATTGTGACTTCTTTCTCTTTCTACCGAGAGGACGCTTCCACTTACAAACAGCCGTATACCTTGCCCCTTCTATTTATAATATCTCTATGCCTGAAAACCCCCCAAATACCTGGTGCTTTTAGAATCCGTTCACTTTTTTGTCTTGCCACAAAATAGTGAAATTCTACGTGCCACGTTAAGAGAGACGGCAAAAATATATGTAGAACTCTCACATTTTTTTCGAATTTAACGGCAGCTCAAGGAAAAGGCAACTATGCCTGCGTTCTGAAATGCGCTAATAGTATTGTTTTCGTGTCCGCATCCTATAGTGACCCATTTTGGACAATAGTAAAATGTTGTTTAACAACTGTTTTCTTTTAGTGATTTGTCAAGAAAAAATGACAAGAAAAAGGCGGGGACCTAACTGACTGGATGGCAGCGCTGAGTAATATCGATTGCGCCGATTCTCACCGGATATGAAAGCATCTGGCCAAATTAGACTTTACTAATATCAGTGTCAAAGGTAGCAGTAACATAAGTGGCGGAACCAGCGGCGGTTATTGGCGAACTTTGAGGGTAGACAGATGAGTTTACGGGGGATGTAGGCGAGGGTGTCAGCTCGATCAATTCTTCGCTGTTGACTCTCAATAAAGGGCTCGGTTGACGTGCTCTGCAATCCCAACCGTGCAAGCGAAAAATAGATAGAATGTGGCGAGAGAGAGAGAGAGAGAACGGGGGGGGGGAGGATTTAGGTCACCAAGGCGTTAACGCGATGTGCGATCGATTGCCCTTTTTTCACCCAAATCTATACCCGCGGATGCTTGGGGGGAAAAGCGCAGATCGATACCTAAGTAACAGTCATTACCATTCAAGGCTTGTCAAATATTACTCACTCGGATCACCATAAAGTGGGATAGCTGTACAAGAAATGTCGCAATAACATACACTGTATGTGTGAGAGAGAGAGAGAGAGGGGGGACACGTGAGAGTGCGGAATAAATAAATAGACAGACAGATAGATGATACCTTTCCAAAGAAAAAAAAAAAGAGAGAATGTGGGAAATGACTCACCCGGCAAGTTCACGCTGCAGGTCTTGCATGACGGCATGACACTGGGCGTAGTGGCGGGCTTGCGCCTCCACGAACTCGTGCAGACACCGCAGATGGCCGGCTTGCGAACTTGAGACACCCTCCAACAGCAATTTCACGATTTCCGCTTGACGATCGAACTCCGACTGCGCTATCCTCAACTCCCTCTCTGCCTGAGTAAGTAAGACATACATTTTATTTCTTGTTTTCTGCAATATTCGCCGTTATCTGGTCGTTAATTCTGAAACACGTATAATCGTGGAACCGTTATTGCATTGCCCGGGGCACCGATTATATAATTTGACGCGCGCGCGGGACTTTTAATTTGTTCCGATTCCACGTGAACTACTTCAGAAATTCTTCATTAATTACAGGGCGATTATGTAATTAAATGCGCAGAAAATGTGAAATCACTGTACTGAGTTTGATTAATATTTTAGATTAGGAAGCCATATTAAGCTCGTTTTTAAAAAGGTTGCATACATAGCTATGAATAAGCTATCCCTATTTTGTTAATACCAAAGAGATTATATTAATGCTAACAAAAATATTTTCACAAATTCTCGCCTTTTCGCCATGAGTTTTTAAAGCGGAAAAGTTAATGTGAAAAGCTCCATGTTCTCATAGTTCGAAAAGTTATATAATAGCGAAAATCGTCGAGTTCAACGTGAAACTGTTCACCTTTCACGTTTCCGTTTTTAAGGAAAAATTACGTGATCGTTGCTCTGGTACTCCGCAAAAACTAACTTCATGCGTTTGATAATTATTATTATCGTATTATTATATCACAAAATGTTAAACGACATGAAAAATATTTCAATATAATATATAAACACATACTTATCATATAAGAGGATGTACTATTTTAAACATATAGGATGTCTAATTTTTGAGTTATTAATTAAAGAAACCTTCATAAATGGTCAATATTTTCAATAATTAACAACTCAAACTTTTGCGTGTTGTTTGTAAAATACTGCAGAACTTTTTTGTTTATATTGACCTAAACTATAAATATGTGACGCATATGTGTCAAACACCTTGTATACATTATCTAGAAACAGAAATTTGTCCGATGATGCATGCTGCAGTTGTAGCAAGATATTAAGGCTATTCAGATTAAGAAAAGGGAATATTTACGAATATTTGTGAAATTGAGTACTAATCTAGTTGTAAGAAAACTTACGTTGAAATTCTTATGAAATATACTGAACATCCCGAATATTTACGATACAAGATATACAATTTTCGGAAGAAAACCAAGTCTGAAAAGCGACTGAAACTGTCGATTATATCAATATACCTGATCAAGCAACACTTCGGGTGGTACGCCGGACTCCTATTTGATCGCAGCAGTGGAGGACAAAACACATCGTAAACATAGAAAAAGCATTTTTAAGCGAGAATGACAATAATACGATACTTACACTCTGTTGGCCCAGCAAACTTCTTGCTTTTCTTACTCTGTTTTTACACGCGTCCAAGTCCAGTCTGCAAAAATTGTTTGAAACAATCATTTAAAAATCGTTAGTAACAACACTTTATTTAGCAATGGTGGTTAGGGAATGAAAATGAGATGTTGTTACCTCTTAGTTTCCAATATTGCCATCTCTTTGCTAACAGTCTTCATCTCTCCATCCAAGAACTTTCTCAAAGGCTGTATGTAACAGTTGGCAGCAATCCCTATAAAATCTCTCTCAACCTGTCCCAACTTTTGCTGACACTGGCCAACTTTTATCAATGCACTACCTAAAATATGATCAAGACTCTTCATGGGAAATTCTTATTTGTCATAATTGTGTTAATACTAACCATAAGCCATCCCTGGACCAAAATCATTCCCGGCTTGTATCATGTCAATGCCTACATACTCCAAATTGCTCAGCCTGTTAGGTTTCTTTTTATCGATTTTTTCATAGAAAAAATCTTCGATTCTGTTGCCTATAATAGTTACAAATAGTTAACAATAATATATACTACGTACACACATATATATATTTCTTATCTCAATTAATCCTTACCAGGATTTGGGGTAAGCACAGCTTCCATGTTTCGCAGTATTTTTTCTGTCCATACTTTGGTGGCATTTCCCCTTTCTGCTAAATGCTCCAAATGTGCATCTAACTCTGTTTTCTCTGAGGTACCTAATGTTTCCTCCGTTAACTAAGAAAGTGTGAAAGCTTTAGAATCCATCACTTATTTTTCAATGGTCTGCTTTTTATAGCTGCATTGCTGAACTAGCGTTGCAATAAGTTGAAGTGAGAAAACGTATACTTGTCTCATTTCAACTTATTGCACTAGTTCAGCAGCACAGCTATAAAAAAAAAACAGACCATAAGTTATCGGGTAGGTATAATCATTACGCTGAGTAACTTACGGTCGAACACGTTCGACATATACGACTATACGAAAACAATTTGCGTGACTCATTTTCGTGATTGCACGAGAGGAACGACAAGTCAGTCGGTGACGTTATTCGCCGAAATCAGATTAGAAATTTAGGTTAAAAGCGATGGCATTATCGCGTGAATATAATCTGGAAATTTGACGAGGCCGACGACGAGTCGAATTGAGATCCATGGGAAATCGTTCGTCATTCGAAAACGAACATAACGTGTTCGCTCGCATCGCTCATCGTTACAAATTTACGTTCGAGAAGATTGAAAGATTGTAGAATTCCCACCTGCACGACTCTGCTGAGGGCGGCTCCCGCGTCCTTCACCAATTTTTTCACATTGAAATCCATCCTCGCGTGTCCAGATCTCATACGATCGAGAACCTCTCTCACCAACGGACACCGCACTCACCACTCTTTTCCTCTCGCTGCGCTTTGTACACACTTTTGCTTTATGCGCTTTATTTTCGATCGATCACTAATATCGCGTGTCTCCGCGGAGTGGCGACATCTTTGGTTCGTTCTTTTTAGTTGGACTCGCTGCACTAGCTCAAGAAATTTATCGAATCTCGTACGTACACTTCATATGTTTAGCCTTGGTCTACAATAGTTGATTTAATCTTTAACTTAAGAAATTAACCAATCACAGTCGAATAAGAGGAGAATAATCGACTGTGATTGGTCAATTTCTTAAGGTTTAGAGCTTAAATTCTCACTGTAGACTTTGCTGTAGTGCCGGTCTACAATAGGCATTTTAAGCCTTAAGAAATTGACCAATCACAGTCGAATGTGAAGAGAATAATTAACTGTCTTTTTTAAAGCTTACTGACTTTGGCCACTTTTAGCAGGGTGTCTCGCTAGAAGTGGCCATTTCTTTTTCCCTTCTAAACTGGAGAAGATAGACCATAAATAAATATATATTAAATTAAATAGTTTTAAACAAACTCTATTACGAGCATGGTAGTTGTCGATAAAAAATATTTTAATTAGAGAACAAAGAGATAAGTACAATTTTTTATGGTAATAGATATTTCGATGTAACGAAAATTGTAGCGCTATTTATAACGAATACAATGATGTGCGGTATAACGAAATTATTTTATGAGCTTCACACATTGAACTATATAACATACTAAAGAAGCACTGATGCAGTGAGAGCCGTGGCCTATAAGTAGCTCTGTGAGACAAAGGTCGTATCTTAGTAGTATCTCGCTCTCTGTCTTACTAACATGCCATATAATTTATAAATTAGTTACAAACAAATCCAAGGAAATTAAAATCTAACAAATAGGAATTCTAATTAAAAAAAAAAAAACTTGTTTTCTGTGCAAGTCGTGTTGTAAATAGAACAAAAATAGAACAAAAGTCATATGTAAAAGTTTAAATATAAAGTTGCTGAAATATTGAAATGAGATCCCACTAACTTTCCGATAATATTATAATGTAAAATTATATTATTATAAATTACGTAAAGTTAATAGTATATACCAGTAACATCTCATTCAAATCTGTAAGATTGTAATTTTCTTATAATCTTACTGCAATGTTCGGTGCCGTGAGAGAGCAGAAACGAAGTCGCAAAATAATCCCGTTATATCGTATATCATTGTATTCGTTACAAACAGCGCTACAACTTTCATTACACCGAAATATTTATATTACTGTAAAAAATTATATATCTCTTTGTTCTCTAACTAAAATATTTTTTATGGGCAACCATCGTATATATACGTGTAAATTTTTCGCCTGTTACAATATTAATAAAATTATCTATATTTCGATAACTGAGCTGAATTTACCTATAATGTAAATGAATTGTTGTAAATGAATTTAGAATTACTTAGAATATATTCTAGAAGTCGGTTTTTCCGCGAAACACTATGTATTATACCTGCACAATAATGACGACACCGTTGTGCCAAATTACAGAATATATCTACCGCACATAAGCCCTTAACTTTCTTCGCGAAACCCGTTTGAAAATCCGTATGAATATATGGGTGGAGTCTTGATAAACATGTCGTGAAAAACGATCCACTGTAATACTAAACTAGATATATTGTCGAGAGGCTCGATTCTTCTCCTCGCAGCTGCTCATTGTTGACTAATCGTTAACCACTTCCACTGTCGTATTACAATTTTCAGTCTCGATTTGAAACAAACATTCGTCTGCAAAAGCACTTTCGATAACTTAACTTAATTAAGTATCCGAACATGAAAGATTCGCTGCTGACGCGCGGCGCCTTTTAGGAGTAAATGTGGAACGTATTGTTGAACACTGGCGATAGTCGGTGACAATTTGTAAAAAGAAACTCGGAGAATGTACGATCGCGCTTAAATTTGGAACATGCGGTTGAAAAATTCAAATGATCTTGGGCCTGGTAAATGTTAAGGCCATTTTATACCGGTTTCTGTACATGTCTTTTAATGCAGTATAATACGCATAGAAGTATCGTTTCCTTTCTAGTACGGAATATCTTTTCATCAACAGTCAGGTAAATTGATTCTCTTTTATGTAAAATCTGCGTTTTACTACTATCTCGGACATTTTTCAATAAAAATTATCACTTATATTACTGCGTATCATAACACTAATACTAATAATGAAATAATATTGATGAGAGACAACGACGATACTGGATGACGATGACGAAGATAACGGTCATTCCACAGTCGTTGTACGTTTGTACTGGTATTTCTTTTATTTTTCTTTTCGGCACGTGTCTTCTCTCCGATAAAACGAGGAATCAACCCAAACATCTCTCAGCCACATTTCAACGCACTCGCGCCAATTCTTGATCTTTGCCAAACTGTGAATTACGGTGCTTTATCGTTCAAGGCATTTTTTATTTCAGTTTGTTATCAGTACACTGATCAGTCGACATTAGATGTCAATGCGATCTGCCAATCGCCGAAAGCTTTCGAGCACGCGCTCGAGCTTCCGTGCGAATACTCGTGTACTCGAACCACAAGACATTAGGAATCAGCGTTGTATCGCGTAACAACAAGTATTCTGATATTCGCCTGAAAAGGAGGAAGATTAAATTTCATAGATAGATCAAATAAAAAATTAGATACATCATTAAATAATCGATGATTAGATATAGATAGGTTTCATCTATTATTACGTTATTTCAAACTTTGAATATTTTATTGGCTCTGAATGATTTAACTGAAAAAATGGGTTAATACGAACTATTCACTAGTTTAATAGCTGCGAGATGAAATTATTCAAGTATATAACGTACACTTCAAAGAGACATTTTTCCAGACTTCCTATGTGTGCGGAGCACTAATAAGTAGCCAACCGTCACAACCAACCATATATTTCGATTGCATCATTTTCCTATGTAACAATAACTTCCACCTTCTATGCTCTAAATTTTGAGGCTTCTGGGCCCCACAGACTTCTATATAATACACTAAACAGCGTACCTTTCATATTTCATTAGCTTCATATGAACGTACTCTAAATCACACAGCGCATGCAAGAGCACAAAGATTGTTGTTTACATTTTACGTCGCCATGTTGGAGTGTGCGACAAGAAATTTCTTTATAAATTTTAAAGTATTATTCTGATCTGATTTTTGCATGAAAATGCCCTTAACCCGAGAATAATCACCTTACCTTTTTTTTTTTTAACATAAACGATCATCTGGGGTTACTTAGACTCCAATTAAAAACCGTTATTGCGATCACGAATGTCATTTTTGTAGCGTATCCTTTTCCTTCCATTGTTTCTCTGTTTTTTACAGCTGGACTGGTTGCACTAGTTCGAGAAAATTTCGTACACTGAAGCATGAGAATCTTGTATATATGCTTCATACGCTTCGATGTGTATATACATTTTTGGAACTAGTGCAGCCACTTCATATAAAGAACAGACCGCATGTATACCGTAATATAAATTAACATGATTTTCCTCATTTCTGACGCCATCAAATAGAATGACCGCGGTGAGGAACTTCATTTGAGAACCATTTTTAGTATTGCAAAAAAAAAAAGAAATACTGCCTCAGCCAAGGGAATTGGACTTTCCAAACTCGCCGGGTCGAATTTGTCGTACATTTGCTTGAACATTATATGTTACAAACGTTAATTGTTTAATTATTACTCACCATGAAACTATTATGGGGAAAAGCGGCGTCAGAATCGTATGTGTAATTGCGAACCATGCTATTCCCAGTACAACACCAATTAATGCACCCCAGACTACTTGGATATTGGAGTGGTACAGTAAATATACTCTGCTGTAGGTTACCAATACAGCTGCGATAATGCATCCTATTACTACTACTGTTCGCCAAAATCTCTCTGCTATCGTACAGTTGTAATTTAACCTGAGACACAACATTCTCTAAATTATAGACACAATGAGAACAATATATAAAATAATGGGAGGTGATTTACCTAATGTATATAAAAAATGACGCATATGCTGCAAAAAACCACATAAATTGTGCGTGTGTAGATGGCATACCGTATTCGGTGTATAGGCCATCTCTCTTAATCGGCCTTGCTTGGCAGATTGTGTGTTTCAATATAAAATTTATACACTCGTTAATAATAACTCCACTAAAAAATACAATCTGCAACAAATATGATAAATCATACATCTGTGAGTGTATTAATGAATTTAGTAGATATTGGTCTGTATTCTGAACACGTTTACGATGTTAACGCGCTAATAAGAGATGTGAGCATTCTCAATATCGCTGGTATTCTAAATACAGTGTTCTGTCAAGAAAAATCGACGACCACGCACGTTTATAACAAAATTTCTACTCAGAACAAATAAATTGACTTCTTAGCACGCTAACATCGTTGTATATATGTTCGGAATACGGGCCATTGTATGTTGTTATATTTATATATAGGGTTATGTAATATATATGTAATATATATGAGGCCCAGGGATGAACTTAATATTTCAGACGAATAAAAATGTTGATATAAATATCATATTCAACCTTGTCTCCAAGTTATAGCCAGTTTTCTTTTATAAAAGCTTGAATTATTTTCATAACCAGTGAAAACGTTGTATCTCAATATAAGTATATAAATATTATATCACCAATCTTATTTTTTTCTTCATACATCATTCTCTATAATCTGGTAATTAGATTTGCCGAAAACTTTTTTAATTCGATAGCAAAGTACTTCAATCCTTTCAGTAGATGTTCTCTATACATTGGATTCTAAATCTTCTCATAGGAAGAGTCTAATAGATACATAGATACTTTTATCGACAAGTTGAATCTAAATGATTCATAAAATGTTACAAAACAGTCTTTAGGAAATAATTAACAAAACTATAAATAAGATATCCAACACTGATTATAAGCAACTGAATGAAATTGGGTGTATCGGCTCGGTTTATCAAATTACTGGAACACATAACTCACTATAACTTGGATCAAATTAGGCACGTATCGTGTGGTTTTTTTATTGTTTTCAAATGCTAAATTTATCCCTGAAATCCTATACATTATGTTACATCCCGTATGTTATGCAAAGAATCATGATTGCTTACAGTATGTAAATCCCTTCTAAAGAGTATTAATGCGAGAAAACCAGCTATAATGGCAAAGGGTACTAAACTTATTACAGCCAAGAACTTCCCAAAAAGATCTCCTAGAAATTTATGCATACATTTGATCTGTTCTTTTTACCTGAACTGGCTAAACTAGATCAAGAAATTTACACACGCTGAAGCATGAGAATCTCGTATTTAAGCTTCATACGCTTCAATATGTATGTAAACTTCTTGAACTAATGCAGCTAGTCCAGCTAAAAAGAACAGACCAATTATTAGACACATAAAGCAAATAAATCTTGTCTCTATATTCTCTTATTATTTTAGATACAAACAATTTTGGTAAATATATAATATAACGTTCTGCCCTCAGATTTATTTGAAATTCGGATAATTTGTGTATTTCAATGAGTAGAACTAATTTCTGAAAATGAAATTTGTCGCTCATGCACAGTTTTATTATGTCGGTAAGTAGGAAAGTGATAAATTTCCTAATTAAACTTTGTGTCTAACTTGCGTCTAATTTCAATTATATAATATAGCACAGAATATTTGCCTTTATAATCTTTTATAACTGTAGTAACCAAAATATGAAATTACGCAAATTTTTAATATTAACTAATGAAAGGCAAAGTTTAATTAATTTTTTAGTTAACGTTATAAATAATAATTTAAAATGCGAAAAATATGGAAGTATCATTCATTTAGATATTAGTAATTTAGAATTCAATTGAAATAAAAAGAAAACAGTACACAAAGGATAGATTTTATTTTCAGAAATTAATTCTACGCATTAAAATGTATAAATTATCAAAATTTCAAATAGGTCTGGTAGGAGAATATTATTATACTGTATATTTACCCAAATTTTTGTAGAGATATCAAATAGAACCGGAAAACATGAAATTTGATTATAGTGTGTAACTTAATTATCGTGGTATGACAGAGCTGAATAAAACACATGTTTGCACATGGAATTTTTATCTCAAGTGGATTATTGCTGAAATAATTTTATTATATCAATATCAATTTGTACATAAATATGTTTTGTTCACATCTTATCATTGGAATCGCCTACTAAAGCTTACAACAGCCTGGTTATCTGGGTAAGGAATAGTAAGTACATATGTGGGTGTAAATTAACAAAATAAGCAGCACACTAATCGACGACCGATGAGCTTTCAAGAGCTCGCCTTCATCGTCCTCGAACTTTCCGGACTACTGCAAAAGTGAAGCGGATACCGACCTTGCGGATACTCCACCAATGTCAGAGACAACGGAATCCATTCGGGTTTGTCAGCAGAATGTGCGAAACGCGACTTGATCACGTCCAGCGATTCGTTCAACAACGATACCATGTTACCGTAATACTTGAAGTGGCATGTCTCGAAAGGAATATATATATACTGCAACTACGGGGTTGCACTATAACTCGATCACCGTCTACTATTGGCGGCACAGATCTCTTTTTCTTCCTCTTTTTATATTTGCCTCTTTTCCGGGATATATCGCTTTTCTCTTTTATTTTAAGCTTCCGTGGAAATTTGCGAAAACCTTCACAACTAAAACTACAATGCTTCGAACCACTGACCTAAACTATCTACATCTATCGCATCTACCTACTAACCGCGCTTTCTCCACGCCACAATCGCTTCAACCACTAATCGCGATAAGACGAGATAACGGTTATCACGATCGCGCAACGACAGAGACCACCTAACGGAACACCGCTCAACTAATATATGTATTCATAGGGTGTGTTCCCTTTTTACCGGCAGTTGGTCCGTTCTTTTTAGTTGCCCTGCTGAAATTAGTAGTGTGAGACAAAATATAACTGTTTCATTCTAACTTAAAGCGAATTCAGTCCCTTGCACTAGTGCACATTGAGTCAGACTTACAATTCGTTCTCAAATTTAATATTTTCTCCAATTCATTAACAGATGCTTCTTAGCCAATGAAATGACGCGTGCGATATATGGAAATAAACTTAAGATCATTTTAAATATATATAAACGGAATATACATATAATATATTACTAATTGCGTAATTTAATATACGGATCGGCTTTAGTGCGCACTAGTGCAAGGAACCGAATTCGCTATTATTTCACCAATTCACCAAGGCAGCAAAAAAGAACAGACCAAGTGCGACCGTTTTGATGTCAGAATAGAATTTAAAGCCACAACACACGATTAACGTATTGACATCCATTTGGAAATGCGCCAATCAGAACGCAGTATTTCTCTCCAGCAAGCAATCCAGCACGAAAGTAAGCATCGTGTCGAAAACAAGCAGTTGTCTTTACATAAATAGAAAAGCGACATTGTGGGAAACTGTCTGAATGGTAAGCTAAATCACGCAACTCAGCGCTATATTGTTTCCACCTGTGGATGAATTATCATTACAATTTGCTAATTAACTTTTCCGCCAATTCCAATATATGGCCGTGAACGCTCAAGCTATGCTTCACGCGTCACATTTTGTATTAAATTGCTTTCTTTTTTATGGTCCATAAGCAAACTTCTGAGAGCAGCTAATCTATTTCGACGTCTCCTACCAAAACAGCACGTAAACGTTCGAGGTACGTTCGCTTTACGTTCACTTGGTTTGGTTATATTCAAACAAAGTGGGAACATTCAAAGAACATACGTTTTAGAAGCTTTTATATATATATCTTACGTAGCAAAAGTGTCGCAATATCACAATTATAATGCTCTGTTACAATTCCATTTTTTAATTAAAATATATACATCTTGAAGTTTGATTATGTCTATTTATAACAAATTATTAAAAAAATATATTAATTGCTAAAAGATATTAATAAGAGGATTCCCCTGATTAGAATCTGTGAAAATACTGCAGCATCGAGAATCTATGGAAATTTAGTTTGGTCTTAGGAGAACATGATCAGCGAGGAGGTTGCAGGAGTTAAGTCGTGCAAGCTCCTCGCACATTATACGAGTATACTAATATATTAACAACATTAATATGTAACAGAGCAACATAATTGTGATGCTGCGATACTTTTGCTACGTTAGATATATATTAAAGGTTTCAAAACGTAGAAGAGTCTGACTGGTAGATTTTCTTTTACTTTATGTATGTTACATTATGATTAATAACTTATTGTAAACAGTCTAATAAGCAAAGGCCTTAAGAGCTAGAAATTATATATATATATATATATATATACATATGATAAATAAATATATATAAGGTCTAGTAAAAAGTAATCCATTATTTTTGTATCAAATTGGAGGCTTTATTTAACATAGTTACAATAATCCGATTTAGGTCAAATATGCACCGTTTTGTTCGATAACTTGTTGCCATTTCGAAGGTAATTTCATTATGCCTCTCTCATAAAACCCTCGTCCCTATTGGCAAAAAACTGGGAAAGTCGATTTTCACAAGCTTCTCTTGAGGCGAATTTTTCACCAACAAAAAAATTCGCCATAAACAGGAACAGGTGGTAATCATTTGGTGCCAGGTCCGGACTATAAGGCATAAGGAAGCTCTGTGCTAGGTGGGTGCCGCGTTTGCTAACGTTCGATCAAAAATTCACCCGGAAAACTTTCAATCGAAAATTTGGCGCTGTACAAGCGAAACCCCAGCGAATTTTTGCGTCGATTTATAACTGTGGATGAAACTTGGATTCACCACTACACTCCTGAAACTAAACAACAGTCGAAACAATGGATTGGACCAGGTGAACCAACCCCAAAGAAGGCAAAAATAATTTTATCGACGAATAAGGTTATGGCGACTGTTTTTTAGGATACGAAAGGAATTATTTTCATTGATTATCTGGAGAAGGGTAAAACCATCACTGGTCAATATTACACAGAGTTATTACAGCGTTTGAAGGACGAAATGAAAAATAAACGACCTTACTTGGCGAAGAAAAAAATCTTGTTTCACCATAACAATGCACCTGTCCATTCGTCGGTCGTTGCGATGGCTAAAATCAAGGAATTGAATTTCGAATTGTTCTCCCAACCAACATATTCATCAGATTTAGCCCCCAGCGACTATCATTTGTTTCCTAACCTTAAAAATGGCTCGGAGGTAAAAAATTTGAGACCAACGAGGAAGTCATCGATGCTGTAAATGAGTATTTTGAGGGACTTGATATATCGGACTATAAAAATGGTATCACTGCATTAGAGCAACGTTATGAAAAATGTATAAATCTTGATGGAGATTTTGTTGAAAAATAAAACGAAAAAAAAAACGAAAAAAGTTGTTTTTCTTTATCAGGCCGGAAACTTTTCACCCCACCCTCGTATATACATATATAAGATGGTTAGGAAGACCGGAAACGGTTGAATATTTTTAAAACAATGCTTTATCAAAAAAAAGTTTCATACAAAAGTTGTAGAGTTTTAAGTGATGCATTACACAGTAGCATTGGTATGATCCGAAAAAGCATTGTCAAGGTCACGTGAAAGTCACCTTTAATTTCTTAAATAGAAACGCTCATTTTTCATTACATATTCTTGTAACTTAGCTCGAGAGCTTTTTAAAACACTAAGTACTTTTTCATTAAGTACTTTTCGAGTTATAAGTTATTGATTATTTATAGTACATTTTTATGCGGTACACAAAACTAGATATATTAACGTTACTTATTATTGGTTTTAGCTCGATAAATTTTCCTCTTGCACTTTATATCTTAATGTTATAATGCAGAGAGTACGCGAATACAGAGACATGGTGCAAAAAATCCATACGGAAATCTAATATTTACGCTCTATATCAACCGATACGGTTCGATTTCACGGATACGCTTGTTGTTGCGCCAACGAGGTTGCCGGCTCGGAATGAAATTTGTCTCGGTGTCAATGGAGTTTCGATAACTCGATAAAAACCCGACGAGCGGAAAAGCAATCGTTCCATCGCGCGAAATTCTCTCCCCTCCTCCCTTCCTCCCTTCCTCTCTCGCCCTCTCTCCTTTCTCTTTTTCTCTTACGACCGAGATTTCCCCTCCTAATCTTGACTGTGAGAATCACAGGGGTTGGTTGGTTGACTGCGAGGGAGCTACGGCCGCACGAAGTTGGTGGCAAAAGTGACGAATCGAGGTGGAGAAACAAGCTGAAACGAGTGTTCGCCGCGGGAGTCGTAGAATGGAGTGGGGATATCACCGTGTTCCGAGGCATGATCCCCCTTTGATCCGTTTTATTACGGTCGTTCCTTCGGATTAGGCCGGAATAAGAAAGAATTTGCGAGTTTCGTCTTAACTCTATAGCTCATCTCGTCTGATTCCCGTCCGTTATCGCATAGCAGCTTTGGACTCTGAAAAATTCAGATTTCTTTTGTTCAAGCACTTTACCAGAATAGTTTTTCATTTTTTTTTTCCTTTTAGACACATCCTTTTGGGAACGTGTAAAACGCTAAGCCATCACTCGGTTGTCCAGTTGGATGGAATTACGAGGCTTACGATACAGACAGAGGCGATTAATCATCCACGATGGACTCCGTCGTTTTACGTCGTTTCATCGATGCTCCCCGACTATTGTGTCGCTTACATCGGGATTATGATAGGATTTGCAGCCTGGATCAACATATGTTCTGGATATTTCGTGCACGACCGAAGGCGTTTTATGAGTGATATACACATTTAACGGGATAATCACGTTCACTCGTTATATGCGCAATGCGAAACCATCTCGATTTTCATGATGCAGTTCTTGATGACCTTCGAGTTCGCAGCATATCATTTCTAAAGTAGTCACAATTATTTCTAAAATGATAACGAATACTCATGCGCAAATATCAATTTTTCAAACTTTCATATATCTAACTGATAAGATTTATATTTTACTTATCAATCACTAATCCATCACAAGCCCCACTAGAGCGATAAATTGGCCACTTGCTAGCTTCTCGTAGGGATCACGGCGATTGTCACCATATGTATCCCCATACGTGCGATGCTTTGCGACGATGTTTATTATTTTGCGGGGCGATGCTCCTCGCACGAGGGTAACCGAATCGTTGGTAGAAAGAAAGGATAATCCCTACCCGCTGCCATTTAGTAAATAAAAGTACGAATCAACGAGGGGATCCCCACAAGCGTCATTTAAGCGATATAATAGTCAGTTGCGCAGGCAAATCTTAATTTCAATTACAGAATCAGAATCGCTAACTTTTCGCAAATAAAATGAAGAGTCCGTGCGCGAGAAAAGCGCTTAATTTCAGATATCAAGTTTTCACACTTAAAATATCTTCACTGTAAAAATTGTTCACTGAACCTAATACGTATATTATTAGTTTATTAAAGAACTCTTGAGATTAGAGGTCTCTCTCTCTCTCTCTCTCTCTCTCTCTCTCTCAGTTAACAATTGAATCTTTACTTAATTCAAATTCGTATGTTAAATTGTTGATTTATCACGATTTTTATTCGATTTAATTGTAGTTTGCACGACAAAATTTACGTAATCATGAGAAACTTAGCTTTGTTCATCCGATTTTTTTTCTAATGAAGAACGCACTCGATTAAAATTTACTCGAAAAAATTGTTCGGAGGAAAACTGCAAGTTAATCAATATTAATGAATTTACAGACAACGACGGATGAATTCACCCGCTCGCTCATGTACACGGATGAATAGGGAAATGATCGTCAGAATCGGTAATACGATCTGGCTGTTAAAACGCGGATCATAAAGTTGCCGAGTGGCTGGCCGAAGTTCATGCACGGGCGCGTAATAAAACGAAAGGGTGAGTGCGGAGTAAGAGCGGTGATTAGATCGAGGGGCGGGAAAAGGCAAGTGGATCTACAAAGGGATTACCGTGCAAATATTTATGTAGCGTGTCCCCACGGGAGCAGAATCATCAAATTCCAATGACAAAACGGCCTGGCATGTCCGCGGGTGGTGACACGAAGGGAGCTTTACATATGCTTCATACGAAGAGCAGCGTGAAATCCACTAACAGCATTCTACCAGCGGGATACAATGTAACGTCGACTGCACGAGAGATTTTAAACGGATGCGTTTTTATTTTATCTTCTTCCTTTGTCGCACAACACTGCGAGAAAAAGGGAGAGGAACGGGAATTTTGCTTTCCAAATTTTTTCGAATGAAATTTCATTTGAAACAAATTAAAATTTATTCAAAAATGGATATGAAAATTTCGATAATTTCGATAATGCAACATGAGAATGGTCGATACTTTAACGTAAGTAGCGAAGAACGATAATAAGAACTATAAATTGTTATAACCATTTATTCCCGAGATTTCAATATTTTTAACTTTAACATGTGTGAATATAAATTTGCTCTTTCGTAAAAAGAGCCATTTTGAATTGGTAATGGAAAACTTTCAGACAGCTTTATACTCAGGTCGAGAAGTCAACAAAAATACCATTGACCGCTCAGCGCTATTGGGAACGTGAACACGAGGCCATGGAATCTCGAAATTTCCCAATTCTCAAGCTGTCTTCTTGCCTTTCCGTGAACATTTATAATTGATTATAATAACAGTGGCATTTTTGTGGATCCGAAACGATGAAAATCGATATTTCTCACAAAGAGTGACAAAACCAGGCACAAAAACATTTTTCTTATTCGACACATTCTATAACAGCCGCTTGTAATTTTTGTCAGCAAACAACGTCTTGTAAATCATGGAACGTCTGTATGTTGGGGAAAACATCACTCATCATTGTTCACGATGACCTCTATTAGATACGCCCTGTATCCCAGTAGCTAACCTACCTAGAAAACCGTCCTAACGTGCTGCTTTCACCCGCATTCGAGATTTCCTTTTCTAATACATTTTGTTGCGTAAAAAAATGTTTACAGTTCTCGTCTTGTTTCATTTTCACAAAAGTGAACGTGAAATATTAATTTTTTTTTTTAGAACATTGACCTTACAGGAATTTATTACTGCTGGTAATTATTTATTTATTTTGAATATTTAAAACAATATTGTATATAGCAATTTGATTAAATTAGAAAGCTCGCAGCGATCCTAAATATTTCAGTACTTAAGATTACAGCGATTAAATACCGACTTATCATTAATATGAATACTTAAATACTGATGGTTAATAACGCGGTAGTGATGAAATATATCCTTACAGAAATTTAATACTGAAAATTACTGAAATATATCCTTATAGGAATTTGATAATTGCAGTGATTAAATATTGAGAAAGTAGTGGAAGTAGATAATGAGCATACATTAAGCAAGTGTAGCAGAAAATCTATGGTGCTAACTGGATGGCACAATAATGTTCGATACTCTCCTGAGTCTGCATTTTTTCGTTTTTCCTTTTTTCGCCTTTTTTTATTATTTTTCTTTTATTATTAATATCAATAAAATATACATACAATCTTTTTATGTATATAATTTAAAATATATTAACCAATGATTAAATATTAACCAAATAATTAATTACTGAATTAAAATATTTAATTACTGTAAATTTCTCAGTAATTTTCAATATTAAATCTCTATAAGGGTAGTTCCTTTACTCGATAAAGAATTTTATTGGAGCAGAACTTTAATTAGCATTACGATTTTTAGTATTTTTTAACACTTTTTCATACTCTTGATATTGAGTCATAAGCTATTGAAAAAAAAACAATTCTTCTTTTAATTAAATTTTTGGAAGACAGGTGAGTAATAAAATTATATTTTTTAGCTAATTTATGATTGCGTATAATTAAACGTTTAAAGTAAATAATTTTATTTAGAGAAAGAGAGGGAGTAGGAGAGGGTTTGAAAACGTTTCACGGGAATCGCGAATGATTCATTTCGTTCTTCGTCCCAGCTCCTCTACCACAGCTTCGGCTTCGGGACGCAGGTGGTAGTGTTCAAAGCCAATTATGCGAACGCGCCCCGACGTCGACGTCGGTCTCGCAAATCCCTATCCTCACAAAGCTCTGGCGTTCGCGTCCGCACGAGAATTGGTGAGAAGAGAAGTTTAACTTGTCCGCGCTATAACGGATTAACGACGGCGATTTATTCGCGAGTAATTGTTCCTTCCTTTAAATTAACTCGCATTTATTTCGCGTAATGGGAACGGTTGGCGCCGTGCGTCTCGAATTTTCTAAACGCAAGAGAAGGAAGCGTTTTTACTTTACATAAATTTCCCTCGCATCCCCTTTTGTTCTTTTTTCATTTTCATCTTCGATATTTTGGAAGAAATATTTATCATCCTCACAAAAATAAATTTAATTTTGAACAAATACAGTTCATTAAATACACAAAACGTCATAATAACACGCGGTACTATTACGTTATTAATACTTTTTGACCGTAGATATTTGTCACTTAAAACTATTGCAGTGGTAAATTATTGCTCTGACACATCGGTCTCGCCTCTTTGAATAATCAATAAATAATGAATTAACAGAAGGTTTTCCGTTTTAAGTAATTTGAAAAATAGATTCTCTCATTGGACATTGGTGTCTCGAAATACGCCGAAAAAAATGTTCTAAGCTCCCTGCAAACGAGTGTCTCACACAGCTGTAAATTTTAATTCTTCATTCGAAGGAAAATCCGCGAGCAACCCTTTTCCATCGCGTTAAAACTTCGCTCACACACTGCTGCAAAAACAACATGCAGCCTTGCACCATACAAGATAGCTCGCATAAACGGAGACTCCGAGTCGCCATTTTACCGGCAATAAAATATCTCGGATGCCCGGACGGCTGCTTCTTATCTTCCCTATTATCGATAGTTGGCCATAGACCAATATGGCCACGGCGCGGTTACTATGGTTACATTCGATATCTCGTTTCGGGACGGAAGCCCCATCATCCTCGCTATTATTGCACTTCGCCGTAAATAAGAGGAAGGCATTCCCTCATTTTGAAAGTCGTAGCTTACACTCTCGTGATTCCGCGAGAAAGAAGAAAACGATTCTATTTCCGTTGTTTTAGGCTAAATGTACAATGGTGGGGGATGAAGTTCGTCTGCCGAAGCAAGAAATGTTTTACTGCGCTAATCACTTCTTTTGTTGCATATTGATGGAATAAGCGTAAAGTGCAAGCGGAACTGCTTTGAAATTTCCCAAGGTGCCGCAAAAATATATCCTATCTGGCATAAATCGACGCGAAGGGAAGATCTGGAGATGTACGAATGCAGAATAAATGGATTTTCTCGTGGGCGGCGATTGGCGAACGGCCGATCGATGGCAAAAATCCGCCACGTAGGTGGAAGGGCCGAAGAGCGATGATATCACTGACGAGAGTCGCCGTATTGGCTGCCACCCAACGCAATTCGCTCGGTCGGCGAACGATAAGCCCGCTATTGCGTCCCCTCCAATTCTCTTTCACTCTCTCCCCTCTTTCTCCTGGCTATTATACGACATGCAACGTACGAAAGTTTTACTCTGTGGATCGAGAAGATACGGAAGGAGATAAGGGCATACAACGCGTGTATTCGTAGGGTAGAATATATTGCTATTTATTTGCTATTATGTTCTCGACACATAATATTTAGACACGAGATAGGCCGAAAACAGGCGCTGCAATAAATTTACATAACAAAAGATTTCTCGGCAATCCTATAAACTTGTGATTTGAGAATTTCACGTCTTCTTCTGTTCGTCGCCTGTTTTGTGGAACGATACGCTTATTATTATGTCCCGATTTTTTTTCACAGAACGTTTTGCTACTGTCATACTCATTCAATTCAGATCCCCCGTTGCTTTTTGTATTGTAAGCGATTTTAGAAACGTACCGTGCGTGTCGGAATATTTCAGAGAGGTAGAAACTATCTCGGGAAACTGCAATAAAACTTTTGTTGACTTAATACCTGCTTTCGAACTAATACCTTCTTACCGAAACGACCCACAATGGTAATAGGACTCGTCCGGAAACTATTGTGTGGCGATTATTGTGTTATGTCTCTACATGTACTCCCCGTCTATATAGTCTCTATTTGTATTCTCGGATTGAGTTTCTTCGAATAAAACAAATACAAATGTACGTTGTCACATTGCAAGATTGGAAGAGTTACTTTTTTCAAAGTAATTTGCTATCGTTTATCGTTACGAGTCACTATTAATCATTTTGAATAATAACTTTTTAAGTAATTCTCGAAAGGAAAATATTCGAAGCTTTCTGCAAGTGAATATTAATTTGTCCTTCGAGCGAAAATCTCAGCACTTTTCTATCCCGAATAAAGATTTATCCTAGTCGGCCTGAATCGAAAGCTAGCAGCTAGCTAATATAGTCTGGATTAAATTTTCTAGCTCGTTGCTACTTTGTTACTGGCTGGATATTCACTAAAATCTAGAATCTATAATCGGATTTGCGATCTAACTATTGTCTAGTTATTACGTATCAAATAGGCGTTGATTATTCTAAAATATACAGAGTGTCTGGGAAGTTTTAACAGCGTGGTTGTATGAAGGTATTAAACTGTACGTAGGAAAATTATGTTACAAAATTCGCAGTAGTTAATGAATAATTAATTAATTTATCTGAATGAATGAGCGCACGTACGGCTGGACTCTATAACTATGTACAAAGGAAGATAGCTTCGAGCATGTAAGAAAAATTGCTTACTTTTTAAAATATCCTAGCAACGATAAGCAACATAATTAATTTCGGGAGGTGGAGTTACGTTACTCTGCACTGTTAATCAGGTATCGCCAAAAAATGGAGGTACACGTTGAAATATAAACTCTGTATAATTACAAGGGATATTAATAATTAGGTCAAAATTAGGTCTTTATGGAAGAAAATACGTTACGACGCGAGATAATTGGAGGTACATTCATCGATTTCCGGTATTGCAAAAATACTGGAAAGAAAGTTGAAACTTCGCCGGGACGTTTGCAGAGGTCCGATTTTAATGTCATACGAAGTGGAAAACTTCGGAGCGAGACAAAATTCAGCTGAGATCAAGTTTTCTGCTCGCTCGTATTCGCTCGTATATCTTTCGAAAATCTCTCTTATTATTATTTCATATGAAAACTAACGCGCAACGCTAACTCGTACGTTATTACGTGATGAACGATGATGGTGCGCGCCTGCGTTGGGCGTGTCGATACATAATAATATGCCTACTATTTTGATTAAAATATTGTGAAACATTTTCAGACAGAGGGAACCGTTTCAGGTCTCGAAAAGATTGTGGCAGTCTTTCTTGAAATTCTTAAAAGTGAGCGAAGTCAACGTGACGGTTACAGAACGATAATTTATTTGGCTCACCTAGAATTTACGACATCCGATATTGGATAATGAATCAGGTCTCCCTTGATAGAATTAACTTACCTACAGCCCGAGACTCTCTGTATTGCACGTCCGTACTGCTGTAACCTTTGTTAGGCCGAAGAAAAGACAAAGAGCGAGGAAAGCACGTGAAGGTCTTCGACTTTGTTTTATGGGCGCGTGTTACGTCTTTATGGGATCCCTAGTCGCAACACCATTCGAATTTTTACGTGCAAATAATTCCTCGATGCATAGTAATTTTGATGCGATACTTATCCTTTGCCTTTAATGGTATAAACGAATTTTCCTCGCATGTGGGAAGTAATTTAAGTGGGATAAAAAGGAACGCGCGAAAAATCGGTAAAACTTGTTACTACAGGCATAGGAATTAGTCGAATATAAAATCCTTTTGTAGACTATTTATAATTTGTAATAACTATAAAAATATTTTCACAGAATTGAAAAATATTAACGAAAAAAGTGCTGTAACCGAATTCATTCGGTAGTTGCTTTGGTTTTGCGGTGATTTAGGGTGGTCAGATTAATATTTTCAAAAGCGGCAAACGGCATTGTGTTTCTCTGAAGGGTTCCTCTGTAGAATAAACTAACAGAAAAAAGATCAGGTAAAAATTCATGAAATGGCAACAGAAAAAAAGAAAATATCCTGCCATTGAATGACATTGCAATAACTTTTAAGTAAATAATATTTTCTGACCAGAATTTAGTTAGTTCTGTAAAAAATTTATTGTTCTTTAATTAAGTTAAAGCACCCCAGTATCTTTGTTTATTCTTGAATTATCGTTGCAAACTACGGAAAAGCATTGTTTTGAGAAAAACGCGTTTAAAATTTTAGTATTATTTTTCAGAGTAAGTTACTTACACAAATTAGAAATTGCCTTGACTCTAAAAATGAAGTCTCTAGCTCAGCTTCTCGTTCAGCTGCGGCAGCTGCTCGTCTTCTTTTGCAACTCTGGCTTTCTTCATTGCGGAAAGCGCGTCGATTTTTGCTGTATTGAGACCGTTCCTATGTGTTTATTATGTCAAAACTCTTTTTTAATTGTTTACTTATTATATTCTCGATAAAAAAAGAAATTCATGTATAATCATATGTAACAATATAAAATTATATAGAAATATATAAACCTAAAGAATTATTTTTTATAAGATTACTTTTAATTTTACGACTATGTATATACATGAACAAAAAATTTTTATATATAATTGCATATAAATACATATAAATATATATTATTGTACGTAGTATATTATATATTGTACACAGTTTATATATAATTAGACATAATATATATGGTGTAATATAATTTCATATTTCATTTTATCATAAATGACTTCATATTCAGTCATGCAATTATAATATATGTATTAAATATGAAACCAATATATGATTCAGTTCGGTTTCATATCTGAACATGTATAACTTTCATTCCTAATCATGCATGAACATTTCTTTAATGTTCGTTTAATGTGAACATAATATCCTGTCTATGTCCAAGAATATACTAAGAATATTAGAATACCAAGTACCCTAATTTCAGTTGAACCTGCGAAATCGTTGGTCGAATCAATTTTCGCGCAGCCAGACTTTAATCGGCCGTTTGATCTCCGATGGGGCAATATTTCCCTCATAAACGGCAAGCATGGCGAATCCGTCTGCCGTCGCTCGGTAGGGCTCGTAATAAAGCGAGAACCAATAAATAACGCGGTGGCGGCTGTAACGGAGCGACGATGCAAGGGAACCAATCGTCGTTGCTCACGTGCTATTCGATCTCTGGTAGTTTCGTGGATCGTGCATTGAATAACGTCGACCGGCATTGTGATCCAGCCGGGAACGATTATCGGCAGACGCGTCGGACAACTGTGGGAATTAATTCGACGGAGCAACGTCGATGGGAAACCGACTCGTTTATATAATCGTTTCGGAACAGCCGGTTTAAACGGGTCTTCTGAAAATTGCGACGGAGAGTTTAAAAGGCTGGACCTTGTCTCTTTTGGCTCAAGGCTTTGTCTCTTTTGGCCAGAATCCTTAGCTCAGTTCGGGTCACAACGTGAATTATACAGGTGTCTCAGGAGGCAAACTTCGTGAGAACGAATTGAGCAAAAAAGTCTTGTATCATTTTGCAAACATTTTAAGGTCACTCTGAACAAAAAAGTCCATTTTGCAAATAACACACAAGTTTTTGAATTATTGATTAAAGAAGCCTCTATATATTTTCAATAATTAATCTCGAAATTTTGCGTGCTGTTTGCAAAATGGTACAAGACTTTTTTGTTCATCTCAACCCATTTTACGCTCTCACCAAGTTTCTCCCCATCCCCGGCTCTGAGACACCCTGTACACTTCTAATTTATTTAGTTGGGCTCTTTCTCTTTTCACAAGCCATCCGTCACATTTCGACTGTCGTTGGTGTTACTTTTTTTTTTTCTTAACGAAGGATAACCACGGAATAACAACTTCAACCGTTTCGAAAGAATGATCCGTAACGAATAATCGGATCGTAGAACTTTCCTTCGTCTTGTCGTGTCGAATGTTGTCACTCCTGCAGCGCCATATAAATCGTAAAGACATAGAAGAAAGATTTACCGTTAGAGGAAGCTAACTGAGCGCATAAAGAACGGGTTAGCTATGCGTTTTGCTCATGTATTTATTCCAATAATGGAAAAGAAATCACGAAACGCGCTCTTCTTAGAACAGAGGTAGTTTTCCTTACGTTTCATAAAAGTCGGAAAAGTAATGTAATCGAGAAAGGATATAGTCTAATTTTCAAATCTAATAAATTTTTTAACGTCTCAAAATTTCGTATTAATGTTATCTGACTAAATTTTATTGTCATCACCATGAGGTCGTGTGATGTTTATCGACTATGAATGGCGATATCGTAAATAGATCGTTACAAGTATGCCCCACTGAATGAGACCCAATAGTTGCGTAGATAAGATAACGTGGTTGCGCGATAAACGAGTGCCTCGACGTTTAGTGAACTAATAGATTGTTCTCGAAAATCGAGGTTGAGATGAGAAAGAAATGTCCTTTCTCGTAACATACAAGAGATAGATAGATTTAAGAGATAGAGGAAAAGGGAAAGGAGAGAGAATAAGCCTCTTGTAATATAATTTCTATCTAAATGCGTTCGAAGCGCGATACAGAATGGTTTGTACGTACAACTGCTCATTCACCTCGCTCACATCGTTTGCCTACATTGAAAAAAAATCAGATAAAAAGAATCAATGTTACACGAATTTTGTTGTACAAACTGTAATTAAACATTTGCTTTAAACGTTGCTTCAAACGTTTGCTAATTAAACGTTGAAACTGCATCTTTTAGCCGTTCTAATGTTTACGAACTAAAATTGTTCAACGTGTCTCAGGCATGTAATGCAGTGTGTGCTTATGATTTTTCTAAACATTCTTTCATTTTAAGAGGATGCTATATTTGAAATCTTCACTGACCGAATACTGATTTTTTTCTACAAAGTTTTATTAATTGCACAAAATTACACATGCTTCGACATAGCGAAAGTACGTGCGAATTGGAGCATTGTCCAATATGTAGCGAAAATTTTCAAAGCTAAAGTGTTGACCTGTCAATTAGAGTATATTTGTCTAAAACAAAAATTTTGCAACTTGTACATATCGAATGTGTGTTTGCTCCAGTAAGGAAGATTTCGAAGGACACTTCTACTTTTACAGTTGTACATAAAAGCATAAAATGATATAGAAAGAAAAAATTTTATATTATCTCAGTTAGATTCTCCGTCAGATATGGTAAAACAGAGTAGCGCACATTCATCTTATTCACATTTATATCGCGCTAATATTTACCTGAGACCTACATATACTATACGTTTGTAAGCAGAGTTAGGTAAACTAACTTTTCCGAAGTTAAGTTAAAAGTTATGATATTATGTATGATATAAATATTCCTCCAATTATCAAAATATTGATTTAGCTGTATAATACGAGAAATTCTACCTTTAGTAGAAGATAAAAAAGAAATCAAATAATAATAAATATAAATAAATAATATAAGGTCAGTTTTATGATCATCCAGTTAAACTAAATGTTTAGCCTGTTTTATACAAATAAGAGATAAAAATAAGAGAGAAATCCATTGAAGAAATCAAGGCAGTTGTTTGCTATGTACAATTCTGAAATTCAGTTCGTTTGATTTGGGTTATTTCGATCTTATTTTTTTCACACGTACAGGCAATTAATTTACCGAAAATAAATGTCCCTGAAGACTTCTTCTTAATGTTGCGACCTTTATATTGTAACGTATTATTATATTTATTGCAATGTGTTAATTGCGATATAACAGATCGGCCACAATGAAAATTTTCGAGGAGTATCGCTTTAAGAGGATCAATGATCGTGATTTCCGAGGTGAAAAATGGTGTGAAGTTTCAAACAATCACTCCTACAAGACGAATCTTTTCTCACTCGGAAAGTAGTGACCTGCGGTCCTTTTTCTTTCCAAGCCACCGCAATAAAGTCCGCGCCAGAAGTAAAACTCGTTCGCAGCACGATCCCTGAGAAAGCAGAAAACGGAATTCCGCTACTAATCATCGGTCCCTTGACTTGCCGCTTCGGAAAAAAAATTTTACGACAATTAACCCTGAGTTGCAACAACGAAGCGCTCACGTGTTTTATATAACTCTTTTGTACAAGGGCGCTTTTTTCCAATGTGGCCATGTCGTTTTCCCGAAACATATACTTTTTTACGATCGCGTGACTTTTTTGCGTTACGTTTGTATTTACGCAGGTGAAAATTCTCTTCTTTCCTCTTCCTCACGTTTCCACTGATACGGCTCGAAGCTTGACGATAAGCTTTTCTCGTAAATATTTATCATAACAACAAAATTCAATTCGTCAGCCAGTCGAGTTAAGATGAAAAATGTGCTCTTAAAGTTCGGTTACTTACCTCTGCGCGGAAAAAAAATTTATTTCGCGTAACTGAATTTCGGTCCTGACAACTGACACTTTCTATTATCTGGGGACGAAATGAAAACTCGATTGTAGAAACAGAAAAAATTCCTACAGAATGCTTTCGCCGCTCGAACAATTGAGAACTCGGTTATCTTAACTAGACAAAAATATTATTTTTTTCCTAGTGGGACTTGAAGAACCTGAAACTTCTCGGTCCCGAGACTATCGTTTTAGACTGCAGAACCATTAACGCTGCTGGTATGTCGTATCCAACGGCAGCATAGTCGCATTAACGCATTTGGAAGGAAAAATTTCGGTTCCCCGAACCGAAAGCATTTGTTGATGTAAACAGCTAATGAAAGAAGGCTATATGTTACTGTGATCGAAACTCAATTAACCTTTAGCTGACACACGTCAAAATAATAACGTACGTGCTATAGGGGGTATTTTGGACCCCAGCGAGAAAAAATGTGTATAATTGTTTTATTTATCAATATTTTTATTTGCAAATTTTTATATATATTTTTTGAAGTCTCTGTTAAAGGATTAAACTGCTTATGAAGCCCAAAATTATTTTTAAGATATTGAAAAAAAATAAAATGTATGAAAAAATATGAAAATTAACACCTTTTACTAAAAAACTCGTAATTTTTTTTTATATTAATATTTTTCAATAAAATTTTAACAGTACACTTGTGAAATACTACTCTTTAAAGTAGAATTAATTCCAAATACCGATTTTCCAAAAAGTATATTTATTTTGAGAAAAAACTAGCGAAAAATGGGTGAAAAAATGAAACACGTATGCTGGTTGTTAATCGCTATTTAATATTTGAAAAAATCATTAAAAAATTATTTATGACAATAATTACACGGAAAAAAAGTTGCATTATAGTATATAATAAAAAATATGTAATATCATATTAAAAAAAATTATTGACAGCCTGTACATTCAACGCATATATACAAACGGTGTTCATCACACATCGGACGTAAACAAGAAGGACACTGTATTTTGGTCTTTTTGTCTGCTTGCCGCGTGCATACTTTGCATCTGGTTTTGTGATCTAATACTGGTCTTTCGTCTTCAATGACATTCGGTTCATCCAAATTTAAAATAGTTTTAATGCCCATGCGAAGCGATGGATTATTTAGTCACGCACCGACGGATTATTTAGTCGTGTACGCAACAGAGGCGTCACCAGATGAACTGCCAAACTTTTTAAGCAATCGTTTGCTCTCATACGATCTGTTCTTTGAACATTTATTAAAGCACATTTTAATAAAATTCGCGCATTTACAGCTGCTTGATCCAGTATGCCATAGAAATACCTCACTGGCCAGCGGTTTGTCCTCTTAATGTACGTATGACAGAGCTGATCAAATGTATCTGTTCCGCCTTTTGTTGCATTATAATGCAAGATAATATTGGGCTTCTGTTATTTCTGTAGTTTTCATAAATGTTGATGCAACCAATACTATCTTATTTTTTTTCGGTGTATGGGATAGCAAATAATCGAATAAAAAATATTTTTTTCGCACTTTTATCGATACTTACGATTTATTTTACAATAAGATACTAATAAAACTGCCAATTTTTTTTCACAAATTTTCACTAAAATCAACGCTATTGGCACACCGAGGTACTTTGAACCCCAACTGATTTTTAACGTGCTTTCTACGGCAGATGAAGCTTGACTAAACTACCGTTATAGCAAAAACACCTTGGGTCAAGCCTCGACTAATACTAGGTGACGCCACAGAACCAAATTTGGCGCGCAACTATGAAAAATTTGCCTTCAAAAACACTCTGGGGTACTTTTAACCCCGTGTGTCAGCTAAGGGTTAAAAATGAATATTTTCGGTTGCCATAATCGTTTTATTCGTGTGAAACAGCTTTGCACGTTGATCGAATGATTATGATTTGCGCATGGATTTTCTTCTTTTGTAAGCAAATCGTAATTTTCGCAACTGTTGTTGTGTACGGGATTTAAACGTTCACTTCACTTCTTCGAGATTTATTCCGGGACTTATTTACGCCATAAAATATGAGAAAATAATCTATGGGAAAAAAGCGCTCGAATTGCGTCCAATGAATAGCAATATAAAAGGAATAGACGAGATGCAGAAAGATTGTATAAGTTCCAAGCTCTTACGCAATGTTTATTTATTCTCTTTCTTTGCATTGCTTTGATATGGTGTTCATACGCATCAATTAATTTCTCATGTACATCTGGTTCGATTTCATTAATCATGTACTATTGATGCAATCATAAAATTTTCATATACATACCAAGCCATTAATTGATATGATTATAAGGATCCGTGTGATCTTTCGAAGGTGAACAATCGGGACAGCTTGCGGTCATATTATTAACAGATTTGTAATACAGTTGTATTGATTAAGAGATGATCACATCTTACTGTGAGAATATTACCTAGCAATAGTAATCATAATAAATACATTCAATGTTATAGAAAGTAATTAACATAATTTTTATAACGAAATACATAATAGTTTTAAAGAAATTTACTTCTTATAACCAAAAGTTTTATTTCCTTCAAGCAAAACGCGCTTGGTTGTCCATTATCGGATCCATATCCAACCAAACACATTTTTCAGTTTAAAATATGTAAAGGGATGTAAAGGTGTGTACAGATATATTTAATACCAAAATTTATATATGTATGAACAACGTCATTTACTGTATTCAGAAAAAGTAAAGCTATATATGAAATTCTTTTATGACAATTGCGCTGTTAATGTACATTTCGAAACTTTTCACGAATCGTGTCCATAGTTTGCAAACACTCGATTCCGTGACCTCTTCGAATAGTTATTTACGTACACGAAATGCCATATGCACTATGACATTTATAACTATGGTTATTAGTACGATTTTCAACATCATATATACACTAATTGGTAGACACTTGACATTCATTGCAAGTGGATTGTTAAATTTTCTATCCGCACGCATTATTGATTTTTTTCGAAGTTTTTAATGTCAATCGAATGTTTTATGAAAATTGATACAGTCCGTCCTGAGATCTCATCATTTAATTCGTAAGAATTGCAAGAAAGAATTGAAATTAAGTACACACGTTATCAATTTCCAGTGCGTTTTCAGTTGCCGCTTATGCAGCTTAACGTTAAATTAACGTTATTTATTGCATATCATAATTAAGTCATTAAATTAATTTTTTCATTAATTAAGAAACGCTTAAATAATATAGGATTACAATTAAACTAATTACAATTTATTAAACAGGATCATTAGGTAATAATAAGTTAATGAATTAAACGATTCATCATCATTTAAATTTTTCATTGAATAATAAATGAAATAAATAATGTATGAAAAATCTATTAAATAACGTTTTAAATTAAACAGGAGTGTGTGTAGTGAAGATTCAATTGAACATTTATTTTCAAAATTAAAGCATTGCGATGGATTTAACTCCATTTCTATTGTAATAATTGTCCGATTTTTTCTTCCATGTTATGCATAGGATATATCCACATAAGCGATAGAGGCAATGTCCAGTGCCTAGAAGCCGAGTGTCTTATTAATTACGTCTTATCACTTGTTCACTTTTTCATACGATTTTCCTTACGCGCGTAGAACTGACGAAAAGAAATAAAATATATCTTGCGTTCTCCAAGCGATATCCAACACTGTGTTATGATTCGTCGTGTTCTGGATACATTCAATGCCCTAGAAAGTTGTATCTCGCTAAAAATACAATATAATATAAAAATAAATACATAATTAAAAAAATGTTTATACTGTAAATATTACAAGTGCTACAAGTGCATCACAACATTTAACATCTATTATTTGTTACTAATAAAAAAACAGGTCCTGCGCCAAATATATATATATATATATATATATATATATATATATATATATGCATAATAATCTCACGAGATCATATACAAGAGACGCGTATCCTCTACAGGAACGAAAACATTTTCCTCGGACGTAACTTTCAAATATACTAGTTTTATCGTAAGACATGAACATCCAAGAAAAAAATAAGTTTGTCCCTACAGATTGATTCTGGTAAACAAGTGTTAGGACGTAAACGGATATGACCGCGTCATTATCGTTTAAGAGTTCATACTCGTTCGGTTATGTCGTTCTTGTAAGGTTGAAACAACTTGGGCGGCTCGAGCTTGGTCGTCTGCGCGGTCGAGGAGACTGGCGCGCTGTTGTACATGTTGCCTCTCTTCTCGAAAGTGCTCGGCGCATCGGCCAGACTCTGGGCTATCGGGAGTCTCATCGTTTGAATCTCCTCGTCGTCCCGCGTGTCCATCAGCTGCTGTTGCTGTTGCACCGCGCCTATGCCGGCGCAGGTTTGAGACGTGCGATGCTGTTGCTGTCCGTAATCGCAGTCGCTGGACGCGTCCGAGTTGGCCGGGCTGAGGTCCCGCAGCGCGGTATGCCGGTACGCCGTTGCGGACGACGGCGGCGGATTGCCGACGAGGAAGGCCGGCGGATTGCTAATCGTCGGCAGGCCCAGTCCGTTGTGAAGCGAACCAGGCGCGAGATGAGCGTGAGGATGCAGCAACGGCGGATGACCGGCGAAATCGGCGATGGCGCGTGGATGAGGCCTGTGCAGAGCGGATGCACCGGGCGCCGGGCCACCGTACGGCGAGTACCGCGACGCGTAGTAGGAGGCAGCCGCCGCGGCCGCGGCCACCGGGTGCACCATCTGCGACGGCGGTAGATGCGCCGGCAGGCTCGGGCTACCGTGGTAAGACACGGGCGGTAGAGACGCGGCCGCGAGCAGAGTCGCCGCGATCGCCGGATCCGTGTACATCGTGTACGGCCAAGCCAACGCCAGACGCTGCCTCTTGTCCTTCATGCGCCGATTTTGAAACCAGACCTGTCACCGGATTTTTCCCACTTTTAGAGACAATTTTTTGCATTGCGTAATTTAACGGAGGAATTTGTCTTTTGACGGGGGTCTCGCTAACTTACGCATAAAATGTAATTCGCGTAAAAAAAAAATTGCATGTATGTAGAAAAGCAGCATTGAAACAACCAATGTGGCAGTCAGTATTATCAGTCACGACGAAAGAAAATATTCGAAGCAAAAATATCGAATTAAACGTCGCGTTTAACAATTCGAGTGTAATGCAATAGAAGGTGCGCGTTTTCGTCGAGAAGTGAACGACACAATGGAAAATTCTCGGAGGAGGCGAACGATTATACCGATAATTCGTGCAGGACGTTTACCACCTCGCTTAACACCTCCCGTTAAGCGCGTTTTACGATCGCCGAGGACCGCGAGAGCTGAGACGAGAAATTAAGAGATCCATTAAAGCCGGAGGTAGGCCGTCGCTAATTCAGCCGTTTTAACACTTTTATTCGACCGGATCGACCGGTCTCCCTCCTTCTCGATTCGTGAAACTGAACCGTGACGAACCGGGAGAGGAATCGTATGTATCAACGTGTAAGAAGCTACCTTCGTGCGAGGAGGAAGAAAACGCGCATCGATAATGTCTTCGCTATATTACACTGTGTATCCTCGGTAATGTGAGGAGAAGAGAAAGATCAAAGGCGAGGATGAAAGAATCCACGCTGTTGAGTCGCTCTCAAGGCTATAATCGCTGATCAAACACGGCCGCAGCTGGCCGTGACAAGAAACAACCCACGAATGCTTCTAATTGCCTTTAAGCGCGAGAGGAGAGAAGGGGTGAGGCGGTATTCTTCGACGGAAAAGAAATTCTCAATATAAAAGATACATTTCGCATTAAATACCATTCAAAATTACTATATGGAGTTTCATAATCAAGGGATAATATATTTTGCTTTAATTTACCCTTCCGTTATTTTAACAACTGACTGTTAAATAATTTACTTCATATACTCTGCTCAGTAAGATGGACTGTTTATTCCTGCACTGTTAGGAAACATGATTAAGTTGGAGAGAATTTTACTTGAAATAATGAAATATATTGCCGGAAAAATTGCTACGTTCAAGTAAATATTCGCTAAGGAGTATCGATTTGATTTCAATTAAGTAAATATCACCCGAGCAATATTCGCTCAATCCAAATAAAATAAACTTACTCTAATATTTTATAGCAAATATATACTTGAACGATTTCTTTTTCAGTGTACGATATTCTCTTCGCGTGCTTGCGCGATGACTTTAAATATCGTGACGCGTTTGATTTCACGCACGTAAGCTGCGCGTCCAATGATTGATTGCAGATTTGCCTGATTATCGGAGCCGTAATGAAACGCAAGTGCTAACGGGACGCATGTCCCCCCTTCAAGATGAAGCCACCATTTCGCGCGCAATATAAAGGTCTTACTCGTTCTTCGACGTACGTGCCAACTCACCTTGATTGTGGATTCTGGAAGGCCCAGTATCGTCGATAACTCGCATCTTCGCGGTCGACTGACGTAACTTTCCTTTTGAAACTCTTTCTCCAACCGCGCTAATTGTTCCCTCGTAAAGGCGGTCCTGTATCTCCTGATGTTAGGATCCATCAATGGTTGCTGCGATTGCGGTTGCTGCTGGTCATTTTGTTGCGAGGATGATGTTTGCGGCAGTGGCGGCGGCGGTGGCAACGATGGTGATTGTTGTTGCTGCTGCCGCGATTCATGTTGTTGGTGATGATGAGTTGGCGACATTTCTGTGGAACAGTAATGATGTCTCGTTAGTAACGGTCGATCTTTTCTTTTTTTTTTTATTTTACAAACGGCTCTATCATGCTCACATGTTGACACATTGAATATCACACAGTGATCACCACCACTGTGGCATTAATTAATGCGTCTTATGAGACTCTAGTTGCGTTCAATAACAAATTAGCTTTACGGTCATTAAAGAGTTCCAATAAAATACGAAGTAGAAACAATATGCATGAAGATTTGCGTTTAATTTATTCCGAGTGTTTGCCAGCTGTTGTGTGAAAAATAGAACGCGAGATTGAGTTAAACAAACAAGTCTTTTTGTCGTCTTCGCGATAGTTGTTAAGAAATTAATTAATAAACGAACAAGCGCGCGTGATGCGACGGGCTTGTGATTTAAAGAAAATGTTTTGGTTTTTAGATTGAAAGCGCGAATTTCTCGTCGAATTGTTTCGTGAACATTTCAGTTCATTTCGTCAGAAAGAGGAACAACCTGACATTCCAAATTTAGTTATAATTCTGGCAATACCGAATATAGATATAGAATCTTGTATCACGCGAACGATATAAAGAACTATTAGCAAAACTGTGAAGGATTTCCCTAGTTTATTTGCGCTTCACCTAAGCATTGTTATACGGATCAGTCGACACTCTTTTTCTTTACTTGATAATTCTATTTGTCTATTTAATAATAAATAATATTTATCGATTCCTTTAAATGTATTTATTTAATTTCAAAGCTTCGAATAAATAGAAATGTGTGTGACTGCGTAAGTGAAAAGACACGCTCTTAAAGTGTGATATTCTTGCGTCGATTGACTTCCGAAGTCGATTTCGAATGAATCGATCATCGAGAGAAAAGTGTCGATTGGAAATATATTTGTCACTACGTGGATAAGTTGTCGTGTCGGCATGCAACGGAAGCAGCGAACTACAAGGGATTCACACAAGGAAGAACGTTTACGATGTGTCTCGCGCACGTTATACAGGCAATATTCGTAAAAGCAACAGCGGGTGATCCTATTTAAGAGGACGAGAGAGATCAAAGCTCGGGAAAAATTTCAGGCCTATTCTGTTCACCTGGCAAACTCCCTTCGCTTTCAATGACGGATCGTACTTCCTCTCCGTGGCCGCTCTCCTTTGTTAGCGCATAGGTGGGGCGCAAACGGGGCAAAACAAGAGAAAGAACGGTTTCAGTACGGACATATACACCTTATATATTTAGAGTACTTGTTTGCCACCGTGCCAAAATCGATTCGTACATACATAAACATCCTATCCGTGATATTGAATTGACACAGGATTTGAAACAACAAAATGCATACATTACATACTGTCGAACAATTTTATCTTATTTTCGCCGCTATTAGATTGAAATTATCACATGCAACATCTAGCTACGGCTTTTGCCAGACTATTTATCTTCGAAGTTTTTACAAAATCTTTGTTTAAGGAGCATGATAATGTTCGAACAAATAATGGAAGAATTAACTTCCGATCCGCAAAATCGAGTTCTATCCACAGAATATTCTTGAAAGAAGTATAAAACTCTCTGTCTTCCTCTTCTCTATATTAGACGGATTTTAGTTTAGTGCAACAGTAAGTACGACATAATTTTATAAAACACACTTGCGAAGTCGTATGTACGTCACGCACGGTAAAAAAAAATTTCGTGCTAAAAGCGGTCCATTTCGTGTTACTTTAACATAGGAGAAGTGTGTTAAAAAATATATAAATATATATTAAAAAGTATATAATGTTAAATTAACATATTATCCATGCTAAAATAACATTTCATTGGGCCGTTTTTAACATAAAATTTTTGAACCACGCAATATAATTCTCTCTTGTTGTTTGCCCGAATATAATAAACTCGGGCAATCTTTTAAGGAAGAAAACTTAATTAAACGGTCTAGTTATTACGGAGACATTTCACAGTGCTATTGTACATTTAGCGGCAGAAAGATGGTTACATATTTCCTTGAATAAATTTTGCGACACGTCCAATGGGGGAAATTTATTTTCCAACACAGATAATAAATTTTCTTATCGATAGCGATTTTCGAAGTCGTAATAAAAAATCTCTTCACCGCTGACTACACACATAAAATTGATGATAACGGAACAACATAATAACTATTAGAACAAAGGAAGAAGGAAACAACAGGAGCCCCGTCGTAAACTCTCTCCTTGATATGCTTGTTCAATGACAAATACAGACACGGGTGAGATCGTTTTTCCTCTCAATTTTCCCCGGTTCTCCCGGTCGTTAGTGACATTGCGTTTAGAAACGAATACGCGCGCTGACATGCGCGTGTAAATATGCGCATGCAAAGTTTACTCATAAATATATCACTCACCGTTGGGACTATCGCTGCGAATGCCATTGCTGGACTCACCATTTTCGGTGGTGCTCGACACATTCGTAGGACTAGAAATGCGCAGCTGGCGGAATTGATAATACGGGGGGACCACATCGATGATCATTGTTTCTTGCTCCCGTTTTCGCAGCAAGGATGGAAGTAAATAATCCGTTTTAGGATAATCATGGTTCATGTAATACGGTCCATGAAACATTTAAACACTTTCACCTTTAACGAGGTGCCCGTATAATTTTTATATTTATATTATTATTATGTGTGACCGCACATTAGCACTTTTGTAACCTTTTCCCTTCGAACGTTCTTTGAGTGATCACAGGTGCAAAAGCCAGAAAAATTTGTTACTTTTCGTCGAAGCGCGTCTCAACAAGTCGATAACGACACAGGACCTTGCGTATAACCAGCCGTCGACTAACCGAGTAACTGTTTATAGACTCTGAATGAGAGCCGGGCGGTTCTCTCTTGCGAGATGATACTTCTCGTTCTCCAATTGGCGAGAGTCGGCTAGTAAAGGTGGTAGGGGACGACCAATCAACGTCCAGCATTCCGTGCGCAACATCGTGGATTTCTCCCACGAGAGAAACGATTCTGCTCGTTCGTACTGCACTTCTGCACTTACGCCTTCTGCACTTGCGGCCATACGTACATATAGGGTGTCTGGCATTCTAAATTGGAGAAATGGCAAATTTTTCATCTAATATTTATTTCGTCGTTAATAGATATTCAACATGTCAGAAATGTCTTTAAACTGTCCTTATTCCGCCGTACATTAATTTGCCAACTTGCTTGAAAGAATAATTATCGTTGTTGTTTGTCAAATGATGAAGGACTTTTTTGCTCAATTCGACAAGTTTGCTTACATCCGTAAGCAAACGTCTTGTATACAGAAAAATCATTTGTATTTTTATATGTGCCAAAATGTACAACTCGATTTGAAGTATTATTTTGCAAATTTAAACTTGCAAAAATGTTTTAAAATATTTCACTCTGAAAAGGCCGCATAAAATCTATTGTAGTCAGTCAGATCCCAACACTTTTTTTTCTTTTTATATCTGCTACTCCTGTCTATTATTTGGAAAAATTTGGGGAAAGTCACGGTAGATATATTATGGACTGTTAAAGCAAAAATTCCGTGATATTTGAAGTGTAAATTAATAAATTTCTAATTAATTTAACAATTAAAATAGGACATCCTGTGTATTACCGAGAAATAAAGATTGAGTTAAGAAATTTATTTAAAGAAAAAAGGCATATCGCATAAGTATAAATTCTTTGCTGAGATTTACTATGACAATAGAAGGTATAGTTGTAAATCGAACTTGAAAACACCTTGTCGGGTAACCCCAGACACATAATGCGGAACGTACATTTTCCTATCGGTTGCACCCTGACATAGGTCTGACACCTATTCTTCTGCCACATTTTCCTTTTAGTACTTTACTTAACCTTGAGACACTTGAGGCAGAGACAAAAAGCGACTGTGGATGTTTTATAACGTTATCCGCAATTAGTTGCGGACCTTTGAGGAAATTTTCGACCATTATGCTCACCGTTTCGTTATCCTTTCTATTTACGTCTGATTGCGCATCATCGCTCGTTAAAAATTCGGGCTCTTTAATCTTGAGCGCAAGAATATTTCGATTTTTTCATGTCATATAAGAGAAACAATTATTTGCGTAATATCACTCCAATCAAACTACTACACAGTAAAAAATAAATCGTTAACTTTCAATATTTTTCGTTTGTCCGCTCAAAATTTTGCGTTAAAGTAACATATTCGTTTGTTACTTCTTAACACTTAAAACTGTTAATTATTTGACACAAACATATTTTGTTTTACATTTGTATATGTTGCTTCAACTTAAAGTATGATTTTAGAATAATACAAGAAATAATTGAAAAATACGTGAAGTTAAAGTAAAAAATATTGCTGGAACATATTTGTCCGTATAGTGTGAACAAAATAAATGTTACATTTTAACATTTTAATTTATGTATTTCTTCGTATTATAGGTTGTCTCGACATAGCCTTGATCTTGCGTTCTTTCTACCGCTCACGACTACGCTTATCTTCTGCGCTACGCAACATTGCTTATATTTTTCATGTTATGTTAACACATGAATAGAATTACTTTAACTTAAATCATTCGTAATGGAAAAACGTTTCAATCTATTTTTAATTCTTTTGATTCTGCAATTTGTTAGGAAATAACCGAAATCTAGGTGATGTGCCACATACCTTTGCAGCCAATTAGCCCTTATATCAAAGGGCCTTTAATGAAATTTACTCCATAAAAATAATATTTCTAATCGATATTGTAATCGTAGTAAGTATAACAAATTTGAACACAGATCTATATCTATAATAGAAAAATCACGTGAAATGTGTATGCAGATTTTTATGGCTATTACGTTTTCTTATCGAGTGATCTAAAAACCCTTTCCATCTTGCGTACTCTTTTCTAGTGCGTTTGATCAATGCCGTACTGATGCATCTCTCTATTGTTAGACTCTGTCAATTTTGCAAACGCTTCCTCCTTCCTTCTCAGATCTTGTATCTAAGTTGCATACGGGGTTTCTCTCTGATAGTTACGTCAGTGTACGCGGTTGCACGCGCGGAAGCGGGCGCGGAGGGACGAAAGATAATTGGCGCGAACAGCTCGCCCAGATGTGGTCGCGATCATGCCGCTGATTAAACGGTTTGATTAAGCGACTAATTTACTTGCATGCGCGCATGTAACGCCACTTTATGCGAAACCCATATCTACTCGATCTGTAGTGCGTGTTCGTGATTCGCAAATCACAGCGGGGGAGAATGACGATGACGGAAAATCAAAACTGATTTGGATGGGCTTGTTGTAAAACATCAAAAACTATTAGACCCTATTAAAACTATTAAGCATATTCTTTTTTGCAGCGTGTCTTAACGTTTAGGGGTTGAAACAATCTCTCGAATAAAGCGAATTTTTTTCATTTTTAGTGAATATCTTCAAAAATATAAGATATGGAAAAATGTTTCCTACAAAAGTTTTATAATATTTTATACTCGTCACAAAAATGTACTTACATTTTTTTTTAAGTCCAATTTATTCTCACTATCACCTATTATTTTTGCAAAATTTAAAAATTTTATAAGGACAAAATTAAAAAGCACTGCGTGTCAAATCTATCTATATATAATAATATTATTATTTCACGATTCAATTTTTGAAAAAGAACGGGATGATAACACATTGTTCTATTCGCATCGCGAATGTTGCTTTATTTCTTTTCAGTTGCATTGTACTCAATAACTGGCTCTTCTGTATATTTTTTAAATGCTAACATGAAGATAGAATAATTCTGACATAATATAAAACATATTGTACGAAATAAAGATGTAAACATGTTTGTATGTGTGTACAACAGTAGCAACGTACGTGAGTGCGGTTTCTCAAGATGAATTAAAATTGAATCGCAATACGTAATATAATAAAATACAGGTACTTTTACCTTCGCAATCGTAGGCGCATGTATTTGTGTGTGTGTGTGTGTGTATGTGTGTGTGTGTGTGTGTGTGTGTGTGTGTGTGTGTGTGTGTGTGTGTACATAACTTGAAGATATAATCTAAAATTTATAATAATTTGATACATTTATGTTGTTTGACTTTACTTTGTAATATGTGTGTAAACGAATTTTAATATTAAAATTTCACCAAATATTATTTTTCATTTATATTGTTAGAATATATATATATATATATATATAAATTGATCTTTAATTTCGTCTAATGATTCTAATTTCTAATGGACATGACACTGTATATACAGCACTTCGGATGATATATGACTTCTTTTCCCTTCATGTATCCTCATCACTTAAAGCTATGCGGAAAAATTGATGCACACATACGATGCTACGAATAGATACGGTCACGACACAATATCTCACAATATCTCTGCGGCGATATGTGATTTATTTAACACACGCGACGTAGCGTGCGATTTGGCAAATTATCGGCGAATATCCGGAAATTAGCGTACGGCACGCCCGACGGAAGGGTTTGTCAAGCCAACGAGACACGGCTTTACAGGCATCCAATGGCTTTTCCGTCCGGCACGATGGGCGAAATGTGTAAATAGCGAACATCCGAAAGAGTTATATAAAGTCCTTTAACGATAAATTTGTCAAATTAGTGGCGTTCAAACTCAGGTCCGTAGAGTCAGTAAGTATGAGTGTATATACTATAGTTTTCTACGTTCTATTACAAACAAATGAAAAGGAAAAGAAAGATAAATACCAAGTGCCCCTTCCCTACACTTGAATGAAACTATGCAAAACAAAGATAAATTTAAAAACGTTAGAATGAAACATCATTTATTATTATTTATCCTAAATTCGCAATGAATGATCGTATCGTATGATAACGAGTTTCTTTCCCGCGCTAACTTTAGATCGCGTGAATGCGGCATAATAGAAGCCAATCAAACGAGCTAAAAAAGATAAAAACTAGGATATGGTCGTCATGTGGATATACTTGAGTCTCATTGAGAAGACGCGCCTCGGTGTTTCTTTATCCCCGGCCACTCGCAGCTACTTGGCGAGAACTCGAGAAGACTTTCAAGCGCGTTCGATGATTTCACAAGTCTAAGCGAGAGAGAAGGAGTGAGGTGTAGGAAGGGGGAGGAAAAGAAAGAGAGAAAAAGACGACACCAGTCCTGCTGTGTAAATTCGTGAACGCTGAGGTCGTAAAGACGTAGTCGCCGCCATTGTTGTGTCGACATTTTTAGGATCGCATTAGCGTGTGTGCCACCGTGCGATCAACCCGCTGTTTTTTTTCTGTCGCACTGATGCCGAGCGGCGAGATAAAAGATTCTTTTTTTCTTCTTTCCTCTTCCCCTCCCCTTTGTCCCCTTCCTTCCATTTTGTTTTTAGTTAGTTTTTATTTTTTATTTAATTTGTTTTGTGCGTGCTTATTTTCTTCCTATCGTTATATAACGATTTAAATTACATTTTCGCGTTGTAATCACATTTATTTTTACTCTTGTTCTTTTATTCTCACTTTTTCCTTTATTTTTATTTCTTCATTCTTACGTTTCTCATTACTTTTATCTATTTTATTCTTAGATTTTCCGTAGACTTCTTTCCACGTTTCCCACGTTCCCCTTCCATCATATATCCTTGTATGAAAGACGTATTATTATTATTTTTACAGATAGATCCAAGCTTTTCGATGGTTATGGAGGTCATGCTTGTTTCAACGCGTATTCACTGAGATATTTTTCATTCATTATCCATGATTCTCTTGTGGTTTTTGGGATAAAAGCTCTCTCAATTTCCCGATCAGTTTTAGGTCGATTCTCATCCCGAAGAAGTGAAATGTTCACGAAACATCGAATCCTCGAGAGATCAGTATCTTGAACCTCAAACCGATACAACAGCTATATTATATACTTGTAGATTAGACCGCTCTGAACAAGAAATTCTTTACTATTCTGCAAATTTTTGAGTTATCAATTAGAAAACTTGTATACATGACCATTTTCAATAATTGATGACTCGAAATTTCGCGTGATTGTTTGCAAAATGATAAAGAACGTTTGGTTCAACCTGCTCCATTTACAAACGGTGTACCAAGAATTACCCAGTATATTATAATTATTCGACTGATTTCTCATTCTTTCATTTCGCGACAGCTTTGACATATATGGTATCGTATTACATGTAAATATAATGGGAATCGATTAAAAAGATTAGAAAATTTCTGTATAATAAAGAAGCTTATTAAGCTTAGTAGCCTTTTGATTACTCTCTCTAGTAACATTGCCCCTTTGTTTGGTAGCGTGAGAAACAATAACATCGCGCGTGCTGAATTAACCGCGCGACCTTTGCCCTCCCACACCTAATTATAATATAATCCTCGCTACAGCTAACAGCGTACCTACCTGCTCATGGCCGCCATTATAACCCGCCGCGATGGAGAGGGAGATTTACGGGGGAGGAAGAGGGTGAGAGTGAAGAGGAGTAGGATGGATCGGCGCATGTATTCTCCGGCGTAATACAGCGCCGAGTTTATAACCGAGTTAGTAAAATCGGCTGCTCCGTTTATTCCGCAGGCGGTGGAATAACGACGCTAACCGACGGGGCGTGAGCGAGGGATGGTTCGGACGTTCTGATTAAATTAGGGGATGATCGTGCAAAATTAGAGACATTAAATTCCGTTTCCCGCTCGGACCTGAGCGCGGCAGGTGATTTTACACGACGATTTTCCCAGTGGCTACTTTTGAAGCGCTGCCAGAAATTCAAAAGTCGAACAGAGAAACCCGGCAGCACATTTCTTTCGTTTTCATCAGGTTTTATCGAAAAGGCACACTAAAAATCGTAATAAAACTATTATCTTAACCATTCGCTAAAACGAAACTCACTAGTCTGTCTAATTGTTCCGTCATGTATTAAGAATTATAGTCAGGAAAACCATTTTTTAAGTAAGTGTTACTATAGTGATAACCTTATGCATATTGCTACTGTTATTTTTATGTTAATGAAAATACTTTTGGGAAAATAATATCACGGGGTTTCTTTCAGCGCATTTTTTAAAAACGCTACGAATTTTCCAAATAAATTGATTATATGTTACGATGTGTTATAATATGATATATCAAGCTGTAAAAATAACAGAATAAATAAATAGAATATCGAGAGAGCGAGAGAGATAGACAGATAGATAGATAGAGAGAGAGAGAGAGAGAGAGAAAGAGAGAGAGAGAGAGAGAGTCGTTGACATCTGCTCATCGCGATAAACAACGTGACAAAGGTTTTTTTAACGGAAACGTTCGACGACGCGTCTTTTCTGGCTCAACAAAAAAGGAACAGGAAACAGGAAGTCAGGATCTTGAGCAGCGCGGTCGTCTTCAATCGTCGGCCCTTCAAATGCTTTTCGATCGACGAACAAGCCTCTCGAGTGTAGCACCTAATTTCGTTCTAATTCCAGCACTTACCGCTCGTTTTAATTGCCACTTGGGCTTGGGAAACACCAAAATGCCGACATTCCCAGACACGACGGAAAGAAAAACCTGCCGGAAGATAAAATAAATTACACGCATCATTCATAAAATCGCGTGTCCGCACTGAGAAAAATATCTTTGATATTTGTAGCTGTAATTGCATAAACGCATAAATGAAAGAAATCAGGAGAACCATTTCTTTGTAATAAGTGTTACTTATATACTGTTACTATTATTTTTTTTGCTAAAACTTTTTTGCTAAAACATTAATCATTCTTTTGTTTCAATGAGTGAATCTTATGCATTCTCGACTACAGAATCAAATTAATTGATCAAAACATTTCCTTATACAGAATTAGAATCCACATAATCTTGCGCGAAATATTCACTTTCACGATTTTTAATATTTTCACTATCATCTTGAATGAATTTCTCCACGTTTTGAATGAGACTTCAATTCAAGAAATTTCGAGTGTAGTGATTAGCAGCATGGCATTAGCCACAAAGATGAATTATAATTTTGATGAAAAAGTACTGTGCTATTATTATATTAATATGTAGAATTTTACAATTACAAGAACAATTAAAATTACAAAAAGACCCGTGTGTGCTATTATCATGTTGATATTTTTAAAGATATGGAGGACATACTCACGTTACATTAGTACGATTACGAGAGAGGGCGTAAACTCAAGGATTATTTATTGATACGCTTAGTAATTGAAGAAAATTGTAAAATAGGGATTAGAACGAGAGTTACTTATATAGGATAGAGAAACGGTTACTTAGGCGTGAGGATGAAATATTTCAATCGGTTTCCGCGTATCTCTGGGGGTAAGAGATCGTTAAAGCGTTAAGGGAAGATCGAGGAACTCTGGCGGCGAAATTATATTTTTTAATTATAGCCGGAGCAAGTTCATAATTGGTGCTCACTACGCGGGGGATGAAACTTATTAGTCGGAGAGGCTTTACCGTTGCAGGGAATGTAACATGGCCGCCTCGTGGAAGAATATCGCGAGGGTCGTTCGCCAGGGACGCAGCCTTCAGAATCGCAACTATCTCGTTGTTTCGCTACTCGTATACGCTTCTGTCCCCGAATCATTTTGCTTTAATATTAAATTCCACATTGTTGATTCTTACTCGCGCTTTAATCGCACTCTTAAGACGTTATCATTTTAAACGAACGTTGAATGTCTTCGCGGGGAAAACTTTCACAAGAAATTCCTTTGGTTTCAGCTGGAAAGCTAATTCCGCACGCGCTATGACGCCGAGATTATTCATGTAGATCTCTGGAATGACCGATGAGCTGGAGGAAACGTACCGGAAAGAATAGAAGCGTCCCTGACACTAATCTCGAGTTAGATGGCAACATTTTCTTGTAGACAGCGAATATATATGGACGGAGCTCCTCGTAGTATCAGTTACGATATCCGAATATGTATATGTGCGTTTTAGACGTGCATGTGTGTATGTGTACGCCGTACGTATGTACGCGCGCGATCTACAGCAACGTCCAAGAAAAGCTTGTATTCAGTTCCTTCCGTAAAATCGACATTTATGAAATTAGAATTGCATGGAAATAATTATAATTAATCGATAGTCGGCAGATCCATTTTTGCAGCAAGTATAATATCAGCAATAATATAAATAATCTTATACGCGCCAAATTATTTTCCTATTGAGATAACTAAAAACATATAATCTCAAATGCAGATAATATTATTGAGGCTTCTTTTCTTTCAACATAGTCAACGAAGAGTTTTCTATCGTTCGTGACTGAGACGTGACCGACGGCACTTAGAACATTTTTTTTATCGAGGAAATGTGAATTTTTGCGATTTTCCATGTAGGGATATCGCATAGAAATTTCTTTAGATTTTTCTAGAAGCAACATAGCTTTTCGTAAAATTATAAGTTATCCCACTGTGGCAGCAATAGGGATTCTCATGGGGAACCTATCCTAAACATGGGTTTTTTGTTTACAAAGAGAAATAGTATAGAGATTTTTCTTTCGACGGGTAAAATATTTTTAAGGTATTATTTTTAAGGAATTTTTAAGAAGATATTTTTTAAGGAATTATACAGAGAAACAAAAACGATCTTTTTCACACTAATTATACAATTCAACAGTATAAAAAATTAAGAAAAAGTATTAAACACTTTAAGTATTTACATTTTTTTAATTTTACTATTGTGAAGTAAATACTCAAGAGAGTAAATACTCAAAGTGCTTCACTCGAAATGCTTGAATTAGACAACATCTTTGGGAAAATATTTGGTGGGTCGGAAATGGAATCTGTTTGGACTTGCTGTTCAGTGTCTCACTTGATTCCGTATGTATGTTTCCCAATCAGAGTCTATAAATCTACCAGCAAATTCGCGACTCGATCGATCCCATGAAATTTCCCATTATTATATGGGTATCGCGACTCAAGTGACGAGTTATGTGACGTCCTGTAAACTCGCACCTGCGCGCACATGGCGCCACACGTATTATCTCGCGTGCAGGTTCGCGCGCGCGACTCCCTTGTCTGCCGCTGGTGCGCGTTTATACAGGCAATATCGTCGGGGAAGGGTCGAGAATTGGTGGGTGGGCCGGCGTAAGGTGGTAGGGTGGCAATAAGGCGCTGGGTACCGCGCTGTTACGACCTCTGATCTTGCGTGTACGCGTCTATGTGTATGTAATGCGGAGATATACCTGCGAGCGGATCTGCGAGGCTAACGTAGGACACGCCGTGTCGTCATGGCATATGACGACGACCCAAACAATCAATCCGCGCGTGAATGCGAAAGTCGCCTGTTCGCAAATAGTTACGACCTACATCGAAAAATAAAATGATATACAGAGGAGTGTAAAGAATTATTATATGCATCTTCATAGAAGCGTGCTTCTTTCTTTTTATCATGCACTATAAAACAACAAGATTAGTCAAAAGAATTGGATTATTATACAAACTCAATTTCAGAGTTGTATATTGCCAATTGCTCTGATTCTTTCGGTAAAATGTCTCATCTCTTGTTTGTGTAAAATAGAGCCCCGCAAATCAAAGCCTGATAGTACAAAATATCCGGCTTGATGTATTATTAAATATAATCTAGCCCGATCCGTTTTGGTAATGTTAGACTCAAGTCTGGCTCGGATTGTTGATAAAAATAAGTTATATTTGATAATGAATCTCGAATCTGTCCGATATTAATTTATAAGGCTTTAGTGTAAAACAAGATCAGGATTTAATTCAATGATACGATCACGAAACATTATTAATTGCATTTATTATTCTTAACTTTTCAACTAAAGATAAAATTGTAAGAGAATAATTGTAAGAGCATCTATATTATATATGTAACAATGTTTCGTTAATCTCTTACCGTTAACTAAATTGTAGTTGGCGAAATAACAATCTCTTTTCATTCAGCAAAACTTTGGTGTTTTTTTTTATTTCTTGTTTATGTGAAACAAGTTCAAATTTAATTCAATGAGATCGTAAAATTGACCCAACACATTCCTGGTCGTATTTATGGTGACGAAAAGAACTATAGTTTCGTTAACTTCTCACTGTAGATTAAATTTTATAATTCAAATTAAGATCATTTAAATAACTGATCGATTTTTGTTCAATTAAACACGAATGCACTTTGTGCAACAAAATTTGTGTAGCTCTGAGACTCGTTTTATTTCATTCGATTCCAATTTCTTCCGATTAATTCTATATACCTATTTTATGAATCGTACTAATTTATGTATTAACGTTATCTATTAACGTCGTCTATTGAAGGGGACTCGAATGAAAATCGAAACGATCCGCCTGTCGTTTTATTGACCCGTTTATTCCTCCACCAGCATCACTAGTTTCGATATGCCCGCTACTATTTGTGATCGCTGAATTACGGCAAGATTTCCATCTATCTACGAATGCCGAGTGTAGTTTCGAAAGCAATTTAATGAAACGATCAACGAAAGAATGAATTTCCTGGGAAGTCCGATCGGGCAGATCTGAAAAATCGTCGCAGCCCTTACAACGGAGGATGCAGCTTATAAGCGTGTGTACGTCGAAGAACATCCAGCGGCCATGATGGCTCTGACCTCTCTCGCTTATCGGCACGGAGGGAGAGAGATATCGGGTCGATACTTCGCAGCCGAAGCGAGGAAGTCTCCGCGTTCTCTCTCCCAGTAGAAGCTGCAAAACGGGTTAAAGAGGAGGGATAGGCGGCGAGGAGAGGGTGAATCGTTTCACCACCCCTCGTTTCGCGGTGCTCGTCGACGATTGGCCGTGGCAGCTGGGACGGAGCACGTCGAAGGAGGGCGAGCAAGACGCGCGATCTTGTTTTTAATTCTATTTAATCGCCCGGTTTTTAATGTTTAATCAGATCGGCCGGGATGGAACGAGATTGGTAGGTGGCGGAATACGGTGGATGCAATCGAGGAAAATCGTCTGTCCTTCCTCCCCCTCTTCATCTTCCTTCATACCGCTGCAACGTGAGAGAACGTGTTCGTTCGTTCGATACAACCGATACGACAGCCATACTGTTTTGGGAAGGAGTCAAAAATACGTGCGAGATTTCGTTCCCTCTTGCTCGGGCAATAAAGGAAAGGAATTCATATCGATAAAAACGATTCCGCGTTAATTAGAAAGAAAGAGAGACACGGAAGAAATAGATCGGTTGGGGAAACTTTTGTGAGATTCAGCGTCATAGTTTCAATGTTATGTCACGTATGAGGGACACGACATTTAATGACAAAGAAGGTGTGTGATACTCTTATCGAGAGAGTGCGCGCTTCTTCAACCGTAGAAAATTCGCAAGAGTTCGTCGTAGTTGTTACATTCTCGGGATTCTCTTTATCTTAATTACGATCTCATCGATTATACGAGAGTTACGAAAGCGGGCGGTGCAGAAAGGGCTTCGCCACTCCTTGCTTCGTTGCTCGTCGACGATTGGCGGCGGCGGCAGTGGCGGACGAAAGGACAGTGTGGGATACGCGGCCGACCACCGTAGCGACGGAGGTGGAAAGTTGGTTGGGGAACAGGACGTGTGGTGGGGACGCACGAGGAAGGATATGCTATGACGGATAAAGACGAAGAACACGAGGATTCTCCCTCCGTCTCTTTCTCTTTCTGTCCAAATGCATCCGAGGGAGCGAGACGCACGACGGTGAAACGCCATCATCAAGCATTCATACGTGCGCAGCGATGTGTTTTAGAACTGATTGTGATTAATTCTTCAAGAATCCTACAGATATTCACTTTTCTAATTTCTGTATGTATTTTTTTAATGAATTTTTTTAATGAACTTCTATTCACCTATGTGTTATCTGAGTTCTTTAGTTAACAACTCAAAAATTTGCGTGTTATTCGCAAATGATCAAGTGCTTTTTCATTCACGATGACCTAATGGTTTGACAGCTGTTGTACCTAACGATATAGATATCGGTATATTGAATCTTGAACCTGTTATTAGGTACAACAGTTGTCATATATTTGTAGATTAGGCCACTCTGAACAAAAAAAAGTTATTTTGTAAGTAACATATACATTTTTAAGTTATTAACTAAAAAAGTATACATTTTCAATAATAAATAACTCGAAATTTTACGTATTATTTGCAAAATGGTAAAGGACTTTTTTGTTCACATTGACCTTTTTCTCTTACTTTTCTACTATCTCAATGATGTAGCCATGAAATAGCGATAGTTATTGCCTCATGCCTATGTATATGATCGTGTCTATAAAATTTAAGAAATTGATTTGAATTTGAAGAACCTTCTATAAAATCAATTATCATTAATCATTCGTTCGCTCGACGTTCTCCCCAGTTATATCGACGAGTTTTCGTGAGTGAATGTCATATGTCTGCATTAAGAGAAATCTTACTAAAATTATCGTCATTTTCGGCCTTAATTATATCCTATCTCTCCCTCTCTCTCTAACGTAAACAATAGATATGTACTATAGTAGGAATATGCATGTAAAGTTATTATCACTGACGTCATAGTAAAGCTTACTGGAAAAGTGATTCTCTTGATTATTCTATTTTCTCTTGACTCTTTCACTCATGCGATTATAGTTACAAATACCAACAACTTTTTCCTCTGTGTAGAAGAAAAGAATAATTTTACTCTATTCTTGAAACTTTCTAAATCTCTACTTTCACGAAAAAAAAAAATGCAAATAATACGCTGATCAGACCGAATGACCAGATGTTAAATAACAGAATATTCGGTCCGTCTAGTATTACTTTTCTCATGTATCATTTATTCTCGCGAATTTATCACATTATAAACATGAAAGCATATGCAACAAGCTTGCAAAAGTTGATCGAATTTCATTTATTTAACAGATGAGTTATTTTACAGATGCGTAATCAAACGATTACCTGCACTCCTTTAGCTGAAGCTCTTCTTACACATTTCTTACACATGTTATACCGTTTTAAATCACATTATTTGACACGATTCGCTGTGTTAACTTAACACGTCGTAATTTAACGTGTTAATTTAAGACGTTTTAAATGACGTAAACTAAATCGGCGGGTATAAAAAGTAGCTCTAGTCAAACGTGTCATTTTGAGATGTTTATGTGTGTAAAAATAACACACTTGGGTTTACAGTGTACAAAGTAACGGAAAATAACCTATAGCAGATATTGCGATTGAATACGACATTTTTGCATTGTTTCGTTATTATTATCAAATAAAAACCTCGACTATATAGATGCGAACATTCGACCGCAAGCCCCTAATGGGGTACGTTTTCGGTTACAATTCGTCACAGGATTGACCGACGTTAAGACCAGATTTCATGGTAGGTAATAAAATGCTCAGCAAGAACTGTGTGTTCATGTTTGGGAGCGGGGCATTACTCTTGTCGGCAGAGGTAACAAGAAATGCGGATTGTTGTGTGCCGTTTTCATTTTCAATTCTGGGAATATTACAAGGAACCGTATTGACGCACATTTACAAGACAGCAACCGAGAAAGGGAAAAATTGGCAGGTAGCAGAAATGAAAGTCATTTTTTTTCCTAAATTTCAGAAACGAAGGTCGTAAACTAACTGATGCTATGATTGCAGGCTATAGCCGTAAAACACAATGCCGAACATTATGCTCCTTAGTCCGTCGCCGATGTTGAGATACGACGAGGGATTTCTACTTATTTCACTTGTTCCTCAAGGACACTGACCCATCGCTAACGAATTAACCGCGCGTTGATTTTTCCAAAATTTCCTCGCAGTATTTCGCGCGATACAATTTGGCATTAAAGATCTCAATGAGGCACAAAACGGTTAATTAAATCGAATTTTATGTTTAGAAACGCACGCATTACGCATGCTATTAACTTAAAAATATATTGATAATAAAGATAGTAATAATAATAAACAGTGAATAACATCCCCATGCGATTTCTAGCTAATACCATCTCTAAGATCGAGCGTCTCCGAGATGCTCTGAAACGAGAGATGGCGTAATCTGTGCGAAAAATTGATTTGACTGATTTAAACATTATGGTTTCTTCGAACCATAATGTAAATTACTCCGGTATCGGAAAAAATTCATAAAATGAAAGAAATACCTTTTTGCTCGGTATGAAAAAAAAAATTTGATCGTGAAACGCTACATGCAACGATAAGGGAGGATTGACAAATTGTTTATTCCTGCGGGTAAATTTTCCCTCTTCTGACGTGTCACCGAGCAAAGCGACGATGCGGTGGGGCTACCGCGTCGACTTTAGTAGTACCATAAAAGAGAGCGATGCGCCTTGCCGGCACGTGCTGACATATGGGTTTTCAGGGCTTTGCCGCGTCTGGGTTTTCACTGTACGGGGGTGGTAAATGGGATGTCATCGTGTTAAATGGCCCTGATGCCCAAAGGCGGACCTGATCCATTGAAAGCTTTCGCGCGGGTGGAAGCCAATTCTTGCGGCTAATTCCCATCGTTTATACGTTTAATTGTCATTGCTAGCCACCTGGACCGCTACTGCCACCGCCGCTGGGACGGAACAACCGTGCGAGAGACGTTGTTTCGCGCGATCTCTCGTCATTGTTGCCGTCGTTATGACCGCGTTATTGATTTATGCCTCTTCTGTAACGGACGTACTCGAAAGATCCATCACGACCAAATTTGAAATACAGGTCAACGGAAGAATTCAAATTCGGCTGAACGGCGATGGTTTCACGGAAATTTGCCATTGGGAAAAGTTCTTGCATTCGCTGGCAGCACAACTGGAGAAATTTCGAAAATGTTGAATTTTTGTTTCCCACTACTTTTGGCCAATTATTTTCTCAACCTTGCAAATTTCGGTGAACATTTCTCCATCGATCTCGATAAGCACAATTCAGCACAAATCGCAGAATTCGATTATTTGCATTGATACGAAAGTTACAAGTGATTATAAATATTGCAGTTAAAAATTTCACATTTCAATTTTTTTTTGTTCTCTTAAACGGAAAGGAGTAATTATCTCTACGGTACAATGTACAGTAAGTAAAGCTCTAACCAGCACAGTTTTTGTTTTTTCGAAAATACAAAATGACAGTGCTGGTAAAAAAATTAATTGATTTTTTTATTTACCGCTTTGAGATAGGCGATTTTCTCGAGTCGTGAATGTTTAAATGCGATTGAAGTCGATCTTGCGGGAGCAAATAAATACATTTCTTTCATCAAAATGAACTCTATTTTTCCCTTTATCCTAATTTTTCTCTTTTCCATCTTGTTACGACGTTAAAAGGGCGTTGTTAATATTGCCTAACACCTTCGAGTTATCGTAATATTTTAGAGATAATCATACATACAAAGCGCGCGCAAGAGGAAAAGAGTGCACGGAGCTCGCGTCTGGAATTAATCCCGTAGCTAGTAGGAGGAAACGCTCCTCGTCAAAGTGTCGTCGTTATCAACGTCCTGCTCGTTCCTCGGTTGACGGGTCGTAAATCGCGTATCGACGGGTCGCGCGCGAAAAAAGGCGAACGAGCCGGCAAAAAAAAAGAAGAGAAATTGATGGAGAGGACGAAACGTGGGGTTCGCGGGAGACTTGGAAAATGGGCGAATCGGGAACGAGTTTGGAGGAAGCGACGTTATTCGCGGCGAGAAGGAAAAGAGGGCAGATATGGAAAGTATAGACAGAAACGTCGCCATGTTCGCTTCGCTTCCTCGTCATGGTGCAATCGACGCAAAAATTTCGCAAACGTCCGAAAAGATTGCGAGACCGACGCAGAAAAAAAGGGATTCGAATAACAGTGGAGATTGATCGTGTCGTGGCGCAAGTTAAAAACGGAAGAATCGAAAGGAAGAAAAAAAGAGAGATGGTGTGAGAGGAACAGAGAGAGAAATAGCGGACGCGTCGATGGGCTGCGCGCCGATCTCCAGGAAAATGAACTCCATAAATAAAGCCCGCCGGCCAATAATTCCGTCGCAATCGAGCGACGAGAGTTTTTCATCGGGCTGCGCGAGAAACAATGGCTTGGAGCGGCAGAGAGTGAGGAGAAGGAAGACAACACGAGAGAAAGCAGCGGGGTACAAGCGACAAAGAGCAGGACAGAGAGACGGGAGGAGATGGGGGAGAACGACGCTCGGGCAGTTTGTAATCAAATTTAAAATTCCCAGCGCGGAGGAGGCCGATGAAAGAATAACCAACGGACACGATCGAAATGGTCCACGGGTCGTCCACGGGTCGTCCACGAGCGCGACGCCGAATAAACGGACGATATCTGTCGTTCTCTCGGCCGCTCTCCCTGCGGATTCCTCCCGCCGCCCCTCAAGTCACCCTTTTCGCGTGTACCTGCTCTTTCCCTCCCGCCCTTACCCTTACCCTGGTCGGATTTCCCTGGGGGGCGGTGGGTGCCGATGGGGACCGCGTAAAAAAGTCTGTGTTATCTTACGTGGGGCTTAGTATGGTCGAAAGACCTTATTAGAGATACACGTACGTGGGGATTGAAGCCGGTGTAATATCGATAAGTCTCAGATTTCGACGCTGTGACTTGTGCATAATGAAAATAAGAATTGGGACGGTAAACGAAAAAAACGGTAAAATATAAACGAATCAGCTAATCGTGAATTATCGATATTACGATATTATCGAATATTATATCGAACGATCGAATTAACGTAAGACTGTTGAAATTCTCAAATGTGATTAATCGATTCGTTTCATTGTTTAACCCGGGAATAGTCATCTTATTAATTTTACGTAAACGAATACTTGATGCGCTTATTCCGTTTCTTAAATATTTTTTTAGCTTCATTTTTTGCAAAAAGTAGCGAGTAAATCTATATTTATAATCTATATTTGTAATAGTCCTTAAGTAATAATAAATCATAAAGAAATCGATAATATGCTATATTTTGTTAATAATAGCGACTTTTAATTGGTCTCTAAATGATCCCAGGTGACTATCTGGGAAAAAAAGATCATATATGAAATTTACCCACATATATATATATATATATATTTTAGTAATTATTTTATACGATGATACATGACGTATCAGCCGGATATCTCAGTTTCTTGCACTTTTTATAATACAAATTTCAAGATTACGAAACCGGATTATGTTCTTCAGGGGAAACTTAAGAATAAAACTGAATGTAGCAAAAAATTTTGTACATGTCATTTCTCACTTCCTGATGTCATAAAACAATATGGCTGTCCGAGAAGTAGCCGAGCCTTGAAGCCGTGGCTTCCCAGCCAATTAGATGGTTCCCAAGTTAATTTTAGAGGCATTTTTATCGATTAAAAAAAAAAGGGTTCATAATATTACGCTCGTTCTACACTCGTTATTGTAAGCACCCCGGGCACAGACATGCACAAGTCTATTCTTTTCTGAAGTCTACACCGTCACACCTTTTGCCCTCGAAAGAAAATGTGCGGCCATCCCTCTCGAAGGAAAACTGCTCAAATGTGAGGATCGAAAATAGATTGAGAGTGCTAAAAAAAAAAAAAGAAAAAAAAGAAAAAAGATTTGTAATGAAAGAGAAAGCAAAGACATCCATTTTAGACTGCTTTTGTTTGCAATGATTCTTGTTACTAATTCTCGTTATCGTAACATTGACGTGTTTGATTGAGTAGTTCGGCCATCGATGCCAGTTTGAGTCGTATATTTCTTTTTGCTCCGAACAAGGCTTAGTCGAGTGTCTTTGAAACTTGCGAATAAACCGATCAACACGTTCGTGTTGAGTCGATGAGATCGAAATTGGGGAATAATCTGTTCGTATTACAGTAAATTTTATTGAGTTTGAATAGTTTCACTATCCTGTACTAATTAGCAATGTTGCATCACCGGAATTCGCTATTTTGTACCATTATCTACAATGTCTTAATACACATTCACTTTTTAATATGGTTTTTTCATTAGTCCGTAGCGCACGCTATCGATCGATCAATAACGTCTCGGAGACATCGGTGAGTATAACATCTATTGCGATTTTATTAATAAAATAAAATGTACATTGAGACGTCGACGGACATTATAAAGTTAAACGTTAAATATACGTATCCGATCTCGAAACGAATTATACAAGAGTTATATTCGGTAATATAATCAACCGGGAAAAACGTGATTAATACATATTATTATATATAATTATATAAAATCATATATGGATTTTGCCCACATATCCGATCACATATATGATCATATATGTCTATATGAAAAAAATGATGTTATGTCATTTATCAACATCATGTGCTGTCAGAAGCATAAGTAACAAGAAACATTTACTTCGATTGTATTTGCATATAATTTGTATACAACAGTATTTTATCGTTGTGGACATATATGATGATACATGGTTATATATGGTCATACATAAGCAAATTTCATATATTATCTCTTTTCCCGGGAATTTATATTATACATCGTTAAATTATACGTAAGACGTAATCGGTTGCGTCAATCGCTCTTACAAGTTATAAGGATTACAATTTTATGATCGACTCGGATGAAATTATTGTAGTAAGCACATCCTATTAGTGTCTATGTAGTGTATACGTTATATGAATACGTTAAATAAGAGCGTGATCGTAAGCATAACTTTTTTTTTTATACGCGACGAGCTGTTTGCCGTTAGTATACCGTGAATAACGGAAAATTTATCCAGACTAATATTAGATTAACAAGTTTTATTTATACAATTAACTATCTATATACAGTATATATGTTAATATGAATGTCGCATTTTCCTCTTAACGCAACGTTAAGGAGAGGTTGTCTTCTAGTCTGGTTGCACTAAAATTTGGAATATATATTTCGTTTTCTCTCTATAATCTTCTTTCTTATAATAATTTTAAAAGTCGCGACTTCGTTATAGCGAAATCTTTGAATCTTAGTCACTTTATATCTTTCATTTTAATAATTCGAATCTGAAGACCCTTACACGAACTCCGTTGTCGACATAAACTCGACAAGTAATATTTATAATAGACTTTTTCAGATAAAATTTCGATACAACAGAAATGGATTACATTTTGTCTCAGTATTAATAATAACCGCAAATTACTGAGATTCGAGATTCGATAGTACTTATTTGTCGATGTATTATCTTCAAGTGTTTCGAATTTACATTTCTAATTAAAATTAAGAATTTACTAGTAAATTCTTAATTGCTTTCTTTCTTATATCGATTAATAATTTAATAAGCCCGTTGCTTTTACTCGAAAGTAGATTTTGCAACTTTAGCATCGCATGACTTTATCTGTGATGGCAAAGGGTAAGGCCCTAAAATCAGGTATTCACTAAAGTTGCAACTCTACTCTGTAGTATTTCACGTATAGTATAAATATGTCGGTGATAGCGATTCACTCGATATAACGGCGGATTTTAATTTAGACGGTAGTTCCATACGTGCTGAACATCACTCTGGTGGTATCTGTGTCGAGGGTGACGTCTTCCGGAGATGCCAGGTCAACTTTGATCGATCCAGAGTTGTTCCGTCTTCGTGTCACGCCACCGCCCCAGTTCGAGAGGGTCCAGTGGTAAGTTTCGCCTTCTTTCTTAGCAGTCGGCTGCGTTTCCTGAGCATTCTCGTTTTCTTTGTCCAGGCCGGTTTCAATGGAGACCGACGATTGTGACGCGACCGAGTCGAAACTGGAATCACCGCCGCCGCCCCGGTACCGGCCGACGCATTCCGTTGCCATCTCGCCAGGAGACTCCTCGATGGCTCGCAAAATATTCTGACACAGTTCGGAGTCAAGAGGTATCGGATCCTCCGAGTCGCGGTTATGAATGGTGACTGCTATATGAGCCGGATGCGGAATCGGCAGAGGAATTACCAGCTTCTCCGCGCTGTACGGACGAATTTGTCGTTTCCACGGTTGCCAGCGTCCTCCTTCCGTGCTGTTATTCGTAGTCATAGTACGCCTGCGGATCTTCGTAGACGTTAATAGGCCACTGGTGTCGCTGTGAAGAATCACCACGTGTTACGAGAAAGCAGCTTTACAATCCGGCAAATTTCAATTGACTTTAGACAATTACCAACGCTTGTCGGACTTTCTACTGTTGCTGGCTTGCTTAGCTCTCGGATTAAAAGCCGACACCTCTAGGTACGGACTGTGAACTTGAATATTTCCACGCGGCGCGTAAACAGCGCCGAGTAAGTCAGGCCCGTTAATGCCACCAAGCTCGGTACTATGCACTATGCCTGTGTATCGCGACAGATCGACTCCCGGGTGTGACTCTAATTTGAACTTGGTATCCGCATCGTCGAGCGGTTGCAGGAAGTCTAGACTGAAGATGTCGGCATACATAAGCCCGGCCAAGCCCGCCCAGTCGCATACCGCCAAGCCTTTGTTCTCCCAGAAATCCTCCTCGTTCCCGGGCAGTCTCGCGAATACGTGAGTAGGATAAAGACGTTCCAGCATCAGCGCGCCCTGCTGTATGACCACCTGTAAACATATATTGATGTGCTTCAATGTGAAGAAGGGCTTTTTCTTTTTAACCGGAGTTTTTATTTTCTCTCCAATGTTTATACAGAGAGCTTCTTAAGGTGGTAGCCTTTACAAACTCGAAATTTTCTTTTTTTTTTCCATAAATCGATAGTAAAACTCATGGAAAATATAGTCCTGAAATTACAAACCGAAGTATTTCGATAGATACAGCTCACGCTTCATGCAGGTCTCGCGCGGCGGTCTGTTTCCTGCTCTTGCTAGCCCTGAACTGGTGTAATAGGTTAGAGAGAAACAAAATATACTTGTCTCGCTCAAACTTATTTCAGCCAGTGCAGGAGTAGAAAACAGAACGTTGACCTCGGAATCTTTTGTACATTGTGATGATCGGTCTAGCCCCGAATTTCCGTTAGTTCGGACGTTAGAAGACATTCGGAAACGACAAAATGCAAAGACGCTTTACTTTAATCGGAACAATTTTAATAAATAGCCGTAAAATTAAGGTAATAGAAATCATGAGAAAAGATAGGTTAAAAGCGTAAATGACATTATCAAAGAAGGACGGATTAATAGCGAGAGGAATAGCCTATATATTTGTTACTCCAAAAATAGAAAGTACAACTTAGTTCAATTAAAGAGAGCAGACTGAAATTGATTCGCTTGGGTTCAGCACTACAACTGCCCACTGAGTACTTAATGAGCCCTTGGTTTTTAATCCATACTTTCAGATTTAATCGAGACTTGAGAGAACAAATCAATTACATCCGAAAATTCAATGAGCATTTAGCGCGTGATTTGTCCAACAGTGTTATGAAATGTTAAAACAGTTACCTTTAAGTCAAAGGTAGCCAACTTGATCTTACTCCTCACTGCGACGCCGAGACCCGTCTGTAGATTTTTTCTTCGTCGATCTAATTTCTCGTGTAGCACGGCAATTAAATCTTTGGCTTCCTTTTCTAACGATTTATACGGATCTTTCGTCTTGGCGAGACTAGCGGCGAACGGTCCGAAACAGGCCTCCACAAACTGAGTAAAATCTCTCTGTGGTTGAGTAATTAATCTCTCCGTTTCTTGTTGGAAAGCCAGCAATTCGTCCAGTTCTAATTTCGCTTCGAAAGCAGCTAATGCTTGTTCCGCTTTTATCTGTATGGTTGCAAAATAGTTTGCTTTATTAGATTTCACCTCTCGCGAGAATAATTTTAATCGACACTCACTTGATAATAATAATCCGAAGCTAGCCCTGGCCCGGCTATTCTTTTTACAACGAAGCTATCGCTCGCCGGTATCCGACCCCTGTTTTTGATCACTAGATGGAACATGACCGTATCCCAGAGTACTCCGATCCAATAACGTATCACAGCAACTGCGGAGTTGATTAATTTCAAACGCGCTTCTAAGTAATTTTCTACCGATAGAACGTCTGACTTACTTGTAAGTATCACGAATGATATAACGGGGCATAGGATGACGGCTACGAGTACCGCTGCTATAGGCTGCAAGCATCCCTGAATACCAATATTCCACACTAATGCTTCCATTACTACGAGATATCGATTACGACTCGGCTCAGGACTGTCCAAATCCATGATGAGAGCCATAAATGCGTGCAGCGTCAACGTGATCAGAGGCATCCTGAAAGAGCCGACAAGTATAAAATAACGGGAAGGATGAGCGATGTAGCCGCTCACATTGATTCTAATTTAGAGAGGAACGTGGGGAGCTAGACGACGGGAAGATTAGACTTTTCAGGATTCAAGCGGTGGAGATTCGCCTCGAACCAACCGCTCACCATGCCGAGAAGGGGAGGCGGCATCCTGCCGTTCGCCAGCTTTCGCTGGGAAACTTTTCAGTCTGCCAAGACCGAGAAGGGCCACGAAGGGGACGACCCCACGAGGTGGGGTTGGTTCGTGCGTATCGACCCAAATGATCCTACTGTGTTAGACATTCTCGACAGTACGATATACGCTTTGAAAGCCGCGGATATATGTGTCTGTCTTGTCCTCCCAGACCCATGATGACTCCCTCGTCAGGGTGATACAATGGCTGAAGAATGATCCTCAAGTGGGAAACTAACCACAAAACCGCGGTCAAGGCGACAATCAGCGACGCGACGCTCGCCAAAATGCATGCCACAGGAAACACAAACAGTATGATGAGCGTGCCCAGGAAACCCTTCGCACCATAATTCCACAGCCTGTTTAAATGTCTGGTCATACCCTTGCCAATGAATCCTAGGAGGAGAACATTTTCATAATGAACATTGCCCCGAGCACAACTGTGAACCTGTGAGGAAGAAGCACTCACCGGTATCCGGTTCAGTCTCAAAATGCGTTCGACTTTTACTGATGTGCCTCCAAAGCGCTATCAATCGAGAACAGAGAGTGGGCATCTGCGACGACTTTCTCGGAAACAGCGTTCCGTTTAGTTGACTCAATTCCAGATCGGGGGTAAACGGCTGTACCAGCAATAGAGCACGTATGGAGACCGGACTGCACCACGGTACAGCTACGCCCAACAAAAACATCGCATTCCATGTCCAACACCATGTCCTGGCGATGTAATTGATCCAACGCCACATCGGCCACCTTTATGAGGAGGATAAAGACGTCAAATATACAAGAATTTATATACTAACAACCTTGATTAATACCTTGTTGTGGTGGTGTGCAAAATCTCTCTCTCGACCAAGAAGACCGGTTGGCTGGGATCAGCACGAGGTGTCGTAATGGAAGTCGGAGTATTACTCAATACGGTTGGAATGATCTCGGACTGACCCTGGAAATTACGTCGTATTATCCAATTCTTTGGTAGCCAAATTTGCGTTGGCCATTGGAAAGTTCTCGTTGGAGTTTTCACCTTTCGCAGTTCTTTTAGAAGAACTGGTTCTCGCTGTAAAATAATTCGGTCTGGATGAAAAAAAAACTGAAGCAAATAATTGAAAACTAGAACGAAGCGCGTTATATACCTCTTTCATGAAAGTCAGATCACGGTTAAGGAAATATATAGTCTGTTGGAGATTCTGACTACTGCAAAGCACGAGGGCTTCCTCGTGTGCGCTCCACTCGCACTCTTCTATAAAGTTCTCCTCAGCCTCCCTCATGCGATCTCGCATCCATGGCCGTATTCGTGACAAAACTGGATGTTCGCTTTCCATACGGTGTCGCAGAGATTCTTTGGTTTGTGATAGTTTCCGTTGCACATTCTCCACTGCTCGGTGCATCAACACGACCGATTGCGCTTGTTGAACCAGCAGATGAGCGATCCCTTCGCCTAACGCAAGTATATCCGGATGCGACAGGATATTCGAGTACACTCTCTGCAGGTACTCGTGCATTACCGCTTCATTAACTTCCTGAATAACAAATAAACGTTGAGCATCGACACCATTTGCACAACTTGAATGTAAGCATTCCTCACTCGTTCTATCTCCTCGTCCGGCTTCTTTTGCGCTCTCAGTTCTGATATCAGTCTTTCTCGAAAATGAAGAAACCAGCCTCTTGTCTCTCTCTCCAGAATCGCGACGAGTGTCGGCAGAGCCTTCCTGATGATGTCCCTGCTGAATAATCTGAGATCAACCGCTGCTCCGCCGGGTGTGCCAAATACGAAGGGAATCGAAACGGGCAGTAACTGAGACGATTCTCTCTCCACCTCGAACTTCTCCGTGGTCGCCCGACGAAGTTGTTTACGTATAAATCCGCAAAGCAATTCCAGAGAATCTTCATATTCCGGCTGGAACGTGAGAGCGAGAAAAATTATCAGTGCATTCACGCGATCCAAAATCGCGTATTTTAGTGCGCGCTATAAGGCTTCTTCATAGCCCGTTCTTATACATAAAGATCGTCTTTTCTCGAGTCCTCCTGTACCTTTTACTGTAAATACGTTAATACTAGTTACTGACTGCTACACATTCTCTTACATAATTGCAATATACGCGTTAATGTAGGCGAAGACTTTATCCGAAAAACGAAAAATAATTTTACAATTTGCTAAAATTTTTCGCATATAGGTTTCGCTTTATTTCCAGTGTATCGAAATTAGCATCCCTAGCTCGAATACGCAACACACTTCACTTTCACATTTGACTATGTCTGACAATATTGCACCGAATTATGGGTGAGGGAATCACCACGCTTCGCTTTGGCTATTCTAAACGTTTCTTTATCCTCGGAACTACGTTTACGCAGTTGGTTCATATTCTATTAGACGCCATTCTGACTTTCTGCAGCGCGATAGCCGAGCTTTTTTTTTTCTATATATAAAAACTCATTTTTCAGAGTTTCGGTCAAGATTTTCAAAGTAATGTGAGCAAAGAACCGAGTCGACGACAAAGATAAACGTCTTACCCTGCAGACCAATTCCGCCACCAGATACCGACAACGTTCCTCCCGAATTTTAGCGTCTAGATTGTGTGCCTGGAGCGACGGCACGCCAATTATAATGTCTGCAAAGGGTATGTATGCAAACGTGCATGTATATATGATGCGGATAATACAGATGCGCATAAAGGATACAGAACTCACCGAGAAGTCGTAATAGTCCCGTCAGTAAGGCTTTGAGAGACTGCGAAATACTGAAGCAATGGGAAACTAATCTAGCTTTTGCCGTAACCACGAGAAATCTGGTCGCCAGAGCAAGATCACTGAGCAACGTGTCCCGCCTTCTGTCTCGGCCGCGCTGCAGAAGACTGCTCAATCGCCATCGATGAGTCTGCCCGGCGAAATTGATCGAATCCACTTCGAACTCTCTGCAAGAAGAATCGTCCATCATTCACGCGTGCCGCCAGAATGATTGAGATGCGATTTGTGACGGCCAAAATCATACAAAGCGCCGTATAATCTAAGAAAATAATTCCGGCAGTATTTCTCCTCAACAAATAAGGATAGCGTTATAACAACCTGAGAACAAAGATTATATATAATCATGTATAATTATATATAGTCATATGTAATTAATTTTGTCTCTACATGTGCACATACGAAAAAAATATTGTTGAATGAAAAGTAAAAGAAATATTTTAATTGAGTGTTTACATCGTATAACAATATTTTTTTAGAAATGTAGGATATATGTATATATATATAATTATATATGGACAAAATTCATATATAATCATTTTTCCCGGGAAATTACACGACGATAGGTTCACTCGCTTGCTAATTTCATCAAAGAGACGTTTACTCAACAGCGTTGCTAATCTGTGCTGTACCTGCCCGACTATAATCAACCTCTTTGACGATCAAGCTCATAGTTTCTTTCTTTTTTACACATAGCGATTATTCATATATATAAGCCCAATCTAAACTAAAAATAAAGAATACCTGGGAATATGATTATTTACAAATCGAGTGCCATGCGACAATCGTGATGAGCACGCGTTAGATACATTACACCAAACTCCAATCGCGCGAGTAATTGTACGATAATTCGTGTTTCTTTCTCTCCGACTCTTCTGTAAATGATCGTTCGAATTTAAAATAGCATTAATAATAGCAGCGGTGCGAATCATGCGGTGAACGATAATATCGCACGTGTCATTAGTTAGTTTCGAGGTCGTAGTATAACTTCACCTATTCGGTTATTTGTTTACGCTGTTTTTAACACATTTAAGTCGCTGGTATGTCACGTACCCGCATCTTCGAATGCTCTCCAACTGAGTGGCATTCAGCTTCTTCGGCTTTCCATATTTATCCTTGTGTAAGCTTTACAGAAATCGTTATTAACACATGAGATATACGAGACGATCGCTTTATTTTGCACTGTATGTTTGCGAGCACGATACAGAAAGCTCACTTTTCGTTCGGGATAACATCGCTTTTTAACGATCGTATTTAACGATCTCCAAATCGATGGCTAACAATAAAACCTGCTGAGAACGAGCTTATATATAGTACTAAAACACGTAATAATGCAATAATTACTTTAAGAAAGGATAAGTGAAAATATCCGAGAAATAACAAGCAGTCGATGGTTGGAGCAATTTTGGTATTTCTCAGCGTATATACGCTCGTCCATTACATTTCTCTACTGTCTACCGTGTCGCTATGATTACACTCAACAGCTAACGATCTTGAGCGAAACAACCTACCCCCGTTCTCGAATGCTCTCCAGTTGCTTGTTAGTCAGTCTTCTAGGCTCGCCCTTGCTGTCCATGGCGACGGCGTCCAGCTCGTCGAAGCTGGGTGCTACAAAAAGATCCCTCAAGTGGTATTTCTTGCGTGCCAGTGTGTCCTCACCCTCCGTGCATGAGGACAACGGCAGCGGCAGGACGATGGGGAACGTTCGCCAGTGATAGAGAAACTGCTGGGCGACCTCCTTGATGTTGTGCACCAATGCCTCGACCTCCGTTGGCGCACCACGCAGGTGCGACGTATCGAACTCCACCGGCTCTTTCTGCAAAACGAGCCAGCTAGCTACAAATTCTTGTAATATTACTTGCGCAGCTATTTTACCTGTGCAAAGATAAATGTATCACATACTTCGGGCTGGAGTCCATCTGTGTTGTCTCGATGGTATGGCTGATGGGGATAGGCTTGATGATTCGTATTGGCGGAGTTTGTGGAAGCTGAATTTAGATTGTGGGGCATCTCGCGCGTGAAAAGCGTGCGCGGCGGCTGAGGTCAGCTGCCCCGTATACCGACTATCTCCTCATATACCATGCTGCTGGTGGCCACCATTTATCATTCCACGCTGAAAATCAAGGTTCGCGAGCGTTAGGAAGACAGCCCTTTGATATTCGGTCTCGCGCGGAATCGTTGCTACCGATTCGGTAAAATTCGTGCTTACTTTAAAATCCGGCTCGCCTGTATAGCAACGGTGTTTTCGTTCGCGTGACTCTCACAATGTAACGTGATATTATACATGTAATAAGATCTTTTCGAAATGCTCGAAGGCAGTTCGCTACGCTGCCCCCACGATCTTTTGCGCTCGATGTAGTAGATATTGTAAACACTCAGTTCATATATTGTATTAAAGAACTTTCCTGATTATGATATTAATTTGATCCATCATCATATTTTCAGATTGCTCTGTATATTCATGCTCATCCCCTAATCTGATTCTTTTATTTTTTCTTCCTTTTCAAGAACATACGCGGAGGACAGTCGCACGAACGAATAGTAAACAAAAAGTTTCTTACACATTTTATTTTTTACGAATTTCGCAACGCATTTCATATCCAATAGGAGAATGTATTTCCTGAGAATAACTAAAAAACTAATTCTCCTATTGGACACGGGATGAGTTCAGAGAGACTTATATCAAAAAAATGTGTAACAACCTTTTTGTTCACTACTGTACAAATGATGACGACGAGAGGACAACGCCCCTGCCGAAGCAGCACTGACACGTCTCTCTCTTTTTCTCTCTCTCTCTCTCACATCGACAAGGATGAGAGAATCTGATTCGCGTGCTAAGTCGATCATCGTGTTGTAACGAAGTAATCGAGAATAAATCACTACGTTCAGTGCGGCTCGCCTCAGCGTGCACACACACACACACATACACGGCGGAAATTAACTCTGAAGCACCAGACTATGGGGTCCGGTGGACCGAATTCATACGCGCATATTTTTGCGTCGAAACATGTAATAGTAGACAGAAAGGTCATTTTTTGCAATATATCCCAATAGGAGAATTTGTTTCTCAGGGAATTCTATTGGATGCGTTGCGAAACATAAAAAAAATGTTTCCCAACTTTTCTGTCTATATATTCAAATTTCAATGAAAAAAATATTCTTCACGTTGATAAATGACAAATGTAGCTTCTCGTCCTTCCAAGAATACGAGTGTCGTCAAGGGATCGATACGACGAAATACAGATTGAAGCGCGAGGATGTAATCCGTCGAGGAGCGCGATCGACATCGGAAATTGAAAAGTACAGCCCGTAAAACTGTCACATTGTGTGAAAGACTGTCAAAATCGCGAAAGTCTAAGCGAACAGAAGGAGCATCTCGAAGGAGATGTGGAAAAATACGCATGCTCGTTTCTTCGAGCAGCATATTTGGCAACCCGTTGCCCAACTAACATTGACAAATGGTTAGCCAACCAATTTGTGTTGCTCGGATCTTTATTCCAAACCTTTTTATCGCGCAATTAAATGAATTTTATATGTTATTTTTTCATATGCGTTCTCTTAAGCCGGCTTTACACAATATGGCAAATGTAACGTAGGCGAATGTTGAGCAAATGTAACATAATGTAATAATATAACAAAAGTAATATAATAACATAGTACAACGTATATGATAAAAATAATTTCCAACGTTCGTCTACATCGTATAGAGCTTGGCTTTATATCATACACCAAAACTGATTCTAACGACAATACATCGTCAATTAAAACATCAAACTGAATGTTGGTACAAATCGCTGATAATATACGTTGACGTGACATTACAAACTGCACAATTCGCTTAAGTATAGACATAAAATTCGTCGAGTTCTGATGATAACTTTCTTGTACATGGAGAAAAATAGTACGATTAATAACTGAATTGTACATATAGAAATCGACATAAAACTATCTGAATGCGTAAAATCGTGCTATTCTAAAGCATCTCGAAAGTTTCTCATGTGACACTCCATACACAGACGGCGTGTTTAGCTATGTCGCACCGAGGTTCTTCGTCTCTCGCCGAGACAAAAAAGGTCGCGACATACAGTGTTGTTCCGCTCGAGAGCAAACGAGGAAGTTCGGTCGACGGAAGAAACGTCGGATAATTACACGCGAGTAACGCGGCCGAAACACATCTGACCTCGGCTCGGTTGGTTTTGCCGCGACGATCTATCGAAGCGAGGACACGCGCCAAATCGCTTCTAGGTCATTCCACAGGAAACCGTGCAACGCGCAGCCACCAGCTGATCCTGGAACGTCCTAATTCGCTTAGGAAAACGTAAAACGTTGCCACCTCTTCCTACTCGTTGTGGGGAAGGGTGTGGAAGATCTGAGGTTTACTCACCGTCACTTCAGTCCTTCTTCACCACTCAAGTCACGAATACAATGCGAGCACTGAATACGACGAAAACTGCCAAAATAGCCCCCTGCGAAGCAGCCGAGCGACGACGACTGATTTTTATCGAACCGTCCGCAGTGAAATGCAGCTCGCGCTGCGCTCGACCTGCCATCTCGCAGCTACCGCCCTGAACTACGAGTAGAACGTTACGTTGGAAAAATAGGATAGCAGTAGGATGGATAATTCGAGCAGATTATATGTGAAAATTGCGGCTGCATAGACGATATTTACAGTGGAAAATCAACAAAATTCCTTATTTGAAATTTCATGATGTTCAGATTTGAATTTAGAATTACAGCAAATTCGATCATTCGCATTGCACGCATTAGTGCACACTAAAGGCCATCACACAAAAAGTATCAAATTACAATGATATATATATATATAAGCACACTTTGACGATGAAATAATTAATGTATATTCTGCTGAATAACGAGACAATATTATTATTAGATGTTTAATTATTCCAAATCAATACATTCAGTTGCTGCTATTAAAAAAAAGATCATATATGAAATTTGCCCATCTATGACTACGTATAATCATACATGTCCACAACGAAAAAATATTGTTATTCACAAATTATACGCAAATACACTCAAAGTAAATGCTTTTGGCTACTTGCGCTTCTGACAACATATAATATCGACATTTAATTAAATGACAACATCATTTCTTTTCGTATAGACATATATGTAACCATATATGACAAAATTCACATATGATTGTATGTAATTATATATAGTCATATGTAATCATTTTTTTCCGGGATTTGAAAATAAAAAGTTATATAACTAAAATATCATAACGATTATATATTCCTAAATGGCTAAAAGTAGTACATATCGCAAACAGCATGCTGGATATTAACAAAACCCCGACAGTAATTGAGCATGGTTTGCCATTTCAGCTAGCGTTGGCAGAAATGCAGCAGGAAACGAGTGGATTTTGCCAACAAAACAACAAATATATCGACCCACACTTTATCTGAGAAACGTCCTATAGACATCATTTTTTGGGGGACGTCGCAATAACCGTAGGATATCCTAAGATAGGCGCCCAACTTTGTTTCTTTCTTTTCGTATATCTCGCGATTTAGGGTCGTCGTTACGCGATGATCTCTCGCGTTTAACCCTTTTGTTGGACGACACCCTGTCCCTCTTATCGGCGAATGTCTGGTCGAGGTGTTCTTCGCACGCGCGAAATCTTTTCGCTCGCGGACGTATATGCAGTCGCAGCTTATATTTCTTTATTGAAATAAGTGCTTCATGTACAATAGCCTTTAGCATGCGCCAGTCGGGTGTTCGAATTCAGTTAGATTTAAACTGTATACGACGTTACATTTGTAAACACGCTTCAGCTAAAAAAGGACTTACATCTAAATTGAAATCTAGGCCTTTTTATCTGAAGCAAGTTTCAAATAACGACTATTCATATCTATATGTAACTTTCGCAAACTTAAAACTTATATATTTCGCTAACTAAAAAGTATGTTGGTTAAAGAGACCGGTACATCAATTTTACTTAATTATTTTACTGTGTGTGTAAAAAATTTTATATTCTTATAAAATCTCTATGTAGACGATAAAATATATAGGACTTTATTTGCATTAAAGAGATCAATCTTTGTTATAGGAGTAAATCGCGGAAATTTTAAAGGCATGATCATAGAAAGAACAGGTGCCTACCAATGCGCCAACATCACCTTTGGAATCGCGTATATTTAAAGCAGATATGCTCTCCTTCTCCAAATATGACCAGTCGCAGCCATATGATATGCTTTCATGTTCGTTGTATTCACTGACGATCGCCGGTGACTCTTCGTTTCCGCAGTCGACAATTTTAAAACCGCCGTACATGCAAGCAGCGAGTAGGTAACGGCGCGAAAAAGGATGCCACTTCAAGCGCCAGATTCCGCCGCGAAGATCAATCTCCGACATCGGGCGTTTTAAGTTCCTTTTGTCCCATAATCTCAGAATTTCATCATAACTGAAACGTTCGGTCGAGAGGTTTATGAATCAGGGTTAGAAATTGCCAAGTTTCTTAGGCTCGTATTAATAGTTTGTCTCATGTGAAATATTTTAATTGAGACTTGAATTCATTTGAATCGCATATGATGTTACATCTGTAATCGCAATAAAACGGAAGGATTGAAAAATCCTACCTGTCAATTAATTATTTCCGTTGGAATCATGCTCTCCGTTAATGTTTTACTATCAAAACCGTCCACCACAACCCTTCTTTGGCAATATAAATCACGTAATGTAATGTATGCTTTTGTTCTCTCCGAGTATCATCAAATAAAACGCATATGTCTCGCGCAGACGTCAATTAAATGTCAACGCAAGAGGTTTAAGTTCGTCTAATTTGAGAGAAGTTTCAAGTAACTACTATTAATATTTTGCGCTCCGTATTAAATTGTGCTCTCTAATCTTTAAATTAAGCCTACATGACACTTTTTCGACTGCAAGTAAATAATAAAGTAGTAGTCAGTATGCAAAAAATTTATTAAAATTAAAACACATTTTGGTCATAAAAATGAGGTTTTTCTCTTACCATTGATATATAATAAATTACAATTTTTGTATTTGTTTTTATTTCAGATAATCAAAAATAATAGTTTTTTTCTAACTGGCAAACGTGAGCGCATATTGATCTTTCCCATATAGCACAAAGGCTCGCAGTAACATTGTTGCAACATTGCATATTGCAATGCGATATTACAAAGACTTTGCAAAGATATTACGTTGCAGTATTACTTCTACGATGTAACAATATTTCAAAACATGACTAAAATAGCATAATATTGTAATGTGCGTATATATTACGGAGTTGTGTTCTGGTATTAGTATTGAAAATTTATAGTTAATGTTACGTACATTGAATTGGTTTATCGATTACATTCCAAACTGCCAATTTTCGGCTTCGCTTGCTGCTATAGGCGGGAATGCTTGGCCTATGTATATATTTGTCGTTGAGCCTTAAAGTCAAACTTTTAGATGGCGTTAAAATACTGTTAAGAAATTTAACATGGGAATTTGTCATCCTTGGCCGAAACTTAATACAAGTCTAAGAGTTAAGACTATTAATTAGTTGTTACTTGGATCTTCTATTGATAATCGTACTTGTCTCCTGTGAGATATTTAGATCTGAACTTAGATCCGAGTTCTTCAGATGAATTTTGACATAAACATGGCACTACATTTGTGATTTAACTGTAAAACTCAGAGATCTGAGTATTTTGGGACAAATTTCAAATAATGAACTATTAATATAGATTTTAGATCTGTATTTAATAGTTCATTATGTTAATAATTGTTACTTGAAATTTGCCTCGGATAAGATACTCAAATTTGATGTTAGAATTAGATGTGTTCTTCAGCTGAATCGTGATTACGAATACAACGTCGCATATATTATATAAATTTAAACAAAATATTGAAATCTAACTTTAAATGCAGATCTGCAGTCTCTCACATGGGATAAGTTTCTAATAACTTTAAATTTAATGTACTCAAATGTTGTTTCACCTTCCGGTTACGAGCGAGAATTCTGCGTTAGCGTTGCTGTGGATGCTAGTCACACCGGCGCCGTGCGCTCTGTTGCAAGCCACAGGTCCTATTCTGCTATCGAAAGCTTGAAATTTGCAATCGTCGCCTCCTGAAATTTTACGTGCATTGTTGTTCGTGCATTTCTATGGATGATTTTCACTTATTACAGTTTGAAAAGGATAGTTGAGTAAGGTAGGTAGGTGCAAATACTGTCAAATTGTACATTACCAGAATAGAAAGAATTCGTTTGCCAGTAGTCGAAAGCTGCGATCCATGCCTCAAAGTCATGCGCGCACCACGACGAGTCTCTTATTAAATCATCCCCGAGCAGTGTGAAATGTGATACCCATCCTCGAGAGTCGCTGACGATGATATGTAAGCTATCGGCGATACGCGTGTCGGAAACATATCTTCCTGTGGACCAGTCCAAAGATAACGCCAAGATATCGTCATCGCTGATTTTTTGCTCTACAATTAATTTTAACATTTCGGTGCCTCGATCGCCCATCAGTCGATACACTTGCAAATATCCGATGGAATTGACAATTGCGAGCAATATTCTATTCTCCTTATCTCGGCAGTGCAGCCACTTCATGTCCAATACGGCTGGGACGTCTATTCGTTGTAACGTCGTTAATTTCCCGTCGTCCGTCACACGGAACGCATAAATCCTTCCAAGTCGTTTCAATGCATTCTTCGTTATCGCCTTCTCGTCGTTTTCAGTCAACTGATAAGTTCCGCATACTACTACATCCCGAAATGGCTTTACAGGACACCATTCGACAGAGTCCGCTGAAAATTCGGTGTCGAATGTGTCCAAAGTGTGGAAAATTATCGTCATTCTTCGAAAGTTATTTGAAACAATTCAAGTAGTTTCGCTGCTGATTGTCGAAGTTATAACAAAATTACAGTCGATTATTCTTTTTACATTCAACCGTGATCGATCGATTTCTCACTGTTATGGCTTCTGCCCACAGAACACGATAATGTTTGCCGCGAGGCAAGGAGCGTGCTGTTTTTCCATTAGGAAAACTAAAAGTTTATCGCGTCGCTTTTTACCGCGCGCCAAGCATCGTGCGGGCAGAAGCCATTAACTGCCATATTCCTACGGCCATTGTAAAATGGTCATTAAATATAAAATCCATAGAGATATAAGAATAGAGAGAACAAGCCTGTAAGTGGAAGTTTTAGAAGCAAAGAGAGAGATGGATGCCGAGTGTCCTACCTGTCTCTTTCTAGTCACGCGCTGGGATTGGCTGCCGCGCCAACGACGATATAGCTATACATTTTTCTCCATCCAATTCAAAGAAACTGTCATTGCTAAAATGATCACTGCAAATATATGCTGTTTTCACTTCAAAATACAAAGGTAGTTGAAGTATATTCAACCATTTACGTCTACATCCTTCGGTAGCCTATAACATTTACATATTTTTTTAAATGTAGGAAAAAATAACATATAATTATTTGAGGTTACGTATTTGTACTTTCTTACGAGTGAAAACTGCGGTTACATCCAGAATAAGACTCCGCCTTGCATTTCAAACAATGCTTCATTTTTAAACAAATCGCGTTCAATTATTATTTTGTTAACGTTCGAATATTTAACGAATTTTAATTCTACACACATGTGCACGCATATTTACAAAACGAAATTTTAGTCTGCTTTCTCCCCTCCTGACGTCGCGTGGTCGTCTTGGCGGCTCATTGTAACAACCAATCACAGCGCTCGACTAGAAAGAGACAGAACACTCGGCATCCATCTCTCTCTTGACTTCTATCACTTCCACTTACAGCATATATCCCTTGTTCCCTCTATTCTTATATCTCTATGATAAAATCCGACTATTGATGCGTTCGAAGTAACGCACTATTTAGCGTATTCTAACTTTGTTATACATCTAAAGAACGATTGACAGCGCGGCGCTCCCAGTACGCACCTTTAATGTTATTATACCAGTATTATAGACGAGCCTTCGTGTAAGTTTTGGTCAACGATAGGTATTTGCTTTAAGAAATTGATCAATCACAGCCGAACATATGGAGAATAATCGACTGTGATCACATTGATCACTTTCCTAAGGCTTAGAGCTTAAATTCTCATTGTAGAGTCCACTTTAAGGGGGAAGTCTACTGTAAAATTTTCAAAAAATCAATTTTTATTTATTGGCTTAAAAAATACTTTGCACCCTCTAAAATAAGGTACATTAAGTGTTATATCCGGCTAAATTTTTCTTCATTGAAATTTCGACCTTTTACCGAAGCGCTCCGAAACGCGTACCTGCGGCAAATTCCTATCTGTTCAGCGGGTACAGCGTAGTGACTTGCAATTCAATTTCTAACATTTCTAATACTCCAAGTCGATCAACAGATGTCACTAGGTATATTTTATAGTCAGTTAAAAGCGATTTCAACAGTAAGAACGCCGGTAGTGTGTAATTTTAAGGGCCAGTGTGTCGAACAGCTGTGATCGTTTCGGCGTTTCCCGCGTGGCTAACGTATAGTTTTTATACTTTTATCAAAATGAAGCCTGCTTCTTTCGACCGAAAGGGTTCACGCGAAACTCCCGGACGACCTTCACGACGTAGGAAAAGACCGCCGCCACCAAATCGCCATACGATGGAGAATGAAACGGAATCGACAAGTTCTTCCGCGAAAAAATTAAGAATGAAATCGGTGGAAGTGGAAATTAATAATGGCTATGGATACCGTTTGATTGAATTTTTATTCTTGTTTCAAACGCTGAGTGAAATGATCATGTGCAAAACGTGCGGTGGAAATGTGACTTTTTCGGAAAGTAGTATCCGTGGACTTGGATTCAACTTAGTCGTTAAATACAGTAATTGTGAACCTCGAGCATTTTCAATGAAGGCTACTCCAGTATCCTCAAAATGATGGACGTTATGAACATCAAAATTGGACAAAACGCCTTCAATTTATGTAACACCGTGGACGAGCGTAGAATATCACAAGCAAACGAACGGTCGTTCGACGCTTCAAAAGAAGGGAGAATCGAAAGAAGAACGGCGCGATCGGCACTCGAAGAGGATTTCCTTGAAGAAGAAGGTGTACTATATGAAGCAGGAATGGGCGATTAATGGTAAGAAGCTGAAAATGATTTTTTTCATTGAAAAAACTAATACCGAAACTTTAAACGCGTTTTTCTCGAAACTAAGTTTTTCAATACGGTGTACACGATATCTCGAGTTTTAATGAATGAATCGACTTGAAATTTTAACCACATATTCTCTGGAATAGTGTCTCTCGTCTGGCGGAGCATTTTTTTGATATCGTTTTTTGTGTAATTGTTATAAACAATAATAACATCAAATTTGGGCAAAAAAATAGAAAAAAATTTCAAGAATTTTTTTTCGGCGCCAAAATTTTTTATCGACAAAATCCTCCGTCAGACGAGAGTCAATACTGTGTAGATGATAACCATATTTTGTTTTTTGTTTCAGATCACCCAGACGTGAGATTTCATATACACCGTTTGGGCACCTAAAAAAAACGGACCTGCACTTGAAGAAGTGCCACGACGGCAATTTTGAATATTTCGACTTGAAAATTTTTTTACAAATATTTGAATATATAATAAAGATGACGGTTTAATTTAATTTAATGTACGAGTCATATTTTGTTAGAAAAAAAATCCGGAAAATCGGCCTGTTTTTTCTCTTGTCACAGTAAACTTTCCCCTTAAGGCTAAGTCTACAATAAAGTTTTAAGCTTTATGAAATTAACCGATCACAATTGATTATTTTTTTATAATTTGATCGTGATTGGTCAATTTCTTGAGTCTTAAAGCACCTATTATAGATTAGGACTAAAGCGGGGTTTACAATTTAAGGCGTAAGATTTAAGAAATTGACCAATCATTAAACTACTTGTCACAAACTACTAGACAATAAACTACTAGTTATTACCGAAAAACGTCATGTTGATTGGCTACCGCGCGAATTTCCGTCGCGCGACAATCGTTGTTGCGTCCTGTGGGCAGAAGCCATAAGAGCCTAGCTACTAACGTTGGAAACAAGACTTTAGGCAGCCATAACTAAGAAGAATTTAAGGTTATCGTAATCTTTTTGGGATGTTGACGTACTGTGAGGGGACATATTCGAAAGCGTTACATGTCATTGTATATCATATCATTGTAATAGCATCGCAATAATGATTTCTTGCTTATCGGGAATAAATATCAACATTCGGCGCAAAACATCTCTTTCTGATTTGTTATCCTTTAACAATTGGCATCAACCTGTCATCCGTGATGTAATTTTTATTTAAGGAATTTTTTATTTTGCAAAAATTAACAAAATCCTCCTAAGCAAGATTTCCATTCGCTTAAATTTTTCGTTTTTAAATTAATTTCTATAATTTCATAAAAATCAAGCTAAATTTCATTTGAATCAGCTGTTAGAAAGAGAAAGCGCGCAAACCTAGCCCAACCTAATGTTAATTTACAACGACGTCAACCGCATGGTGATATGCGTTAGGTTAGTCGCGCGTGAACCGCATGGCATATTTTAAATTGTATCATTTCCTAAGATATTTATTTTGCCAAATTGTATGATATGACTGATCACGTGTTTTAAAGCAAATTAAAGGACGTTAATTTGTCTTCTACGATAAAATGGATGCCGAGAATACGACAAAAATCAAACTTAGACAACCTAGGAAACGGAAAAGTGAAAAGCAAAAAACCGATGGTAAATTATATCTTATGTATTTCTTTAAATTTCTAGTTGTTCATTAAACTTGATATTAACTGTCACTTGTGCAACAATGTCTACAAATATTTTCGTTACTGTATTATTAATTTTGGGGAGTACTGTATTATCCAAAATATATAAGGTATATAACTCGCAATTATATGTATCAATATAAAAATAATATTCTCTGCATTTTCGAAAATAAACAAAAATTCCATATTAATATTTACTAACAAGTATTTTATTTGCTTTGTTAAATATGGTAATAAAAAAAATTAAGAATACAAAGATAAATGTGAAAAAATTTTCTTACATATTTATGTCCAAAATAATTTTTACATATGAATATTTATTTAATGATGTATTTAAACTAATTGTAATAATTGAAGGTCATTCAAGCTTCAAAAAGTAATATAAAATTAAATTGGCATATTTATCATTTTTTAATCTTTAAAATAAACTTTTTCAAAGATGAAGTTTCACATAAAAAATGTATTTTATATCATAACTTTCCATGATAAATGATCCTTTGTCGAATTATGTCACGATTTTGGATATATTCTATCAGCAATCATTATGTCATGATTTTGGATATATCCTATCTATAACTTTTTTCACAGATGCTGATATCAACAACTATTGCAAAAAGAATAAGACTTTCCAAGAAAGTATTGTACAACAGAAACAAACAAGAAGAAAGAAGACAAAATTTATTGCACAGGAAATTGGAGATTCGGAAAAGCTAATGAAAGTAAAAGTCAGGTAAGCAACTTATCTGAAACTTTTGTAATGCTGTATATATAAAGAATTTTTTTTTCAAATTAAATTTTAGTAAAACTTTAATTTTAGCCGCAATTATATTAAGTTATAAGGTATTGTCATATTTTCTGTATATGTTAAAAAGTGATTAAATTTAAGAATTAATGCTATGTCCTAAATAATTAAGAAAGTAATTTGTAATCAATAAATAAAGATAAGATATATGTTTGATTGGACAATTTATCTTAATAGCGATGCTACTATTAATGAAGATATCCTGAAGGAAGATATCGATGAGAACATAAAAATTTCGAAAAAACCATCTAAAAGAGAATTGAAGAAAGAAAAGGCTTTACAAAGGGAAGCTCAAAAGAGACACGTCAGTAGAATAATTGCCATGCAGAGGGCATTGAATTATGTATCTAAGGTATTTTTTAATATCATTTATTTCTACATCGATAGTTTTTAATGCTTAATCAATTCAGTAATATTCGGTAATATTAAGTATACACAATACGACTTATGCAATAAATATACAGGGTGAACCTGATAAAAAAGTTCACCGCACTTTTCTTGAAAACAGTTAAAGATAATGGGAGATTACTCCATTATCAAAAGTGCTGAATATATAGAGAGACATACTTCGGTGACTTTAATTTCGTTGTATAGCCAATAATTCAAAATCATTGCAAGATCAACTTTAATTTTTGTAATGGAAGTATATAATTTTCTTTAACACAAATTGATTTCTCGCTCATTCTGAATATAAAAGTGTAAGATCACTGAAAAGTGAATATTTCTCGAATTACTTTACTTTTAATTCTATTTTTCATTATATAATATAAAATATGTCAAAGTATTCACTTTTCGATAACATCACCTTCACACTCTTGTACATAGAATGACAAATAGAATGGATCTTTGTAAATATAAAGAAACCATACAAAAAATTTATTGTATTTGGCAAGTTACATTGATGCACCAATGCGCAATGATTAATATCAGTAATCGATTTCTCTTATAATATTATGTGGAAAAGTGTTAAGGTGATGTCATCAAAAAGTAAATATGGGATATTTCATATCTTGTTCGGAGAAAATATCAGAAATATAATGGAAAAATAAAGTATTTCGAAAAGTATTACGAAAAATATCTTGAAAATTCACTACTCAGTTGTCAATTACCTTCGTACTTTTTGTATGCACAAAGGAATCGATTTGTTAAAAAAAAAAAGAGAAAAAAAACTATATGATTCTATTGAAAAATGACTTTGAATTACTTTGCTCTATACAACGAAACAGTCAAAATATGTCTCCTCGTATGTCCTTTGTACGCTTTTGATAATCTCCCTCTATCTCTAACCGTTTTCGAGAAAAGTGTAATGAACTTCTTATTAGATCCATTCTGTATAATATATGCATAATGTAATTGTTGTTTTACAGTGGAAACATTCCAGGAGTGAATGGAAATTCGAAAAGATTAGGCAGATTTGGCTGATAGACAACTTATTGGATGAAAATTCTATACCTGATACAATTTTCCCTGTTGTTTTGGAATATTTCGAAGGTTGCAAAGGAATGGCACGGGAAGTGCTATTAAGAAAGGGTATGGATGTTATAAGAAAGGCAGAAGATGAGGACGAAGAAAACAAAAATGGAATTATGGAATCGATTGCTTATAAAAGAGCAAGGCAGCTTCTACAAGCTTTACCTACTGATAGATAGTTTTGAATTTCAAAAAATCTTTTTTATCGATAAAATATTGGAAAATTCCTTCCTCAAATTCCTCATACGTCAACTCTGAGTGATGGTATATGACAAAATTTCTTTTGACTTCGAAATTTAATGTGAGAAAGACCAGCGTTTGATGTGGAGTGTCAAGTTGAATTACATTAAAAGCAGGAAATTTTTAAATATTTTAATTAGGATATTCGGAAGAAAGAGTAAATAATATACTGATATATATATATATATATATCAAAGTATGTTGAATATTATTCAATATAACAATTGTATGTTACATTATGTACTGTGTTATGTATTTATGCATACGCGCGTGTACAATTTTTTTTACGTTACTGTAGTAAGCGAATAGGTGAGCACAAAATAAATTGTACGGCTATATCGCTTTTTCTCGAAAAAGAAATAATAGTTTTGCCATTTTTGAAACACGTTTGGACCGGTTTGAATTAATATCTGACACATTTCAAATCATATCTAATGTTAAATTAATAATATAATTTTATTCAATAATTTAAATTTATCAAATAAAGAAGTTTACATTTAAAATATAATCCATCATTTAAATTGAATTTTATTATATTTAGTCGTGTGCGCATGTGTACACACACTATTATTAATGTTCTATCGCAAGTAATACACACGCGCGTGCGTGATGGAACATTAATAATATTAGTGATGGTGAAAATAAAAATAACAACAGCTATAACAATTATAATGTATAAAAACTGCACAAGTGGATTTATAGGATGTATAAAGAGGAAGAAGAAAGTTTCTGACACGTTTACCCTTTTGGCGAACGCGCCCTTTTCTTAGCGTCTAATCGTTCTAGAATCTGAGAAAAGTTTAAGCAAACGTTTCTTTTATTCTTTTGTACAGGGTAATTCACAATATCGTAGTGTCATCAGCATCGTCTATACTTAAATCGCTCAAATCTTCTCCCCAACCATTGTCATCGTGTTCCTCTAAAGTAACACTCGACGTTCTTATGTCGAACATGTTTTTTGGCGACTCCGTCTTCTCAATATGTAAAATCTGCGTCTTCTTTATCACAGGTTCCATATCCGTGAAAAAATCAAACTCTTCCTTCGAACATTTTATCGTTTTGGAATTCTTTATGTCAAGCTCTGTAATGTCGGAAATTACCAGTTTCTTTCTATAATTTGTCTTCTTTGGATTTGACGACGATTCTGATAAGTCAGCATCACCAGTATTGGTATGCGGTTCTGCTTGCAAAATATCTGAAGAAGCTTCTATATAACTGTGGTTGTTCTCAACCGTCTCTTGCGCTTCCCAATCTGACCAGGTACATTCCTCTTCGACGAATGGAAATTCTTTTTCTCTCTTATCTTCACCGCCATCCGGCGATGGTCTCTCCGATAGATGCACATTATTCTCGTCTATATTCACATAGACATTCTGTATCTCCTTGGTTAATGCCAGAACCTTTCTAATATCACCGATCTTTCTATTCTGACTTTTATTTGGTCGACCGTCTGTAAATAATTTCCCCCTATTACCACCAATAACTGCCGCTGCACCCAAGATCGGTACGATGTCGGCCAATGCTTTTAATGTGGCACAAACGAGATCATCGTTGGTATCCTTTATGCCGACGAGTAATTCGGGAAGAATGTGGCTTTTCAGATCGTCTATGTCAAATACGTGCACGAACGAATTGAAATGAGACAACAACAATAGACGAATAGATACATCTCGAATACAGAACATCTGCAGAAGCCTTGGTACTAAAATACTTTTGAAGGTGGAAGCTGTAAATAGACTAGTTCCCAAGTCGTTCATCTCATCTGTAAAAATTTGGTGTTAGATTACTTCTTATGTGAAATAAGATACACTGTTATAACGCAGAGATAATTAAGATTTTACAGAATATAGATGTTCTCTCACCTTTAGGTTTAAAAATAAAAGGTAAAAGTTTTACTTGAGCAGTACTGTCCAACAAGACCATTCTGGAAAGAAGCACTCTGCCAAGTTGTTCAGCAACTACAGCTTCGGGATACATCTGCAATTGCTGCCTTAATGTTCTATAAAAGATTTATATTTCTTACACGCTCTATGGACAATTCTATGGACTATTCTATTATTCTAAGTTGTACAATTTTTATAATATTTTCCTTTAAGGTGTGACTCACGTGAAAAATTCTTCTCTTTCTACATCAGTTTTCAGTGGCAATTCTTCTAGAAATGCGTGTATTCTTATAAATTCATGAGTGAAGAAAGAATGTTGCAGTACATTTAGTATGCTACTTCTCAAACATGCATTTTTGTTCTGCAGATTTTTTTTACAGAATTCGCTAAATTCCAATATATTTGGTGCTTCATCTAAAATCATTTGAAAGTTTAAAATATTTTGTATCAAAATGATAATATATATAGATAGTTTTTGATTTCTCTATACCTGTAACTTGTAAATTTTTCAAGATATCTTCCGCTAATATTCCAAATGCATATGAATCAATCGCAGCAAGATTAGCAGACTTAGCCAAGTCAGCTATATCTTCATTCGGTGATATACCTTTCTCATACCTGTAACTTTTTATTCTTTGGTAGTATGTCGATGTCGCATCTGCGAATTTACATAGGCATTCTAATCCACCTAATTTCCAATATCCTTCTGCAGTAACATAGATAGAGCTGCTGCATACATTATTGTGCGATGCCAATGCTGTCTCATGTAAGAATATTAAAGCTCGCAGGATACTATGTAAACCAATACATATTTGTAGTATATTTTGTTTTTCAATCACTTGAATTAATGGTCTAACTTCTTCTGTAGCAAGGAAGAACTTGCTACCTTTGTTCCATGAAGAAATATACTTCAAGATACAAGGATGTCGGTATAACATGAAATTCTAAAACAAAATACCTTTAAAATATCCCAGACTTTTTATAGCATATATAAATTATGTAAGTTATTATTGTACACGAAGAAAACTTATTGTAATATGATTTTTATTTCATAGGATTTAAAAGAAATATTAGCCTATTAAGTTTCCTTTAAGTGAAACATATAGGATCACTACTGTATCAATTCCACCTAAACAAACAAATAGAAATTCACCTTCGCTGCTCGTTCTAACGGTGAAGGTCTCCCAAATGTCGCGGTAAAATGCAAGGATGGTTCACTGATAAATATCGACAGTTTTTGCAGACTTGAATCATGTACACTCGCATTATAATGCATCCAGTAGTCTGTAACTTCAACAGCTTTATCTTCAATTTCGAGCCCACGTAGGGCACTTTTTTCGTTCCCCATTAGTTAATAGGCATGTGTAGACGTTTTAGGTCAACTGAATTAATTGTGGGAGAGAATCGGTGAAAAACATTCTAGATATTAAAAAGTTGAGAAGTATAATTGGTTCCGCTTAATTTATAGCGCGTGATAATAAATACAACAATTGACACAACAGCTGTTGGCCGCTTTTGATCGACATCGACAATCATTAGAATTAACACTATGTATTTCAAATTTATTTAAGCTAGATTAATCGAGTTGATTTAGCGTCATTGTTTGTACACGAAACAAAATTCACACTTCTGACATTTGCGATGAAGGTACGTTCATACGAATATCCGCTGTACCAGAGAGAGAGAGAGAGAAAAAGAGAGAGAGAGAGAGAGAATCAAGCAAGAATGGAGCGGATAGCGTTGTTTAAGGCCTATGCACAATGAAAACCACTGGCAACAGATTTCAATCAGTTGAAATCAAAAGCTGCAGTCGGTCACTTTCCTTTCTTTCTTCAATTCTGGTGGCACAGCTGGTTGCAAAAATATTCAGACATCTAAGGTTTGTTGTTCGTAGCTGAACTGGCTGCATTTCAAAAAGTGTACACGTTCTTTATAACTGAACTGGTGTGACCATGGTTGTGACGTTCTTTAAGGTTCCATTTCATGCAGCGAAGAAAAGTCAGCGTATTACCCCCACGATTTTCGCCAAAGCAGCTATCATAGACATTTGAAATACATAGACCGAGCTGCTATTCTCATTGAACTAAACATACTGAACTGAGCGATTAAGCCCCCCGTACTAGATTACAAATTGGGAATTGAGATTGAATTTAGCCAATCAGTGTGAAGTTAATTAAACTCAGGATTAGCGAAATTTAGTGGATTCTACACTGATTGGTCGAATTTCAATTCAATCTGATACAGGTTTTAAAGAGGCTTGCGACACGTCTAAGTAGCATCTCGCTCTCTGTCTTACTAACATGCTACGGATGCGTTCGGGGAGACGTTGTTAGCGCTATTTAGCGCTAAAGGTTGTTCGCGGGGTTAGAGGATAGTGCTAACAAACGCAATCATCACCAATGGTAGTATGCTACGTCATAACTGCAAACGCTATTCCTTCCGAGGTAGTGTAATGGTAACGTTTGCAAGCTCCGTGGATATCCAAAAGTTATAGCTCCTGCACATAGAGTTCAGATATATAAATCACATATGATTATGCATAATTATATATAATTTTATATTATTATATACAATCTTCTTTTCGCGGGGTCTTATGAATTTGTGCCTTTATTCGCGAAGAAATGGAACGGACCACTTAACGTTGCCTGCCGAAAAGTGACGGACGGTAGTTTATATGCACGCTCTCAGAGGGCGTATCGGAACGACCGTTTCTCCTTGGCGATGGCCGCTCTCATGGTTTCTCTCTGTTGAAAGTGACATCCGTAATGGCTGGCACGAATCGAGGAATGTAATCGTAATACATCTAAGACGTCTACAGTGACGAGCTGTCACTTATTATTATACGGAAATAATTTCGTTTTATTCTGTCTTTCGACCGACACGGTAAGTTTGTTGAATGTATATGCTCGACGGTATTTTCATCGTAATCATTATTGAGCATAATAGATATGTCTTTGTTTTTTTGTTCGTGCACATTGTATCAACATGCCAACTGGCTCTTAAGAAAGCCACATGATTGTTTATTATACTACCTCTCTAATGGCGCGTTTTAGGCTGTTGCTACTAGAACGCGTTGCGTGTCAGACACGCCGACGACTCACCATACGGACAAATTTTCTTCTTGTCGCTTAGAAATTTTTACGTTTTTGTCGACAAAAACAAACGCGCCTGAATAGAAGGAAAAGCGTAATATGAAAGCAATTGTAATATCTTTGACTGTTTGTATGCTGTTTGTTTCGCCTGATGTGGCCTTCATAAATTGCACGGAATCTAGGAATAGTAATTCGTTCATATCGTGATAGCCATAACCATTTCGTGAATTATATTATATCGTGTAAGACGTATTGTTTCGACAAACATACATCGCGGTATGTTTATTATATAAACTGCCAAATATCGCGATGTTATTTTATTATTAGGACAAATAAGTAACTGACTCAAAAAAGAAATAATACATTGTAAGTTGTTAAAATATTATACATTATTATGATAAACGCGAATATTCGCCGATGTACCTATATAATCGATAACCTATATAATATTCATGATATATATAACAGAAGCTATTTTTAAGTACAGTCGTGCTTCGCCGAAAGATAAGAAGTCGAATATTTTCCCATTTCACGTCCGTGCAACGTTGACAGTTTGCTTTATATATCGGCGAAACTTGATGATAATAACGACACCTGACTTTTACGTAATAGTTTAATTAATGTGAAACCTCCCATGTTTTTAAAGTTATTTGTTTCAATAAATCGCTGTGGATTACAATATTTTAACTGCAACATTTGATATTTCGACAAATTTTATCAAATTGCGAATTTGTCGAAATACCAAATCTGAATTTGTAATTGCTATTTGTATATATTTTTCACATTGAACTCGCTTAAAAATCTAGTAATATGTATATTAATATTGGCGAAATATCTATTTGCATGGAGCAACATATTGCATTTGTGAAAAATTCTATTGAATCATTTGAAACTAAGTATTCCTAAACAGCAATTTTTTAATTACTATGTGCAGCAGTGGCAAACTATAAACGCGAAAAGCTCTCCTGCTACCGCGATGAGTGACGAAGGATTTGATCCATGCGAGTGCATGCGGCATCACTTGTCTATACAACATCTACTTTCTATTGTAAGTTACGTGACAGATGATACAAACTGCGATTATCGCGGTAAAATCGTGCGCGACTGAAGGATATGGATTTTTTCTCATTTTTTTGTTCTTATATTATCAAGCCAAACGATAACGAAGTCAGTTTCTTAATCCGGATAATTAGTGATGCAATGACTCCTATTCAGCTTGCAGAAGCATTGTTACGCCACGTAGTGAAACATAAAAATGTTTCAATTACGCAATATATAATGCATTTCATGAATTCAATACAAAGACTCGAATGATAAAAATAAAGAAAATCTAAGAAAAGAGAATGTTCACACAGTTACTTTTGCTTTTGTTTAGTTTTGAAGCAGATGCAGATTTGTGATCACGATAACGACTAATTCTTATATGAGCTTGTTAAAGAGTAGAAATATATAAAACGTAAACTCTTTCTAACGTTTCGGGTCAATCTATCTCAAATACAATTATGAGTTTTCTGGTTGCTCGATTTAAAACGTTCACCATTAAAAAAAAAAAAACTCATTTTCTTGTCAATTTTTATTTCTCTATTTGTCAGTAGTTAAAAACTATCAATATTTTTACTAGTTTCCTTTTAAAAACAGCTCTCTGAAAAAAACAGGATGGATGACAGCAATTTTTTTGTTTACTCAAATATTTCAAAATTAGGAAGTAATAGAGCTGCTCGTGTGCAGATATAAGGAGTTAAACAAATGGAAAAAGGTAGAAACTATTATGAACAATTCGCAATAGTTAATGAGGAATTAATTATTCTGTTTGAACTAATGAGTGTACGAGAAGCGGTAGTCCGAACACAGAAAGAAAGATGTCTTCGACCGTGACACTTTCGAATCGCCGCGTTCCTGCGCGTAAAGCTACGAGCGATACCGAGAAACACAGATTCCGCGGAGGAACGCGGCGATTCGCAAATGTCACGATCGCGCACCGGTAGAAGACATTTTTCTTTCCATATGTTCGGCCTACCGCTTCTCGTGCGCTCATTAGCTCAGACAGAATAATTAATTCCTCGTCAGCTATTACGAATTTTGTATAATCTACCTTTTCTATGAGTTTAACTCCTTCTATTTGCACACAAGCGGATGTACGAAATATACCGCCTTGAATATGGCCCTGTATATTATGTCATTGGCTAATTAAAATATCTGCAGAAAGTTAAAAATTTAGTTAGCTCATTGCACGTATTTAGCAAATAGAAAGAATGTATATTTTTACCAAAAATATACATAAACTGTATATTAATTGTATATAAATTGTTGTTTTAGTTGCGACAATCGCAGGATTATTGCACGGATACTGAATGCTTCAACATATCAAGATGTACGTATCATGTTTTGTACTATTATTAAATATTACTAATCATGATAAATATATCAATCGTTTGTAATTAACGTCTATTATCAATTGTTGATTTTACTAACAACGATTAAATCCTATTTCGATTTAATTCATTGCTTTTTCGTGTTTAATTCAAAGCTGAATATGGAATTATTAATTTATGATAAAAACGTAAAAAAATCTTATTATAATATCAACGTGAATTTTTTTCTTTTTGCAGTACCAGAACCGCAAGTTGTTCAAGAATCCCCAATTTTCTTCCTTAATATTTGTTTAATATTCGGTGTTATCATTCTCATGTATATATTGAGACCACGGCCTTTGCAACGATTAAATAACGATATTATCAAGAGCCGCAATAATGAGCCTGTGAGTATAACACATTTTTTTGCTAGTGAAAACTTAAATATACGACTATGCGGTATACATAGAATTGTTTGTGTTTGTAGGGTTCACGTCATGACCCACCTTCATCACCACCGCCAGCACATTAATAATGCAATAATCGTCGTCGAGCGCGAAAAGTTTTATTATATAAAATTTGATATTACGCTTTATCAAGATTACAACAAAAAAGAAAGTGATTGTCTATGACAGTTGAAAAATAATACATACCTTAACGAGGTTTATCAGTTTTCCGTTGCATAAAAGATGCAATTTTCTTTAAATGTGCAATAATTGTAACTTGATATAAGGCGCGTGTATTTCTTTTTTCGCATTTTACACATCTCTCGACAGATAATTCTTGCATACTTGAAATATATCCAAATAATCTACAGAGTATTGTAATTACAACTTTCCAAGACAGTAAAAGTAATAATAAGATTTTACGATTGCATAACTAATATGAGAATGTAATAATGTGTTCTTTACACTTGCGTACTATCGTCTTTCAAAACTAGTAGTAAGTGTTAACGTTTATTAATAATTTCATTTCGGATGATGTATAATTTCTGACAATTTAAGACACAGAGTAATGTGAGCAAAAAAAGTTTAAAAAATTAAAAGAATCACATTTATATACATGTAGGTACATTTGGTTTTAAAATGAAAATGTAAATACTTTTTCTATATAATTCGGAACGCAGCCAATAGTCCAATGACAGAACTTAATTTTGATTAATTTCTAGAAATTAAGTTCTCTTATTAAACCATCGATTGCGTCCCGAATTGCATGAAAAAAAAAGGGTTCAAATCAAGTTTTGAAATATCCATTCGTTTGCGAAACGATTTGAACACAGTTTTTCCGACAAAGTTAAGAGGAGCCTATAATGGTTGCTATTGTGAGCCATTGCTTACAGTCTGACATGATCATCGATTGATGAACAGGAGCCAAAGTAACAGTACACGGTATAAATATTGGCTCTTTATTATACCACCCATAGCGTCTCTATGTCGCGCTGACGATGCTCACTTTCGATTCTCTCTCAAATTAACGCGACAAACCAAAGGATCTTTTAGTTTAGGAAAACGTTTAATAGTAGAAAAGGATTACCAGGAATAGTAATAAGAAGATTAAGTCGGTACTAACGTCAGCTTCGCGCGATGACTTATGTATGACTCTCCCTTCCCCCGGCTCATCTTCAACTGTTGTTGTTGATTTTTCCGTTGCCCCCGAGGATCTTCCTTTAGTTGTCGTTAATTCCTAACTAATTTCAGCGCGGACCCGCGACACGAACGCAACAATATTCTTATCTGACAGATAAAAATATGTTTTTTCTGAATCCTTTCCGTTGCAGTTGTAACATCGAATGTCTTATATACTGTCATTTCAGTTCCTGTCAGACTATATCTAACCTTACTGGAAAAAATGTGTTCAAACCATTTTGCAAACGAATTTACATCTGTGCATTTTTTATGTTTTCTATATTATATAAGTAAAATTATAAATCAGATCACCTAAAATGTAGAAAATTAAACGCAATTGCGCAATAATAAGGATATATTATCTTTGAACATAGCTTAAAAATCTTCTATTAAAGACTACAGAAAGATTAAGTACCTGTGAATGGATAGTCATAATGCAGTTACTTGTTTGGTATTTATATTTTATACGAATACAGCTATAAGTAACAATAAAAAAGATTCTGAATTTACACGGAATCACAAAAAAGATATCTTAGTGCATAAAGAATCTCTTACGTGTGATCACCGAATATAAAATTATCTGCTGTAAAAGATATCGAAAAATATGATAATTCAGAATTCGCCGTCTATGTTTATATATTAACAAACAGTATTTATATATATATATTCTTTTTCCTCTATAATCTTAATAAAATAGAATGAGAAAAATGTGTATTCTTATTTTCTTCGACAATATGTTTGTAATTGATGCTCGAGAATCATAATTTTCCCCTACAATGTGTTATGTATGTGTATGTGTGTGTGGAGAAAAAGTTAAAAAAAAAAATCTCAATATATAGTAACTATGATGACTATATTATGATATTTGATACATATTATATATCATTTAATCACATGTAATATAAGATACAAATTTTGTTCTACATCGTACATATATAAATTTAAATTTACAGATCAGAGAATTTTATATATATATATAGTACTCATAACATGTGGGCATAATATAAGAAATCAATTTACCGGATAAAAATAATACATAAATATTCATATAAATATTTGTTGAACTTTTCTATCTAATCTTGTTTCCGAGTTACAGACGTTTTCGTGTTTCCAATTCTTCTTACACACTGAGCTAGCGTAGTGTATTCACACATTTTTGTCTTTAGCCTCTTCGGTACGATCGTCGACCAAAGTCGACAACCACGAAAGGCATAGAACGATTATCATATTGTATTTTCATGTAAACCCATCATAAAACACTTGTTACATGAGAGTATCTTGCGTTTGTTTCGGCCATCAAGTAATACTACGCGGCGAACGTATGTCGTACCGGAGAAGTTAAGGAAAGTGCTCAAAGTGACTACATAACGGTGCAACAGCGTTAAAAAAATAGCTGAAAGCTGTAGAGAATGAAAATTTATAGATAGTAGGGATGATTCAAAACAAAACATCGATGTCCAGTCGTTGACATTTTGATATTCAGACATGAATGCTACGAATCACAGTGCACCGAACGTTACATTGATATTTCGTCGATCTTTCATTTCGGTTAATTTTTATTTATTCATACAATAAACTAATCGAATTCGTTACATCAAAACAAAATTGTTACGATCTTCATATATAGAACTATGGACGTTTCTTGTTTTTGTTGGTTATCGTTTTATTACGGTACATATGATACATTTAGCGAACACATTATGAACTCTACATTTAATTTATATTACATTTTATATCACTGAATTTGCCTTCTGTCTGTGCAGTATTTCTATAAATTTCTATATTTCTCACAACTCCGTCGCCATACAATTGTAAGGTAAAAATTCAAATCTACGTTTCACAAAGTTTCCTATTCAAGATGCCACGTTTGATTATTATAAGAAAAAAGAAGAATAAGAGAAACATGCGTAATGCCGAAACTTCTCAAGAATCTTCTTCTACGTTGTTGAGTCACAGCCTTCATATGCAAACCTCGAGGAACTTTGCATCATCTACTCACTCTTTGCTCATTTGATATCGCGCATCCGTTGAGTATCGTTATTATTAAAAATCTTCCTATCTTTCGGCAGCGTACTGTACACGAACTATACAGGGTGTCCCAGACCACCCGTCTCACCCGATTTTTTCGTAAACGCGACATTTTAAAGAAAAATGTTTCAGACAAAAGTTTTGTGACTTCGAGGGGCACATAAGATGGTGTCATTGGTTTGACCTTGGATAGTCGTTTGAAGATCACGTGAAGGTCACCTTTAATTTCTTAAATGGAAACCTCCATTTTTCAATGCATATTCTTGTAGCTTACCTCGAGAGCTTTCCAAAAC
>NW_014554796.1:1943307-1954118 GCF_001313825.1 Dinoponera quadriceps
TGGGTAATGCTAATGCCGGCGGTACCGTAACTTTCAACCCTCATAACTCGAAAAGTACTGATTAAAAAAACGTTTCATTATAGCGTTTTGGAAAGCTCTCGAGGTAAGCTACAAGAATATGCATTGAAAAATGGGGGTTTCCATTTAAGAAATTAAAGGTGACCTTCACGTGATCTTCAAACGACTATCCAAAGTCAAACCAATGACACCATCTTATGTGCCCCTCGAAGTCACAAAACTTTTGTCTGAAGCATTTTTCTTTAAAATGTCGCGTTTACGAAAAAATCGGGTGAGACGGGTAGTCTGGGACACCCTGTATATATATATATATCCGAAAGTAAGATTGAGTTCAATAAACAGTTATATATATATATAACTGTTTATTAAACTCAACCTTACTTTCGGATCTTTTGAATCCCACCGCCATCGTTCTCGCGTATCATCTGGCATCGAGAATACCCGAAACACATATATAGCGTATATACGTATATTTATAGAATCTTACGAGGCATCGTGCTGCACCTGAAACCGACGGATCCGTGCCTGCACAGATTCGCATTGCACTTCGCAGTACCTGGTATACCGGCCGGTTCGGACAGGCTCTCTGATGACCACCAGGTTGCCACCTCGCTCTCGAAGCGTCTCGAGACCAGCGGTCGTTGTTGTCGTCGTCGTCGTCGTCGAAGTCTTTGCCGTCGTTGAAGGTATTGTCGTCGTCGGAATCTTCGCGCTGGACTTCGTCTCCGACGTGAAACGGCTGAGGGCTTTGCTGACGATGCCGTTGCATTCACGCGGCCATGCTCTGCTGTTACGATGTTGTCTCTGCTCCCATCTGTCGGCATCTGTCGATTCGGCCGAAAACGGAAAAGTCGCTCTGCCTTGATTCTTACTATATAAAATGAAGTCCAAAGAGTCGTCCGAGTAGATGCTGCTGCGGTCGCTCGAGCTGTCGGTCGAGATCTCGGAGACGGTATCACTGCCGCTGTCGCTACATTGTTGCTCTTCGCCAAGGATAAATACGGGCGTACATTTGAACACTTCGCCAGCTGGGCCAGTCGTGTGAGTGGCGGTGGTACGAAGCTGAGCGCCGTCGGTACTACCGATGGCACCACTATTGGCGGTGGCAACTACCGCGTTCGTACTTTCGTCCCCGCTTGCAGTCGCGTCCGGCATCATCGGCTCGATAATGACAATCTCCGTGGCGGAAAACTTACGCGCCAGCAAGTCCATGTTTCTTTTGAAGGTGTCCCTGCGGTCCGAGCTCAGGCCGCAGAACCTAATGGGCTTAGGCAATGACTTGGACGGCGACTTAGGAGGCTTCGCGTAGAAGGAAGCAGCACGATTCATCGCTTGCTTGGAATCCGCACTATGGCCGCTCAAGCTAGATGAATGTCGCTTTTCAGCGTCGCTCTTCGGTGTCGACGACGCGCTCGTTGTGAACGTTTGGCTGTTAGTGATGGTAAGTTTCTGAGAGGACAAAGAGAGCGGAAAGTCTGGTCGCGAAGTTGCCATGGGCAAGTTTGCGCTAGAATTATAGTCATTCGACGAGGTGGAACATGTGGACAACGGCGCCGGCAGTTGTTCGAACTTGCTGAACCAGGGATGCTGGAGACATTCGGTCACCGTCAGGCGTTCACTGCAAACAGACAACGGTTACTCGCTACAAAAGCTTGCTATGTTTTACATGCGATACATATTCTCGCGCGCAATAGTTCTATCCTGTGTCAACACATTTACGATCACGTTGGAACGTGCAAAAGAAATTCCGACAACTCATCCGCTGTTTTCGTACGGCTCTCTTAAACAAATATATATTTTGACATATATAGCCTACTTTTCGTAAACGACCCATACTTTCGACGTCTTCATTAACTCGCGAGCGAGAGACAAGGGATTAAAAGACTCGTCGCATAATGATCTCTGCGAGCAGCCGGTGTATTATCAATGGTGGCTACTGTCGTCCCACTGAAACGTCTTCCTATGGCTCATATCGTGCGTATATTACCGCCGCACAAGCTGTCTATAAAGTTTGTCTTCTATATTTCGGACCAGTTTCCAAAAAATCGTCACTTCCCCATTTGAAAAATCCTAAAAAAAAAATGTTCGAGGTGTTCGTCTTTTTAAATTCTTAGTTATCAGGACGTTATGCTTGGGAAGGCCTCCCCCCGCGACCGTCTCCGTAGGCGCCAGACGCACAAAAATTTGAGATCTTAAAAAAGTCGATTTTCAGTCTGAATAGCCGATTCTTTCACTCAGAACTGGAAGTTAAAAATATTACCATTCAACAGAATGGCACCCGATTTATTTATCAAAATTTTAGGGATTTTTGATAAAAAACCATTCCTCACATTTTTAAATGGTTGACGCGGGTCGGGATATTCTGTATATAGATTGTATATACATAATATATAATACTGCGGTGAAAAGTTTAATTAATTTTTTTATATGAATTATTATTTTGGCCCAATTAATCACGAACGTTGCGGCAACATTAATTTATTTTTGCTATATACTGCCGCCTGTTGCCAGTTTTAGGCTTGAGGTTCATTATAGAATTATTTACTTCGGATCCTTAACCATGAGTTTGCGCATGATATCTCGCGCCTCTTCAGAGACGTCCTCAAAGAGATCATCCGGGAAGTCCAGTCGACATCTACTGATATTGCAGAACGTCTCTTGCTTAGTATCGCCGCCAAATGGCGAGCATCCCGTTAATAGCACGTAGAACAGTACACCGACGGACCACATGTCGGTCGCGAGGCTGATTGGCTCGTAATTCAGAACCTCTGGAGCTGGAATACACATAGGAGACGAACGAATTATGGCGTGTAGGTATGTGCCTCCTCTTGCTTCTACCAGGTACATTAAACCCTAGTGCCCCCAGTGCGTAAATCGCGGTAATTAAATTCGAGAAAAATAACGGCATTTCTCTCGGGAAATGCGGTTTCTTTGCTCATCAATAATAAAAATAAAATATATATAACGCCTTATGTTTCATTTGACACTAATCACCTTTTCATGTACTGGGGCATATTGTGTATAAAAAAATTGTGACGCGTTTCTTTCGGAGAGTCGAAAAAATGAATAATAATTGTGAAAAGACGATACTCACCGATATAATCGGGCGTGCCCAAGATCTCTCGAATGTCTACTCCATGACTGATGTATCGCGATATGCCGAAATCGCACAATTTTACGTCGCAGTCCGGGAACTTCCCGGTAAGTACTAAATTCTGGGGCTGAAACATTAACAGAAGAGAAATGAAATGAGGCACACAGTTTTCTGTTATTAACACATTCCCTGCCACGTGAGTATACTTAAAAAAAAAAAAAAAAAAAAAAACCAAATTTATGTGCTCCTCCATCGTTTCATTTCATTTATATATTTATTATTCATCTACGAGGCGAACTCTTCTTTAAAGTAATGAAAAGAATATAAAAATAAAGGCAAATTAACTAACAGTTTTAAAATTCCAATTATGTTGTTTGATGACGATGCTAAATGATTTACAAAAGAAAAAGATAAGTCATTCACATGAATCCACTAAATCAATAATGTAATGTAGACAGAACGGTCTATTTGAAAATATTAATCATGAAGATGAAAAATAATCACATTTATGCAACGTTCGATATGCGAATACAGTGATGATGAGATTATCCTCATCTGATTCGAGCAACACATGAGCGGTCGAAATAAGAGAACGTTACGAACTGGTCTTAGGAATAAAAATAAAATTCAGTGTGCAAAGGTTTTTGCGAAAGCAGAAATATTTTTTAATTGATTTAAAATGAATCGTGATAAATAGTTTTTCCGACATGCACTTCTTCAATACTTCGATATGAAGAAAAGCGCATCGATTGATTTTTGAAACTTATAGTGAACAAGTTCCATCAGAAAAAACATGTAGAGTGGTTTCAACATTCAGATGTGGCGACTTAAATGTGGAAGACAAAGAACGTTCCGGACAATTGAAAAAGATGTTGAATTTCAATTATTCAAAAACTTACCTTGATATCGAGGTGAGCTACATTCAAGGAATGCAAGAAAGCTATCCCGTCCAAAATTTGCTTTAGTAATCTAGCGACTTGCCGTTCTTCCGGAACTTCGTCTCGGTCGAGTATCATTTGTAATTCGCCGCCGGGTGCCCTGTAGCGATAAGAATTTACCTTTGTCATTCGCGATTTGCACAATATTTATATTTCATAGCATACGTATTATTCTTCTTCTTTATTTTCATGTTTTTATTTTCTCGCGCGCTCGTGTGTGTGTGCAACGGTACGGTATAAATTTATTTAAATCAATTCTGCACTTCGTCAAAACAGTGGTGTTCAGTTCAATTTCGAATTTGGACAAATACTGCAATTTCGCGACTGATATGTATATGCGACGTATATACGAGAAGATCAATTGAAAAGTTTCTGGCCAAGAAAGAGACTTGGTCTACAGTTCAATTGTAGTCCGACTGATGACACAAACGTCTGAATTTTTAGGTAATTCTGAGACATCTAGTTCTTCTATGAGAGTTTCCACAATTGAACAGCTGTTACAGCTTTTTTGTCGAGGGGGTCGAGCTGTGATAAAATTCCTCCATTTGAAAGGAAAAAATCGTCAATCGAAATCAAAGCCGAGTTAAAAACACGATATATGTCGACAAAACCTTTCTCCTTCGTTTTACATAGTAAAAACGTTACTGAGTTTCGTAAACGTAATCGCATTTTTGACGAAGGACACTCAGAATGCCCAAAGACCAAGTAACAATCGATGAAAATATATTGATTTGGTTTATCAAGTCGTGATGAACGATCCACCAATTGACTCCGAACGAGAGAGTAGAGGCTGCTAGCACTTTATCTGAACGTCGGGCACATCGTCCTACACACGAACATTTAGATATGAGGAAGTTGAGTGGGTGATTGTGTCTGCTACTAACCAAAATGGATAAAAAACGTATTCAACTGGACACGTTTCGGAATTGTATCTTGAGCGCAATGAAAACGATTTTTTGATTTTAACGTTTTGTAACTATTGACTTGAGACTTAGGTTCAGAGGAGGTCTTTTAAAATGGTCTCCCTGTGTATGTGTGTGTGTGTGTGTGTATTTATAGGTGTTCCAAACTAATCTCCGTTCCCGCAGTGTGTGCAAGTAGAACGAATGAAACGGGTGAGCAGAAAAATCATGTACCATTTTATAAAATTCGCAATAGTTAGTGAAGAATTAATTAATTTGTCTGAGCTAATGAACGTAATCGGGAAAGGGTAGATCGGGTATTGTATAAAGAAAACTTGGCTTACTTCTGAAAATCTCCTACTAGCAACGATGAACATCAACTGATTTCTTGAAAGGCAAAGAAACGTAGCGAGCGACATGCGAGGTTGCTAGAGAATATCTTCAGAAGTAAGTCATTTTTTTAAACAGAACCCAGCCTACCTTTTTTCGTGCACTCATTAGTTCAGACAAAATAATTCATTCCTCACTAACTAATGCGAATTTTGCAAAATAGTACATGAATGATTTTTCTGTTCAATTTCACCCGCGCTCTACTTGCATACCACCGAAATTAGTTTTGGCCATTACCCTACCCTACGAGGGTAGTTTGAAAAGGTCTCGGCTTGACAAAGAAAACACGCGATTTTGAACCATTTTTTTTTAATTTTTCAACATAGTGCCTTTTTAACTCTTATACATTAAAACCAACGAGATTCTAACTTTTTTTTTTATACCTTCAATATAAAATACAATTTCTCGAATTTTGCAAAATATGCATGTTTTAGCGATAACCTCCGTGTATTTGAAATGAATCTTTTTCCAACGAGTCATTTCTTCAGATTCGCGAATAGGAAAAAGTCACATTGAGGGTTAAATCTGGTGGTGAGTACGGTGAGTGCGTGTGACAGCAATTCGATGCGCAATTTATATGGAACTTTGCGACTACAATAGAAGAAGTTCGAGCGTGAGGTGTATTGTGGTGATGGAAAAGCATTTTTTTCTTTGCCAAATGTAGACGTTTGTGCTTAATAACATCGCATTAAATTGCTCCAGCAATGCTGCATAATACAATCGCAAAGACTGAATTGCATTCAAAGAAGGTCTGTGCTGTGTGGTGGGATTGAAGGAAGGTTATCCTGTACTACAAGCTGCTACCATCAAACCAAACTATTGATTCTATTAAATACTGCTCTGCAATTAGCCAAACTAGGAAGGAAGGAATTGACAGGAAGAGGCAGAAGTTGATCAATAGAAAGGACATTGTGTTTCATCATGACAACGCTAGACTACACATTTCCATGGAAACTTGAAAAAAATTGTTGCTTCTTGGCTGGGATGTGCATCCATTAAATATAATCCAGATCTTGCACCTTCAGGCAGATTATTTGTTTAGAGCTTTGCAGAACTCTCTCTCTCTCTCTCTCTCTCTCTCTCTTTCTCTCTCTCTCTCTTTCTCTCTTAATGATGTAAATTTATCAAATTTGAACTCCTGTGAAAATCACTTGGATCAGTTTTTGCACTAACAAGTCCTTGGAATTCTACAAGAGAGGAATTTTTCAGCTACCAGAAAGATAGAAGAAGATCATCGATTCGAAATGGCACACATATAATTGATTGAACTTATTTCCGAATATGCAAATAAATAATTTCAAAAACATTAAAAAACAGGACGAATATATCTTACAACTTAATAATTGTGCATTCCGCATACGTAGAATTATAAAAATAATGAAATCCACTCTTGGCCAACGTGTACGTTTTCCTTTAATAAATATATCTTATTAAAATATATTAAAATATTTCTTAATAACGAAAAGAAAGCAAGATTGATACAACTTTATTTTTAATTACATCGATATATACATCGTATTTATCGTATTTTATAAATGTACGACGTACATGTTGTTGCTCGACGGAAACCGCGAGAAGGTGGTGGTTTCTTCCGTCATGAAATGTTATCAATTGTTAAGAACTTATAAAAATATATAATTACAAACTAATTTTAATTACAAATTAATATAATTTTACAATTGTAATTCATACATTGCATATATTTAAATATTAATATAATTATATTGAATACTGAGCGTAGCGTAGCAGAGCACGGCATTGCACTAGAAGTCCGGCGGTTTTCTTCCTCATCAGGAGCTTTCCGCTATTTTTTTTCTTCCGCTCAGTCTTCTTCCGCTCGGGACGAAATACTTATAAAATAAGACGTTTACCCCTCGGCGCATTAATCCCCGATACTCTGATACCGTGCGCAGAAGGCGCAACTTAACATCTTAGAGAGAGAGAGAGAGAGAGAGAGAGAGAGAGAGAGAGAGAGAGAGAGAGAGNGAGAGAGAGAGAGAGAGAGAGAGAATCCTCCTGGGGAGTTCACTCTATGTGACGCTCATCGACAGAGGTCACGTCACAAATTATTTTTATTATTATAGTATATTATTATTATGGTTATTATTATATATAGTATATTATTGTCCACTTAATACCGTACAACTTTTTTTTTGTAAATACAATATTTCCTAATATTTCTAAAAAATGAGGAAGATATTTAAAGTGGAAAAAATTATTGATCTACCCTATATATATATTACTTATAATTAAATCATAAGTTCACGCTTCGTCCTACTTTTTAAACAATCAGCAGGGATTATGACACTTAGAAAGTAATACGGCTACACACACACACGAGTGGCAATGGTTGGTAGTTTCATTATTCTATCTCCTTTAACTTAGCGCGAACAATTTATCAATACTTACACGAATGAAATGATCCGTTATCATATAAAATACGTTTGATAATAGGCAAATTGATAAAATTCTCATTCGAATTGGAGCTATCTCGGGAGGAAGATAAAGGCACACACTGATAACCACTAATTTCTTCATTACTTACAGTTCCAGCACGAGCACCATCTCAGTGTTGGTCTCAAAGACCTGGTGGAGGGAAACAAGACGACAACAATGGGCTGTGGCATCCAGTACCGCGACCTCGTGAAGCGCTTCCGCTCTGAGCTCTTGCGCGCGTCGTCGCTTTCTTAGGAACTTGGCGGCCCACTGCCTGCCACTGGATCTCTCACGGCATCTCCTGACCATTGCGTATTTACCTCTGAAATACATACATTGTCAATATACGCGTGTGCGACGACAGAAGAAAATGAATAAAAATATAGCGTAGTGATGTGTTGACGAAAATCTCTTCACATACATGAAGGGAATTTTATACAGTTTTTTTTCCCAACAATTATGTCATACCACGAGAGGAGGTCTATTAGGTTGGATAGCGGTCTATGATGGCAGGAAGGAGGGTAGTCAAGAACGCTATATTAGATAGTATAACTTGTAAATATATGGATGCGCACATGATTACTTGCATTTTATTTGCCTTTACATTTGGTGAAAATTTTTATGTTTTCATATATGCTTTTATGTTAATAATCAAAATGTTAATTTTTTTAAATATTTATTCTCTTAACCGTCCGTTAGTCGCAATATTTTTCACATGAATGGTATTGCGTTGTATCTCACAGATATACTAATTTTACCATTAATTTCTTCTTCCGCTTCTTGAGACAATTTTTCTTTCATTAACACTTAGCTAATAGACCACTGAGCACTAAAGTACATAAAAAGCAGTACAAAACAACGAGAACAAAAAAACAAATTGACGAAGGCAAGTTCGAGGCCTTGAGATCATATTATAATATAACAATATAATAAAGCGATATCTTTTGTCTGAATATCTATTAAATACACTTGCGATTAGGATTGGATAAGTTAATTTTTTTGTTAACTAAGTTAATTGCTTATAAATCAACTAATCAGTTTAAGATTAGGAAAGCCTATAAGAGTCGAACACCAAAGTGTTGATGTGTTAGAAAAAGAAAGTCATGTATTTAAATGAATCATATAAATAAGTGGAGATCAAACATTTGGATTTTTTAGACTCTTATCAATGTAAAATTATTCAATATAAAATATAATTATATATAATGAAACTATATATAAATTTCCAGTTCTCATTTATCTACAATATATATTGGAAAAGTTTATCAGCCACGTAAGATACAGTAAAGTTCATGGCTTACTGCATGCAATATGCAGCTGGATGTTCCTAATTTCGTCTGTGAAAGATCCCGGATTGAATGTCAATTCTTCATTTAATTCATTATTTCACTTTGCTACTTTTGAGTAACATAAAAGGTCGTTTCAATCATTAGTGAATTAGACCAGCATAAATCAGTGGAATCAGTGGACTATGACAGCAGGAATTATTTTGAATATTCGATAAAACGAAGGATTTTTTTATTAACAAGCTGTGTGATAAATTTAATATAAATTACAATTAAAATTAATTAATGTTTATGTTAACACACATGTAAATAAAAAGATATGAAATATGTATTCATATACTAACATATGTGAAACATATGGAGACAAATAAAACAAGGGAAAGCTTTTTGTAAACAAAAATTCGCAATATTCCTACATAATATATTTATAAATATATTTACAACAATATAAATAAGTCATATATGTATAAAGCTATGCATTCATATGTTATATAACAACACTATTGTATATATATTCTAGACTAAAATATTGTATTTGTATTCATACCTTGAGTATTTGTGAAATTATTGTAAATTTGCATTTGTTTGCATTTAGCTTTTTCTTATTTTTATACATCTTCATATGCTTTCCAATGTTTACTTATTCGAACGAAAAACCTTCTTGCATTCTTATATGTAATATTACTGGATAATTGCAGTAACAATACATTATTGCAAATTCATTACATGGCAATATTGCTATAATATTTTTATTGCAATCTTCCAAAAAGCGGATATTTTAATGTTGCCGCAATCTCGCGGCAACACTTCGCAATATATTTGTAACATTACAATCTTGTAATTAAACATGTCTACAATGTGCCTGTGCTGTATGGGTTAATCTCCGATTGTTGACTCCGCTTATCGCGACATCGAAAACTCTACTACGTGTGACATTGCGTCAAATGTATTCCCGGAGCAGAAATGATATATTTTTCTCATCAGCCTTTCTTCTTGCATTGCGCATATCTACCATACCGATTACTTTCTACGTAGCACCTCACTATAATTTTCTATATTTCAATATTTTATCGGCACAATTATAATTAATATTATTGTGCATGGATTAATGCATTAAAAAACAACCAACCACATTGGTGTTTTCTTTCGAACTATTGGACAGGTCCCGTTGGTTCTCGTATAATTTTATCAAACATACATTTTGTTTTTCTTTTTTTCATCGACAATGTTCTATTTCTGTTTTACATTTATCTGCCACGTTCTACTCTTGAAAAAAATTTGTTGGGACTACATGAATCCTATACTTCTGAAATAATTCACAATTAAGTCAGTGGATAGTGTTATCACTACTAATTTTACGTAACATCTCTCTCTCTCCGTGTGATATCTATACGCCATATTATTCTATGCTTTGCTAATGTTAAACAAATATCCAATAACCCGGTGACCAAATATTGCGTACTCACACTCATGGTACGGCACGTGACGTCATGATCGCATGAAGATAAAAAGTAGAACTCGGTATTCTCTAGCCATATTCGTACGAGAGTAAATAGATCGATGGAGCGCGCGGAAGATGTTGAGATCAACCTTTCAGGAGGTCATCGAAGGAAGTCGCCCTAGCGGTCGGAAGCCTAGCTTTCCGTTACAATCGAAGACAAAGACCAGCAGCAGAAGAAAAGAGAGTGGCGAGTCCGGCAGAGGAAACGTGCGACGTACGTACATGCGCGATAGAGCGGGCGGGGGG
>NW_014554796.1:1954169-2028051 GCF_001313825.1 Dinoponera quadriceps
GGGGGGGGGGGGGGGGGGGGGGGGGGGGGGGGGGGGGGGAGAAAAAGAGAGAGATATGAGAAACAGAGACAGAAACGACCCGCGCCGTTTCAAGTTATTCGGAGTCGTGGCTTACCGTGCGAAAGGCTGTTCCTCGACCTCGTAGAGTTCCTCGAGGGTCTGCTTTGATAGAAGTCTTTCCAGTCTTTCCGGCGTGGGAGCGAGGTGCCCTGGGATGTTGGTCGGCTCGAACAGATTATCCGCGGTCATGGTCACTACTGCTTGTGGTCTGTCAACGTGTCAACAGGAAAACACACCGAAACTAAAGGAGAAACGCTTAAACAGCACCAAGCCGAGACGATGACGTGTTAGAGATTCCAGAGATCTCAACGCGCACACACACACTGACAGAGTTCACAGCACGAGTCGCGTTTTCTCTTGTATTCGCTCTCTCTCTCTCTCTCTCCTGATTTTCCTTTCTCTCTTCGACTTCTCTTTTCACTCACTCACTCACTTGGATCGCGGGTGCACGAGTGCTTTTTATCTCGCGCGGCGCAATGCACGGAAAACTAGCGTTACTTGTGATCATGGCCACGAAACACATTTCTGAGTGAAGTAAAACTAATCCGAGTCGATTCACGCCGGGATGACTCGTCGCGCGGTTTCACACGGATTAGTCGCTCACACGCGTACGCACGCGCGCCACACTCGAATTCGAAGTGAACGACGATCTTTCGCGATGGAGAAAGAAACGTTGCACGCTCTCTGCTCCTGCGTTGAATGCGCGCACCGATCGCAAGCAAGCGCCGAGAGCGTGCGCTTTTGATTCCCGTTTGAGGCACATACACACACACACACTCTGCACCAGACCGTTCTCACCGTGACGGTATACCAACAATTGAACCTACTAATGCTGTATCACGGCCTCCTCCCCACCATTTCCTAATGCTACACGTAGAGTAGGAGCGGAAAAGAAAGAGAGAGAGAATGTAATCGTGGAAGATGGTGCACTAGATGAACGAGAACGCCCGACTGCCGGCGAATGAAGCCGAGAGAGGAGCGTTCGGGTATGCTCGTTTACTTCCTGTTACTTCGTGTTACCGAGGAGAATGCGCGTTGCGTGTTCTCTGAGTATGCTGGAATTATGGATCACAGGATATCGTTAAAATATGTTTTTAGATCAGTGTTAGAAAGAAATTAATTTTTTTATTGTGTTTCTTCCGTATCAATAAGCTGAAAATGAGCTATTTGAATCGAACGCTTGTGAATCGAAAAAACCATTTCCTCTCTGAATTTATATGTATTTGACCCGGATTCGTGCAGCACGAATCCACATTTTCATTTACTATAAATCTTTCCAACTTCCGACTAGATGCTTTCGAGTTCCGCCGCACAGTGTTACGAAACTTAATAAAAAAGTGGCTATAAATTATATTTTCATATTTTTTACTCTATTTATTTCAGAACAAGTGTAGAAGCAAAATAACATATTTTTATACACTCCATATGGTCTAACACCGCAGGTACTAAGTCCGCAAACTAGTTGGAGATATTTATAGATATAAAATTATTTTACGTCTAGTGAAATTAACGATTGAATCTGATACACAATAAGGTTTTTACAAAGTGACATGACTGTTGTGTAAGTTCTTTACTGACGAGTGATCTGGTAATTAGTAATACAATGATTTTCCGTCATTGTACTTGATATTAGTAAAGAGCAATGAAAGTCTAACAAAGCTGTGATAATTATTTACAATTGCATCAGACGAACTTTGTATATTTTGAATTTTTCTCATAATACCATATACGTATATAACATTCATATATATTAGGTTGGGGAAAAAGAAATCCATTATTTTTTCAGTAGATGGCTGTAGTGATCGATATCTCGTAAAGTATCGATTAACAATTTCATATTTATGCTCGTTGGAAAGGTGACATCTCGCACTAAAAATATTCTTTTGTTGTTTTTTGTTTGGTCCATTCAGTTGTGAGTTACAGGGTGTTAAAAATGGAAGTCAACAAAGAGAAAATTCGGTACATTTTACAGTTTTTCTTTGATTAAGGCGAAAATGCAAGCCAGGCGGCTGTAATTGTGAATGGTGCCGATACTGTAACAGCCAATTACGTGCAATTTTGGTTTCGTCGATTCCGTTCAGGTATTTTTGATGTTAAAGATGCACAGGTAGGCCCGTCGTCGAAAGTGTCGATAAAATCACAGAAATAATCGACCGGCATGTTAGCAGTCGTAGCATCGCCCAGGAGCTAAAGATCGACCATAAAACAGTTTTAAACCATTCGCACAAAGCTGGATTCAAAAAGAAGCTCGATGTTTGGGTGCCACACCAATTAACACAAAGAAACATGATGGATCCATCTGCGAAGCCTTGGCCAAACGGAATGAAATCGACCCATTTCTTAAACGGATGATGACTGGGGATGAGAAATGGGTCGACAACATTGTGCGGAAACAATCGTGGTCAAAGCGTGGTGAAGCAGCTCAAACGGTGGCCAAACCAAGACTAACGGCCAAGAAGGTTCTGCTGTGCATTTGGTGGGACTGGAAAGGAATCATTTATTATGAGTTGCTTCCATATGGCCAAACATTAAATTTGGATCTCTACTGTCAACAACTGGACCGTTTGAAGCTAGGGATTGACCAGAAACGGCCAGAATTGGCCAACAGGAGAGGTGTTGTGTTCCATCACGCCAGGCCACACATGTCTATAGTGACTGGCTAGAAACTCCGGGAGCTTGGTTGGAAAGTTTTGATGCATCCACCATATAGTCTGGCACCAAGCGATTACCATGTTTTTCTTGCATTGCAAAACTTCCTTAGTGATAAGAAATTGGCATCAAGAGAAGATTGTGATCGATTACTAAAGTTTTTCGCCAATAAGGACCAAGACTTCTATGAGAGAGGCATTATGAAGCCACCTTTAAAATGGCAACAAATTATAAAACAAAACGGTGCATATTTGACCTNGTTTGAAGCTAGGGATTGACCAGAAACGGCCAGAATTGGCCAACAGGAGAGGTGTTGTGTTCCATCACGCCAGGCCACACATGTCTATAGTGACTGGCTAGAAACTCCGGGAGCTTGGTTGGAAAGTTTTGATGCATCCACCATATAGTCTGGCACCAAGCGATTACCATGTTTTTCTTGCATTGCAAAACTTCCTTAGTGATAAGAAATTGGCATCAAGAGAAGATTGTGATCGATTACTAAAGTTTTTCGCCAATAAGGACCAAGACTTCTATGAGAGAGGCATTATGAAGCCACCTTTAAAATGGCAACAAATTATAAAACAAAACGGTGCATATTTGACCTAAATCGGACAATCCGAAACATGTTAAATAAAGTCTTGCAGTTCACGTAAAAATAATGGATTTCTTTTTCCCCAACCTAATATCTAATGATGTTTACGTTGCATTTGTANATACTTGACAGTAAAATATCTTCAAAAATATGAGAGATACAGCAAAATGTTTCAGAAAAAAGTTATACGATTTCGAGGGGGACAAATAATGATAAAATTAAAAAAGAAAAAGAAAAAAAAATATTTCGAGGTCATATGAAGGACATTGTTATTTTTAATGGAATACGGTCTTTTTTTCTTATAAAATCTGAAAGAATATTTAATTTTACGTAAAAAAATGTAAAGTTTTTTTTTATACTAAACTCATTATCGCTACTTCATTTCCTGGTGTGGCGGCTATACTCTATCTCGCTTGCCGGCGAGCTAGTCTTTTGTCACTGCACGGCTAGTCTTTTGTCGCTGTACGGCAGGAGAACAGTGGAGACTAGCCCGCCGTTAGAGCTGCATCGTTCTAGTGTTTCTCTACGTAATAAAAGAGTCTTTCTTATTCTCTGTGCCGAGTACTCAGTGGGCGCATGCCTAGATTCTTCCCAGGCTATCCCTTCTAAACCTCCACAATGGTAACAGCCTGTTCTGCAATATGTCCGCCGTATGTCGGAACGCAGCCAATGAAAAATTTATTTTTCTAAAATAAGTTCTCCTCATTGGACCATCAGAACTATGTTCGACAGCGATATACGACGTATTATAGAACTGCTCTTCAATGTTAGTTAAGGCCGGTATTCATAGTTAGATCTTATATATAAACCCCGGTCTACAATAGATGCTTTAGAGGATTGACCAATCACAGTCGAATATGAAGAGAATAATTAACTGTGATTAGTCAATTTCTTAAAATACTTATTGTAGACCGAAACTTGTCATTGACCTTAACGACGAGCCGAAGTTGTAATACGATTCAACGAATGATCAGGCGTATCTCTTTTTTTTTCGTTTAATACGACGAATTAAAAGACTTTCATTTTCAAATAAAGCTCGCGGTGCGTTTTTGCCAGCTGTGTGTTAGAAATACCGCGTTTTGATTGGTGTATTTCTAGAAATGCACCAATAATATTTCTAGTATGAGAAAGAATCCGGTACAAAAACGTGTGCTCAATATGAACGCGTAAAATTAATTAATTACTCAAGTATATTTTAATGGTCAATTTTTATACTTATTTTTACATATATTTCTTCTATGTGTTATTGTATAATTGATATACGTATGAAAGTGCGTTTACATGCCGCAAGTAACGTATATGGTTTATATTCTGAACTCACTTATCGATAAAAGTACTTTAAACGTACTTAGCTAATCAGGTGGTTTCTATGCCACTTTTATCGATAAAAGTTGAATTCAGAATTGGACCAATATATAATGTACACATATCGAGACACTCTAAACTTCGAATATATATTGAATGAAACATTTGATTTGATACTCCTTTTTTTCAATATAGATCGTGACGTTATTAAACAGTCAGCCGGAATCAGTTGTATACGCGTATGGTGGGAGCGAACAAGTAGTGGGAAGAATCGCAACGAAGGAAGGACGTCGTGCGCGTTTGTCGGGCAGTCGAGAATGTCGGATACGCCGAGCCATGCCGCGACGATCGCCGACTACGACTTCATCGATGACGAGGACGCCGGTCACGCCAGGTGGGCATCCTCTCGTTCAAACAAGGACCGATCGAGCTTTGTTTACACTGCTCCTGATGCAACCCATCGATCGACGATTAAAGCGCGGCATTTTGACGTAACACGTGTCCGCCACGCGTTGTTTCCAATATATCTTACGACGTTCGTAATTGCTAGTAACGCGAGCGTAGTTTGTCATTTCGCTAAAGTGACGCGATAAATTCGTGTACATATAACTTCACGTCAGGTGTTGAGATCGTTTTAGTATCAACGTCTGTCAACGTTTGTTTGTGAATTCTCTTTCAATTTTTTACTTAATTAACATTTCATTTGTTACAAGTGTAGAACAATTTATTCGAATCCTTCCTCGGGAAAATTCCCCGACGATAATCAGTGAAACACCATCCGGCGGAAACGTGTGTTCGATTAAAATATATCGTGCTTTCAGTAAAGCGTCCAGTCCAACGAACGAGTTCGAAGAGTCACTGCACGCGATGTCTGATATTTACGGACAAACGCCACCAAGAACTCGTCACAGTCGCAAGAAAAGGCACACGAAGCAAAGGCTGACAGGCAGAGGTGACGGGTATGTTTCGTAACTTTTCTAATTATATCAATCGCAATGTATCGTTTGATTATGTTGTATGAATAATTATATCATATTAGGACTGTGTAAAGATCGTTTCCAGAAATGTATTTGTGACAAAAGTAAGTCGAATGGTGGTTAATTGTGGGTTATATTTAGTTTATGTTGTTCCTACAGCGATATCAAGTCGGTTGAGAAGGAAGCTCGACCAAGGACAGCCATTCGTAGGCGCAACACCTTGGATACTATTATTTTTAACGAGATGTGCGACAAAGCTGACAAAGATTGCGAGAATGAAGCAAAGGATGATGCGAAGGAGAGTAATAGAAAGTACAAGAGAAGCTTGAAACTATTGCGCGGCAATGAAAGAGACTTGAAACTCGATGTGGAGGCTGCTTATAATTACGCCGAGAAACACGAGCATATGGCGGTATCGACCCCGAATCAAATCAAGGTTTGACAAAGTGAAGGCTGATTAATTTCTCGCTTTTTCGCAAGCACTTTATCACCTTTGTCTCGCGATCAAAGACACGTGTTGTTCACAGATCGAGACCAGAAATAGATTTCGTTGCTTGAAATCCAAGCCTGTAGATGTGGAGGAAAAGAAGTCTGTGGAGCTGGAAGTCTGTGAACAGAGTTTGCTGATGAATGAAGAGAATCTAAGCGTGCAATCACCGAGGGCACAGAGTCTCAAAGAAAGACAGATATTTCACGACACGTTCTCCTTCTTAATTAAATTGGTAAATTGTTGTTATTTCTTATATAAATAATCCCTTCTTTCTGGATGTCGCAGATTATTTTCTCGCAGACTTTGCGGTACTACTGCGATATTTCTCAATGTTATGCATAAATATTTGCTATTTTTTTTTGTTTTTTTTTTTGCACAGGGAAGCACAGAGCGAAATTGTCGTCGTCAGATGAGCCATGAGGAAACTAGATGGCAGAATGAATTGAAGGATCTGATATGGTTAGAACTGCAGGCCCATCACGCCGATCGCAGCCCGATGGCGCAGGATGAGTACTTATGCCGTCAACGCGAGGCAGTGGAAGGTTTGCTTGCGAAAATAATGGAGTACAGGTGAGCAGCAAATGTAGTTTGGACAGTATTCCAATCGTTCGCTCGACTCGTCTGTCTGTATCACAGATACGACCCCATCGCGGGAACGTCCGAGATGAATTGCATCAGCCCTGGCGATATTGCGAGCGATCGACTCGCAAATCCCAGCTCGAACGTCGAGCTAGGCGTGTGCCCAGGTTGCCTCTCTATGTTCTGTCGCGCGTGTACGCGCGCACAAGGTGAAGCGTTGCAGCAGGTGGAAGGATTATTGGGCCGCTTGGAAGCTGCGGAGGCATTGTATCCGTCGTCCCAGGCGTTTGCCGCAAATTATCCGTTGTATAAGAGCGCCGAGTTCACCGACAGGGTGAAAGCTATGTGCCTTTGGTACAACATGACCAAACACCATCGGCTCAAAGTACAAATACTGGGTAGACTGCTCATGATGCTGCACAGCAAAAAGAAACAGGAAGAAGTGAACGATTCTGGCATCAGGCATGTTTGATTCGACGCATATTTTACGAAATTTCCGAAATAGATTACCTCTAGCGAGATAATCGTTCCTATCTGTAGTTCGCGATCTTCAGACACCGTCGATTCTATCGAGCAACGACAATCCATGGTCAGGTTTGAGGTGCCTCAACAGGACGAAACTTCTAGTCCCTCCGACAGCAATAATAGCAATAATTCTTCGGTTGGGGGCTTATCGTTCGGACAGTCACTGCCTCCCACACCTGAAACCTCGTGCTCGTACATCGAGGATGAGAGAATCGAGCGGCTCGATTTTTATTTAGCCGAATTCGATCGACACGCCTACAGGTACTTGCGATGAATTCCCCTTTAATGCGCACGATTTATCATCACACAATTGATTAATGCTTCTTCAGAAAGTATGTTGAGGATGTGCTGAAGACGAGAGGTCTCAGGAAGAGTCTGAATTTCCTGGATCGACTGCACACATCTGTCTTGCGAAAAGCAAGATTAACTTTAGAGAAAAATGACTGTGATAATAGCACGAGTGAAGAGTACGAAGGTGACAGGGAATTACGACGCTACGGCGTTTGGAGCTCCGAGGCGAGGGAGCTGAATTTACCGTCGTACAGGTGTTTGTTGAAGAATCTCTCGATTGTAACACTTTCAGTCCTGGCTCCGATATTAGCGCTCGACTAGGAGGATATTATTTTCTTTCAGAATATTTCCATGTTTGAGACTGAATTTGATATTATGTCGCAAGAAAGCGGAGAATATTTCGAGGCACTTTTTCTCGTAGGAATCGGTAGGAGCACAGCCAGACGGTTCGACTCGGGTTTGTTGCGATTCGGGGACAGGGTGGAGAGTGTACGTTACGTACCACGTAGTGAGATTTGCACGATAAACACGTTTCTTCTTTCCTCAGGGCAGCTTTCGTATTTCTGTCGCGTGTGCCGTTAGACGTGGTTCATGAATTTCTGAGAATGCGATTGGAGCAGAAACCAGTGCAACCGAGCCCGTTGTCGGTCCGGCAACTGATGCGAGAGCTCCGCGAGGGCATCAGGATCGCCTGTATCCATCGAGACAGGTTCGCCGCGCATTCACGCGCCGCCATCGCCAGCGACGAGACCATTCGCGAGGGTCTGTTCGAGCAGGACGTCAAGTACTTCGACGAGAGCTTGAGAGCCGTGTTCGAGGTGTATTTGGACTACTTGCGACAGTGGGTGGACATGGTGCAGCACGACAGCTTCCACAAGAATTTGATCATGGACGAGTGGTTGTTCGTAAAGTCGATCGCCGGGAACATAAGCGACGGCTTCAAGATCGCCGGTGTGAAATTCTGGTAATTGCATACATCACGCGCGGATACGATCACGGTCGGGTGAATGTCTCTTCTCTTACAGCGAGATCGCGCGGATAATGATCAAGCAAGTCAACGAATTTCTCGTGGAACGGCCTCGCGAGATTCGGGAAAACGCGGAAGAGAAGGATGACGAGTTGTCATGCAAGTAAGAGAGGCTTCTAATTTGTTTATCCGAACGGTACTTTGCAGCTGTTTGTTCCGCAGTGAAACGTGGTTCAGATTTCATCTGATGTTTGTGGGCCGTGAGTGGCAGGGAATGTTCGTGGAGGCTCGGGAAAAAGTTGTCAAGAGCATCAACCTGGCGAAATGCGTGAAACGCGACATGGAGAAGTGGCCGGACCTCGACCAGGAGCTGCAGGAGTCGTTGACTTTGCTGAAGGTAACGATCATCCTCTCAGTGATCGGAGAACGTGTCTGTTTTGCTTACTTTTAGGATACAGCTTTGTATCTGAGGAGTCGCATAATAGTGGTGATCGAGGACTTCCAGCGGGAGGCCGACGAGGTGGAGCAGTCGTACACCGAGACCGACCAGTCGGCGGCCATACGATCGAGGATCCGCGAGAATCTCCATCAGGCTTACAGGATGGGTTTCGATTATCACAGGGAGATGTGCGCGCTGTACGCGCGGGAAGAGAAGGCCCTCCTGGCGCGAGGTCTCGTCTCGTTCTCGCTTCTGTGGATGGACTTCGTGACGACGCGGTGCGAGCGTGGCCGCGGCTTGAGGCCCAGATGGGCGAATCAGGGCCTCGAGTTTCTGATAACGGTATGCGAGCCGCACTACACGAAACACATCACCGATCGGGAGTTTGAGGAATTGAAAGCATGCATGGATCGCTGCATATCTCACGTGGTGGGGACCGTGTCGGTCGCGGCGTCCTCGCCAGAGGCTGAAGGTAGTATGATATAACGAACGATAGACCCTCTTCCCTGCAGTAAGGTCTCTTGTTTTAGGAATGATCTTGAAAAGACTGCCCCGATCGAGAGCTTCGTCGCCGTCTCATTGTAGAACCGCGAGTTTCAGTCTTTCTCAGAAGCCGCGGGAAGCCGGCCTGAAGTCGCCCGAAATATCCGCTAGGAAGAGCGCGGTGGACGGAAGTCTCGCGGTGATAATAAACGCCGAGCGGGGCACGCTCAGGCACGAGAGAGTCGTCTGCGCCATCAGCAAGGTGGAAAACGAACTTGACGAAAGGTTACGGAATCGAGAACTCATCGGACAGACCATCGACAGGAAGGCGGTCGACCGAGTTCGCATCAAGGCGAGGAGGGTTACTTTCACGTGGCAGCGTGGTATCAAGATAGGTGCGTTGATAGGTGGGGGGGGGGCGCGATCTCGCCTGCTGAAAACGAATCGAATGCGCGCCGCCTCTCTTTCAGGCCAGGGAAGATTCGGCAAGGTGTACACCGTGGTCAACAATCAAACCGGCGAATTGCTGGCCATGAAGGAGGTGCAGTTACAACCGGGCGATCACAGAGCGATCAGACGCGTTGCCGAGGAATTACAGATTTTCGAAGGGATCCAGCATCAACATTTAGTTCGATATTACGGACTGGAGATTCATCGTGTACGACGAATGAATTACCGACTGATACCGACGCGTCGCGACCGAATTGAATCGTGAATTCTTTTTCCAGGAGGAAATGTTAATTTTTATGGAATTTTGCGCGGAGGGTACGCTGGAAAGCTTAGTGGCGGGTAGCGGCAACGGATTGCCGGAACCTCTGGTGAGAAAGTACACCCATCAACTTCTCACGGCCGTGGCATCGCTGCACTCTCACGGAATAGTTCATCGAGATATCAAAAGTAATTATCCGGAAGTAAGTAGTCTCTCTCGAGCGGTCTCTACCCCTTTTTCTCTGCCGTAGCTGCGAATATTTTTCTAACGGACGAAGGCAATTGTCTGAAACTCGGCGACTTTGGCAGCGCGGTGCAAATCAAAGCGCACACAACGATGCCCGGGGAGCTTCAGGGCTTCGTTGGTACTCAAGGTAACTCAAGGCTTCTTCACGTTTTCGTCGATTAATGTCCTATTATTTTCATTAAAGCATACATGGCGCCCGAAGTATTTATGAAGTCTGAAGGCAGCGGGCACGGCAGAGCTGCCGATATCTGGTCTGTGGGCTGCTGTATCGTCGAGATGGCGAGCGGCCGACGACCCTGGTCGGATTTCGACTCGAATTATCAAATCATGTTTAAGGTACGTGGACACGCAGAGGGGAGTAGAGACGACGAACACTAACCCGAGATTTTTCGTGCAAGGTCGGAATGGGAGAGACGCCGACACTTCCGAAGAATCTTTCCGCGGAAGGTACAGATCTCGTGAAAAAATGCCTCCAGCATGATCCGAAGAGAAGGGCGACCGCGAATACTCTTCTCGCGCATTCCTTCGCGCAAGCGTACGAGGACGTCAATGCTGATTTAACGATGCCGCGTTATTGAGAAGAGGATCTCGCTACGTTTCGTCGTTTCGTACTTGGAGCGAACACTTGAATTTTTTGTGCTGCACACGAGAGACTTTCTCGCTCTTTCAACTGATGTCATTCGCGTGTATTTCGATCGCACTAAACGGAGAAATATCATAGAATTATATTGTGATTATATTATTTACGGTGTAATTATACAGGTCGTCCCGGAAAATTATCGGATGCCAAAGAAATCTCTTTGGGGTAAAGTCTGGGAAGTCATTTTTATGCCTGTTGTATATGTGATTTAAGGTAGCCATGATAGGATCCAAGACGTTTTAGTGAAACAAGATTAGTTTATCATAGATAATTGCACGTACAAAGCCGGTCGGACGATGTTTATAAGGAATATATGAGCGCATTACAATACGTTTTCTCTTCTCACAATTTGCCCCAACGTACGAGTAAATCGTGTAATATGTATTTTTGTATATAAAATTTACATGTACGAATATTATTCGTCTAAATTAGAGGCGCAATGTGGCTCCAATTTAGAGATTGATACTATATTATTCAAGAAGAAATGGTTCTGCCTGAAAAGAAGTTTGCGAGCTACAAAGCTACTTGCCTGCGTATACTCCTTATAAATGTATACGGCTGGTGCGAAGAACCAGAGGAGGGTAAGATTGTCCACATTCCGAGGGCTGTATTCTTGACGTATCGGAAACTTTATCGTCGATTAAGACGGGCGGTCATGTTTAGCGCGATTAGGCATTGAAGGTACTTTGCCGGCAGCTTTGAGCGTGTTGTCTGTCTGTAATATGCGATTGCTTCGTAAACGAACAACTTGTTATTGTGGAATAGATATTCTATTTTAATAAAAATAAAAACTGGGAGAGAAGATAAACTACGACAATTGGTGTACCGATGGAATTTATTTCTGCACGAAGAAACGTACACACGCGTGATACAACATACTTTCGACGTGGGTCATTTACTTAGCAGAGGTATGCTGTGTATGCTTTCCGCGCGAGCGGGATGTATTTATCTATCGAATGTTTTACGCACGAGATTAATTCTTCCTTCATTCCTACTCGCATACAATCTTTCCCGTAAGAAAAATTAATTTGCGATCGAGCATATATTTCGACCCAAAATTTCTGCCAATTATAAATGTAAACCAACTGGAACAAGTGAATTTGCTCGAGAGGATGGAAGGAACATATCCTGCGAAATATCCAAATTATAGATAGACTTATTTTTTTTACATATATGATCTCTCATATATAAATTCAAATTCTATCTTTACTCTCCAGTTTATAGCTGGGTCTCTATATACTAGATTTCACTTTTATTTATCGTTTATATTATTAATTCATTCCCAATTAGATGTCGATTTTAATTCTCTTTTCCTCATACATTATATGAGAAATTAAAAATAAAAAGAGATGTATTTTGTGTTATAGAAGAGAACGTTTCCAATATGATACATTGTAGAAAGAACGGAAAGTAAGAAAGACCACTAAATTTATGACACGAAAAAAAAAAGGAGATATAACGAGGCAAGATCGTAATATACATATATATGTACATATATCGCGAGATCATCGAAAACTGATATTCAAGTGATATTAAATAGTCAGACGCATGATATTCTTCTCGTGTTTCGTAATTTTCATTTCGAGTAGCATCTATTTGGTAGCCTTTCAAGTTTTTCAAACTTTTCCAAACTGGTGAATCGCGCACACGAGAGCTTAGTATAATATATATATATATATATATATATATATATATATATATTTATGAATTTTTTAATAAACATTTCAACAACGACGAAAGCGACTCTCGCACATACACTGCGAGTCGTATGCGTGAATCACGACGATTTTAAGAGTCATTTCTTTCGTATCAATACATATCGAGCACTATGTCGGGTGGCCACGCTGCGCGGACATACTGCTCAATATGCAACACCTTGTACATATGTTGGTGTTTAATTTAATTCCTCATAGTTCGAAGTGACGCGAATCCTATGTTATTAACATTACTATAATATTATATCTTTATATTCTATATAGCGCTACTTGGCTCTTACTGCGCTTTATCATTCGCTCTAACATTAACAGTCTTAAAACGCATAGTTTAAAATATATCTTCTAATAATCACAACGTGTGTGTGTATGCCCGCGAAAATAATATTTTCCATGATTCGTAATTAGATATATAGACACCGATTGTGTTCACACAAGCCTTCGGAGCTATGAGGATTAAATTAAAGTATGATTATCACGGAACTTGCAATCAGCACAATTCAACGTCCAAAAACCACATGTAAAAACCATAGAATGTTATTTCATCGCGATTCACGCAAAACGGCCGAGATCATCCCGAAAACAACGAATAATTTAACGCACCAGTATATTTCTATCTGCTACTTAGAACTCGAGTTATACTGTAATTACATTCGTAAGCACACTCTCCTACCGATTTATCAGGATATGCGTTATCCCGGAATAAAATCGTCGCTACGTTGGCTTTCGCCTGATATGCGTGTGATATTCTTGGCCGCAAAAGTGCGATCACAATGGTTTTGCGATATGTATAAGTACTCTAACTATATTTCGTGGTCTTAATTGTAATAATAGATACTTTCTTACAGACCTAGTAGAGAACACTTGCACATATTATTACGTATACAAGGTGCAACCAAAACGCGGAAAGCGCTTCGAACCGCTTCGAAAGAATATTTATTTCCTTGGTGTATCGGGGTTTTTTTTTTTTTATATTTAGGCGAAAAGATGTGTTAGTTCAGTAGTTTGCTTTCCGTTTCCAAGCTATTTATATATTTTTTTTCCAATATCCATGCAACTTTCCTTCGAAATTGCTGCCAGCAAAAATGCACATTTCAGTTGTTCACTGCATACGTGAGAATACGTATGTACTTTCGAACGCACGCCTCTTGTCATATAAACACACATACATATATATATATATATTTTTTTTTGTTTCGTCTTTTTTTCTTTTAACAATAACGAAGAGACACCCTCTCGCAAATGCACTAGACGATCGATTGACTTTTGAACATTCATAAAATTTGAATGGATAACTTATGGCACGCTACAAACGAATCGGATAACGACAGTAACGTAGATTAAATTCTACTTACGACGAAGCTTCAACAAGGAACGAACAAGTAAATCTTTTCCAAGACCGATTCAACTCCACGAATATATCAAGATCGGACCATCCTTCGAATACTCGATCGAATGAGTAACCGTAACAGTGGATTGTAAAAAATAAAAAATTTTTAAATTAAAGCGTCTAGCATAAATTCGCAAATAAAATATAAATAACATTAACGAAAGAATATATGAAAATAATCGCATTTATAACGTTAACGAGACGTTTGGATATGAGAATGCAGATGAGGGAGACTCGGTACGTCGTAGAAGAGTCGATGTAAGAAAATCTTGGACTTCCTCGCTTTGCATGATAGATGTGATAACAGAACGAACAAATTTGTCACACAATGGTAAATCCAAGTCCCTTCCATTTTCCAATTTTCTCTCATCATACATAATAATAATCCGACTAGAATCAAAGGGTTGATCCAAACGACGCTCCTAACAACGTTTTATCTCATAGCTGTGTAACGAGGCGATTTTCCTTGATAATTGCCGTTACATCCATTAGTCGAGAGGACAAGGCGAGAGCGTAACAGATCGCCTAAATATTCCAAATCGCGGATTCATCATTTTATCCAAAGGGGTAAAGTGAAATGGGATCATCATGAGAGAGTCAGTCAGCTTAAAGATGATTTTACACGCGTAAATTTGATATGTATTACACATGGATATGTGATAGATTCTTGTATAAATGGTAATTTTTGAGAAGTTTACAGGGTGTTGTCATAATTAAAATGGCACATTTCTTGGTTTTTCTTTCTTTACAGCTAGTTCAGAATTGATATTTCTCTGGAGCGAAAATTTTGGACGAATCGACCAGTCAGTCGAAGAACACGATCTCGTGCATTTCTTTTTCCCGTTAGAACTCGAAGTATCGCGTTCGATTTTACGATAATTTGTCCCGTTGTGGACGTGAAATGAGAAAAAAATTGGCCGAAAGGGAAAAAGCGTCATTGAGAAGACGAAATTTGGGGCATTTTCTACTTCCAAAATACCGAGTCACTACTTATGTTGACTCCCTGCATCATGTTCGAGGAAGCGGAAAAATAGCGCGATAGTTAGAGCTATATCGTCGACGATCGACCGGCTTTAATCGAGCGATGCGATCCGTCGACCTATCTAAGAATTGGACAAGAGTTTACTGTGCGGGCGCCAACGATTGGCCACATTTAGAGTGTTCCTGCGGCAGACGAGACGCTGGAAAAGCCCTTCGGAATGAATGGAAGGCAAATTCAATCGGTAGCTATGAGAAATACGTGGTATAGAGTAACCAACGTTTTTCTACACGTATAGAAAGTTTTCTGCGCGTATTTCTGTTAAAATCATTAGTCTTCTTTCGCGATTCAAATGGATCTTTTCCAGCGCTCGGGGCGTTCAAGAAACTTGACGAGTGGGTCAGAGTTTTAAAACGACCGATCTCTAACATACTCGCTCACTATGTGACGGCTACCGCTGAAGGATTTAATTCGCTCTCGTTAACGCGAGTCGACTAACATGCGTGTGTTTGAGTGTGCGCACGTTTTTTTGTACATATTTCTCTAGAAAACAGACAACGAGAGACTCACTTCTAGTGGCCCAAACAACAGAGAACATCTTAAAGATATTTTTCGATGAGTTTGCGCGCTCCGGCGACGCTTTTCTCCTCTACTTTATAGAGATATTATATCAAACCAGCGATACATTTAAGAAATTGCGCGAGTTAATTTCTCCGCGTTGCGTACACGAATCTGTCACGACTTTCCTCGATGCCAAGGGTGCTTCGAAAGTCGCGCTCCGCTCGTTCAACGGCGACAAAGGGAAATTCAACTGATCCTTACACGTCCTCCTCGCAATAAATAAATCACTTTCGCGGCGACATTTCCGCTAATATGGCAATACAATGAAAATGAGAATAGATGTTATATACAGGATGTTCCTCAGAGTGGAATGTTTTCGGCAGCGTACGGGATCAAAAAAAGGATACGTTATTACTCGGCCGTCGAACCACCCTTTTGTTTGCGGCGTTGGTTTATCACTTTTTGGAATTTTTTATCATAGCTGCCATATCTCGCAGACTCTGTTCTAGCGTTTGCGCAAATTGCATCGCATTGGTTCGGCCGTCGCTGTGAAAGGCGGAAACCGAGAACGTGATACCGTTTGGCCGCATATTGTAGGCGCATCCGTAACCATCCGGCACCACCGGCCCGTATCCGGCGATCATCTGGCTCTTCGACGTGATCTGCAAGACAAATTTTCACGTGTTCCTACAACAATTCGGACAATTATTAATCAGTCTGTTCTGCGAAGGCACCTTGCTTGCGTAGTAACTTATCTCACGCAAACGTGTCGACCTCGAGCTGTCGGAGTCATTAAATACTTATAAAGAAGTTCTCTCAGCACATCCGGGATCTTGACTTACATTCTGCCGTGACAGCCCGCTTGAAATGCGCATTGGCGTAGTAACGCGTCAATCGAGTCACAAATTGATTCTGTTCGTTTTGTTCAATAAATAATGATGTGATATATACATTCACAATTTTGAACAGAATTTCATCAAATCGACACCAATGACCAAATGAAAGGGCGATCTGACCTGCGACGTCGAGAGGGCGAAGTGATTAACGATGGCGTAAGTTTCGTCCGTGAAGATATCCGGGATCGGTTCGCCGACCTTCATCGCCGCGTAACGCAACCCCATCAAGTGGTTGTCGATGCCGTGTCCATGTATGTTGTCGTTCATTTCCTTGGTCTGTCTCTGTACCGCCAGGTCGAACAGCTCCTTGATTCTTTCCGCCTGGAGAAGCAATAAAGTCCAACATTTCGCGCTGATTCGAGCGTCTTCGTTCGCTATTATTTCGTGAGATAGACGCTGTGATAAGCGCGTGATGAGACAGAGCGACAAAGTTGGGGAAATATCGCCAATTTGCGAAAATCTAAATTATATAAATATCTTCGCGGGAATTATGAAGAGGATGCGATATAAAGGAAAATGTTGTAAGCACGGTAAATGAGAAACAACAGCTTGTTACCGCGCGCGGTATTTTTCGAACGAGGGTGGACCGTGTAAAGGAAACAAACGTCCCCACTTGCCCGAGAGAATCGTGCAAACACTCGAAGAAAGAACAGTCCAATTGATTGCCCTTTCCTCTTTTTCGACTTTTTCTTTCGTTCGTTATCTAGTCTTTGCAAGCTGAGTACGGTAGGTCTCTTTCTCAATCCTAATATTTAGCCGAGAATGGATTGCTCGAGAAAGGAGACAGTAGCGTGATTATGCGCGGTGTATGACAAGAAGATTGGCTAAATGTGGAAGAAAAAATTTGACGCGCAAGAATAGCGTGTTTGCTACATCTTTGTAACGAAAAAAACACATGCACATAGCAGTGGAGTCGGTAAACAGAAGAGTAGTATCATATCGAAACCTTTTTACAGGCGGATGCGACCAACAGCTCAGAAACTTTTCGTAACACTGCAAAAAATGTCAGACGAATAAATGCAACCTCTCTCTGAACAAGTTCTTCACGATAAGTTCTTCGCTGTACCGCGAGCAATCGACGAAGAGCGCTAATTTTTATAACATCGTCGTAATATGCAGCTTTCTCGTGACAAAGTATCGTCAAGGTTTCGTTGCTTCGAACGACTCCCTCGTTGAAAGCTAAATCATTTAGAAACACCGACAAATTAAAGAAAAAAGAAAAGGAAAGAAAATTCGATCGAACGATCGGTCGATACAACGCGGCAGTTTAAAGAATAAAGCTATGCAGAATTGGAAAAAAAAAAGATGGAAGAAGCGACTTGTCGTACGCGCGAAATAGGAAAAATGGCAGTTACACTGTAAATGGTGAACTGAACTCTTTTCGGGCTCCCGTCCAGGGCGTTGTTGGACTGATTGGTCTGAGGATCGCCTTGACACATCGCCTTCGCCCATGCCAGCGCTTCTGGACTCGCCGCCCGGATGCAGTCAACGCGACCCATCGCGAATCTCCGGATGCTGGCGCTCTCGTAAGTAGCCACCAATTTCCCGTGGAGTCTGCGAACATCGCGAGAACTCATTTACGGCGAGAGCTCAACGGCTGTTTACGAACGATCGAGAATACCTGAAATATGTAAGCTGGAGTGCCAGTTGTATGTACACGTCGGGACTAATTTTGCAGGATTTCACGAATTCCTTCGAGTAATCCTCGAACAGCATAACACACAGGTCCAAATCTTCGACCAGCCTGAACGGGAAAATATCGTTTCACAAAGTCACGGGGGAGGGGGGGGGGGAAGTTTACTCACGCGTCGATGCTCATCATGGCATCCCTGATGTCGTTCAGGCTTTGTTCGCTGAGATACCATTCCATCTTCTCCGGCGCCGGAAGATGCGACGGTACTAGATTCTCATCCGGCGGCGACATCGAGTCCACCTTCAACGTGATATCCTCGACAGCTTTAAAGATAGCCGGTGCTTCGCCGGCGGAATGCTCGTACGTAAATCCCCACAGTCCGTCCTGCGGACACAAGGAGGTGTTCGACTATTCGAACGAGCTACTGTTCGCGAAATTTGTCGGCTCACCTTGCCGAGAAAAGGTTGAAGGGTCTTGTCGTACCAACGATTCGCGGCCAAGTGTCTGGATCCACCGCCGTGAAGGGCGTGATGCAGCACGTTCGCGTAATCTCGATCGCCGATCCATCGGTCCTCTTTCCTCACGGGATTGTTGAACGTGGTTGGTAGTACGTCGTCGTCGATGCAGACGATGCACAGGGAACGTTCCAACAGTTCGAGATTGTGCCGATTATGCTCATCTGCGGGTCATTTTACGACAGTATTCATGAAAATCTGTTTAATTAGCCGTTTTATTTACAGGAGGAGCGCAATTTTCGTTACGATATTAATTAATCAGCGAGTTCACTCGATTTGCGTACCGTTGAGAAAGGTCGGGTTAGCAGGGAGCTAATGGGAATATTGGAGAAGCGGAGAACACGGATAATTACACGACGACCACCCATTCGCTGACATTGTACGCACTTTTGATCAGTTCCTCTCGCGCCTTCGCCCAAACCGGTCTCTTCGCAGTCGTGAGAATACCGACCGGCGGAGTCCTAGGGTCGGCTTTAGTTTCCATAATCATCAGTAACTGTTGAACCAGTTCGGCTTCCGTGATTCGGTCTCGGTCCGACGCTCTCACCGGTACGCTGTAAAACTAGGGGAAATGCGCAACTGGATGAATGCCGATCGTCTTCTTCATGAGATTTTAATCTTAAAGATGGAAAAATAATTACAGCCGCTACCTGGTTATGATGCGCAACGACGATGTGATCGCCGCAGGCCGCTCTATCGAGGAGAATTTGCTCGTCGCCGTTTACCCCGGGTCGTCGATAAATCCGCAACATTTTGTAATGTTGCGCCATGCAGAGCGATTGCATGGTCTTACCATCCTTAGACCTCGCACGTTCGACTTCCAATTCGCACCTGACCGAAAGAGACACGACTTTCTTTTTATCAATCGCGTTTAGTAGATCGCTATTAAGAGAACCGTTTTCGCGCGTTTGCGTTAGTTTTTGAATCGAAAGAAAGGACGCAGCCCCCGGCTTATTCCAGGCCGGATACCGAGGATCCTTTTGAGCCGCTCTCCACGCGCGGGAGACTCCCTTTCCTCTTTATGTTCACTTTCTATGGATCTTACAGCCCGGATTTCCTCGCAGACGTACGCCCTCTCTAAATTGATTTCAGTGTGGCTTCTTTTTGTCCTTTACGACGTCGTCGATTGGCACGTCGTCAAACACAAATTGCGCGCTTCTATCTCGAATGTATCATCCAAAATGAACAAGAAAAAAAGAAAAGCGAGGGATCTCACCTGTCCAATTTTTCTTGATAATTCAAAAGCTCGATGAGAAATCGCGCGAGAAATACCGCAGATTCCCGCTGATTTGCAAATCTCTTCGTTTTTACGAGTGCGCCGGGGTTGCTATTAATCGGTAGAGCCAGTGGGACGGACAGGTACATGTCATTTAGCCACCACTCTGTCGCCTGTAAGCAATTATTATATTAAATACACTATATGAATGATTGTAAATTATCCAATTACAAACGTATCAGTTATTAGTTTCACAGTGTTTGTTATCTGACACATTTAATTGTGCATTTGCAATGCGTTCTATAATGCCTGAAAAAGTTACGCGTCAGAAGATAAGATGAAAGATTGCGAGAGATCACGTAACAGTTGTGCTAATTATTTGAAATGACACCGCGCAACGTCATGTGAAAGTAGGCGGCCCGGAAGTGGCTCGAAATAAAGATCTTCGCAAAAAGATTCCTGACGGAAGTCACATCCAAACCTGTCGACGCACGATCATTCGGCGAGACGCAACAAAGATAATAACACCGAGAATGCACTGAGAGTGCATTAAAACTTCCTGGCAAGTCTAATCACTCGTTAGCTCGTTATCGGTGAATCATCTAATTTGCTTTTTTAATTATGCATAATCCGTTACGCAATTTAATGTCGACGTCGTTTTTCACACTCGACGGGGATTATCCTCGACGCGTCATTAAATACGGATTAAACAATGGACTTGGTTCATTGCTATTGTCACGCGTCGCATGGTAAAATCGTTAAAAGGGAAGAAAGCGCGAAACAGTTGAGCGTCTGCGATACAGTCGAGAGTTACAAATCCTCCTAATCTTTTGTTAATTGCACACACAAGATGAAATTACGAGAATTAAGACGAAAGGTTTCGAAAGCAGAGAAAGATCATACAAGCTGCTAAAACGCTGCAAACGCTGTCTCATCATACGTTGTAAACGCGATTTATCTGTGTTTCGTCTCACATATTATCTGCTTATTTTACGACAGTTTCGCCGAAACGTCGTAAACGGTGTCGAGAAAATACACCAAGGAACATCGCTCTCACGCATGAAACTCGACATGATAAAATGGCTTTTGTGACGCGAACATCAGAATTGCAAAATTTCACATTATCGGTCTTTAATTTACTCGCAACCGTATCGCTAATAACCATCCCTCGAAGTTTTCTTCTTTTTCTCGTGTGATTCTGGGTCAGTGTGACGAGTACCGTTCGCATGCATGTTTCACGTCTCCACGTCGATACGGAACGGATCACAGGTTTACTTTCGAGAGAATCGTCTATAGATAGAACCTGGGAGCTCGACTTGCCGTTTATTCGCGGCTATATTTGACACATAATCCTTTTTCAGAACGCCTTGGTTGATATCACCGAATTGGCGATTAAGGTAAGGTTGCGCGAGGAATGGTAATAGAATTGTATTTATTTTACAGGACGCCTCTCCCATTTTCTGTCGATCAGGAAATTGCGATTCGTAATTGTTATGACATTTGAGAGTATTCATCGCGTGACTATCGATTATACGAATTCTGTGCGCTGTAGAAGACAAGCTGGATGATGGCGCGCTCGAAACAACGAACGCTATTTCTCGGATAGTACATGCAATAGGGAAGAAGCGTGATACGATACTTCTGTAAGGAGCTAAAAAAATGTTAAACCAATTTTGTCTCGCAGGGGGTGTTTTTCAATTGCGATATCTCCGCTGCACGAGTTACGCAAATGCCGTGTGAGACGCACGCTTAACAAAGCGAATGCGTCGCGTGCGGGAGTTTGCGCTCAGACCGTGGACAAGACTTACGCGACCGGTGAGAACCGGTGGCTTTGATCGCCGATGCTAAAGCCGGTCGACCTGTTCGGAGGCGAACGAATATATTTCGCCGTCTTGCTTGCGCCATGAACACGTGCAACGTGCTGCGCAACGCGTGTCTTACAATTTCAATATTATAAATTTCTCTCTCTATCATCTCTCTATCTTTTCCTGTATTTGGAACTTTCTTTCGAGCAGCCAGCTCCTGTTTCTTCTTAATGAACACGTCAGAGGTGTAATAACCGCCGTTTAACGAGTTACAATAACCGAAAATACAGCGTTGTCACGTAGACGCGCTGTTTCAGCGTAATTAGTACTTTCGCGGGAATAATATAGCGCTTGACACGACCGACGATCCAGGATATGCGTGAAAGTAGAGTGTCTCGCAATTGTGCTTTACGATATCCCTTTTCTCATTCTCACATTTCGCACAGTTCTAATCTTGTCACATTTATCAATATACATCGATTGGTAGATAAAAGAAGACACTTTTTCAAGTTTCGCTAAAACGATAGTTTAAACTCGCTTGTGAAACCGGCGTCTAAAGTTTCGCGATGCACGCCGTTCTCCATGGCTTAATGAGACATCGGCGCACGTGATCGGTACATTAGAGCATCCATGCGGAATATAGATTAGAGCTTCGTGTGCCTGCAATGGCGATACGCGAAATCTTAACGAGCGCAAGCAGAATTGCGAGACCCGTGTCGTCGTCGATGAGGAAACAGCTGGCGCAATATCTCGATGCATTCGATCGTTTCTCACCGCATTGTTTATGCGTTCTCCAGGCTTGCCGAAAATGTTCTCTTCTTCAGAAATTGCCGTCTCGCACAATATTATCGTTCGAAACGCGGGAAATAGCTTTTCAACGAGTATCTTACGAAGAGATTCGCTCATCTTCAGCGTGTAAAACACTTATATCCTGTATCAATATTATTAATCGCCGTCGTGTTACCGTCGAAGGGGCGCAAGGGTATAATCGAATAATTCTCGCGGAGAATTCGGTTTCATCCCGGGGACGAGGGATGACGGTGACGAGGCTAATTTTGCGGTCGTCCCGGTTACCGCGAACCTTCGTCGCACAGTCCTTATCGAACAACGTTTCTACGGCTGAAATTTGCGAAACGTTTCGCGCGTTCCGGGAGACATCAACCCCATCGCTTCGAGTTCGGCATTCGGAGGTGTTGGGTTACGGAGATTTCAACAGAAGCCGACGAGGCGAGTGAGTTGCCATCGAGAGCTCTCTCTCTCTCTCTCTTCCACCGCGTCTTTCTCCGCGCCGTCCTCCTCGCAACGGCGCAAACGCGGCGTTATCGACCACCCGGCCGGCCGCGTGCCGTTAACACGTCGTGCGCGACACACAGATATTACGTCATCATTGTCGCACACGCCAATTATCGCGAGACAATGTTTCGAAATTGATGCGCGTAATCTCTCAACGAAATTCTTTCTGCACACGAGCTGTGTAATTTTTTCAAAGCCATCATTTCGTTGTTTACTTTCGTTGGAGCTTTGCTATCGCGGAATGAATATATATATATATATATATGGGAAATTTAGTCTACAACGCCACCCTCGCGAAACTGCTCGTATTTCAGACAATTCAGACGCGCTGCTGTATCGAGTTTCCCGTTTAATGCGATACTTGATTAGCCACGGTGAAAACACACGTCAGGTCGAAAGCTCACGCTCTCTCCGAAATCGATGCAACATACGTTCGCGAACTGGTAGCAGCGAAACTGGTTGCGTGATCAGCGAATGGAAAACGCGACTATACTCATCTCGAAATGTGTTACGAGAGAAAAACTGTAATATCTGTCGCTATGAAAAAAAACAAAGAAAGGTATTTTTCGTGGAAAATGTGCGTCAAGGAGAGAGAATGATATTTGCAGATTCAATTTCTAAGAATGTGCAATTTTATCTTTGTTTTGGAGCAGAACTCGTCTTACGTTATTACGTGCGATTAAACTGCAGGCAATTCGCAACGCTTTGCGATTGTGCAAATGCGACGTCAAACCGTTTCGACACACAGATATTGTGCCGATTTTATTGGCCGCATTCCCATGAAGCTCGCAATCGCATGGAGAAGTCAGCCCGCGGGCAATTCTACGAGTTAATTGCATGCGATATTAATGTTCTAAATTGTTCGTTTATAGATAGTTTCGGAACAATGCTTTGCAATGTAATACTCGACTTTCGATTGCGAAAAGTTAATAATTTGACTTATCTCTCACTTCGACAGCGTCCATTGATTATTCCGACACGTGAATAGGAAGCCGGAGGAGACCTCGACGAGGAGACTTCGACGGTGTACGCGGCGAAAACGGGATGAAGAAGTTCCTCGCGGGATTAACCGAGCGTACGATGAGCGGAAGAATTAATTTTCTCTCTCCCCCGTGCGAGGGAGAGGTAGGTGGATTCGGAGAAATTCACAGTTCGCTTGATCTCGCGGCCAGGTGCTTTCGCGAGATGAGAGGGTTACCTCGCGGTCGATGCGAATCGATCCGGCTCTTTAAGCGGGTCGTAACCTCTAGCAAGCCCGGCCTTTGGGACGAGGTCGCGTTGACCCAAATCGGGAGTCTTACCTCGCCTTACCTGTCTGCCCGCTCGCTATGGTTGCCCTCCGGTACTCTCCCGCAATCGTTACCTTGGATTCTGCGCACTCGGACGAGCCTGCACCGAGAGCCATCTCTCTTTCTCTCTCCCTTCGCTCGGGGTCAATCCGTTCTTTCACCTCCCCGCGCGGATAACACGCTGCAACTTTAGACACATTGAAGTTACTGTACTGAACGATTCGTCGTTTCCGTACCGCGGAAAAGTGAAAGTAACAACGTCTGAATTTTCCCAAAGGTTCGTTGGATAATTAATTAATTAGCGCAGAGATTTCGAAAGCAGGCCGTCGTCACAATATTGCGGAAGGATTCCTACGTGTGAACAAATTGAACAACACATTGCCTGTAGAATATAGTTGCGGACCGTCTCTTCTTTTAACGAAGAATTTGTTCAATATTTCTGTAAATCAAGTTGCCGACTCTTAATTTCTCATATAACAAGGAAGAATCTGCTGAAAATTAGCTCTCGCAGTCATAAGGTTTGTTTCTTTTTACGAAGGTATCCTTCTTTTCCTTTCTCTCGAGCGTGCGGAACGATTCATCGATCCATCTGACCTGCCTTTTTGCACGTACTCGCTCGACTCTTTCGCGTCCTTCGTCTCTCACAAGCTGAGATTTAGAGAGTAATCGTGATATTGTTTTCTAAAAAAGTAGACAATTCTTATTCCTTACGTGACAAAGGCAGCCAAAGCCGAGCAGCTCGTCAACCCATTTCGAAAATTTCATTTCGGTCTTGTCTCTGGTCCGTGTCGGAGAGCGTTCGCTGCGGAGGACCCTTCTTCGCAACGAGAAGGGGCTGTCGAGACGGGATAGAATTAAAGGTTAATCCCGCGGGGTATATCTAGCCGGTAAAAGAGAGAGGGGGACGGGTTTCCCTCCTGTCGTGTTTCGTCTTCTTCTCCGTGAGGAGGGTTTTGTTTTTCGCCCGAGACTGAAGGATACCATAAATATTTGCACTTTTAAGTGCTTCTGGAATATGAGAGCAGGTCGCGTCGAGAGGACTTGACAACTTTACCTATATATTGTCCCTGAGACACTTGAAGTGAGAGTTGAAATTCCTAGGATCTTCCTCTACATCGTTGCAGATCAGTTCTCTTTTTATTTCTCGTTTTGTTCCGCTCGGTCGTCTTCCTTATACTCTCGTCGGATGTTGCGAACGATTTAATTCTGTTTGCGAATAATTTTCCGATGAAAATTGCGAAAGTTTAGTTTGTGAAATTAAACGAAAAGCGAGAAACGTCCACGAAGCGCGACTAACGAGTCCGGTGAAGGACAAACCGCGAGAGCGAAAACATCGAACAGGGGTTGCCGCCCTTCGGTCGTTTGCCGTAGTATCGCCGTAGCGATCCCGCAGACAATCCGTAAGGGCTTAGCACTGTTTCAACAAGGGATTACCAGCACGTCCCTAAGCTGAGCGATACGCGATCCTGTGCGAGAGCCGCGCGTCGGGGACAAACATTTAAATTGCCAAGATTACGCCAAGTGGCTGCGTGTATCTCGTTATTTACTTCATTTTACTTCTAATTTGTCAGAGACGAAAGTATCGATTCAGCCGGGGTTTCAGCCTCCTACACGGCGCGCCCCGAAATAGAAGAAAAAAGGAGAGAAAACGGTGGGAAGCGTAACTAGGATCCTTTGTATCGTCTTTCGACGAAAAATATTTTCCTTTCGCACGCTTTCCCTAGCCTGGAGAATCGCGAGCAAAACGGCCACCCTCCTTCAACCGCGTTCTCTCCTGTCCGCAGGGATTCATAAGAAAAGTTACGTACTTTGTGTGGGAGGAAGGGAAGGAGACATCCCTCTCTCGAAAAGGCTCGGTTTAGCTTTCGATCCGCTCGTTCGAGTAAACGCTCGGCTTCGTGGGATCAGCGCTTTTCCTCTTCTCGCGTGTCCTTTCGAGAAAACTTTTCTTTCTTCTTGGTTGTTGTTGTTCAGTTGCTTGCACATACCTCACATCGAGAGGGACGATTTTTTCTCGATATAGTCGGCGAAATTAAGTCTCTATATTTTAATCCGGCTGAGCAACGGATCTCTGCAGCAATTTTGCAAAGTAACCGGTGAAATTATGGGATGCCGCGTCGAATAGGCGAGAGCTTACGGCCGTAAAAGTTTATCGCTTTTCCTTTCCGTATTTCACTCCTTTCCCAGTTTCTCGAGGGGATGAGTCCCGACACGCGGCCATTTGCACGTGCTCGCGATATTTCCACCTGCCTCTTGTCCTACAGAGGATACATCTACTTTAACCGTTTTACGACGGCGCACTTTTCAACATGTATGAATTTGCGCGCAACTCGAAGGACACAGAGGAGGGCGGCTCCTCGCTCCTGTAAACTGCGAACGATGCGTGAGAAAGAACGGATTAATTTCGGCCGTTTGTAACTCGAATTGAATTTATCGCCGCGGAAACTGCGACCCAACGAACGGACGATCAGACGGACGAACAGAGTCGGCAGAGCCCGGCTTGCGGATGAATAATGGAGACCCCAATGAGATTTTCCAGTTCGCCGCGGGGCACCGTAATATTAGCTTACCGTCACCATCGCGACTCCGTTGTCGACCGTTACCTTTCTCGCTTTGAAACCGTCTATTAACGAAGAAGAAAAGTGGATACATAAAGCGAGAGGTGGGTTAATTAGCGTTACGATATATTTACTTTTCGATTAGATCAACGAGACGGTGCGGCCGGACAATGCAGCCCATCGATCAGAATCGAACATTGAGAAAGCAAGATTGAAGGAGCGGCTATTCGCGCAGTCGGCGAGAAAATTGCTTTTCGCGACAGTTTGCCCGTGAGTGGTGCGAGGGGCCGGCTCTTAAAGAAACGAGAAACGAAAATGTATTTCTCCGGATGTATGTCGAATCGATCGGCCCGGCTGAATTAGATAAATTATCAGGGAAGAGAACGGGATATCTGCGAAATGGTGAGGAGACTCTCGCTGAGATGCAAAATGCAAAATAAACGCGTTTAAATTGGAGCGAAACGCACGTTTGTCGATCGATCGTCTAAGCAACTGCATGTACAACGCAACTCCGTGTCACCCTTCTCATTCCTTCGCCAATATTTGCATTGTTCCGGTACAGTCCGGGGGATCCGTCCCTTTTCACTGCGGCGAGAGAGAGAGAGAGAGAGAGAGGAGGAGGCGCCGAGCCCTCGTAAATCCATTTATTTATTTATTTATGTGCCACGGGGGGAGGCTCGGGGGGTGCGGCTTATAGCCGGCGCATGCATCGAACCGGGAATCCCACGGGAGCATCCGAATGAGGGGATGGCAAAAGTCACGTCGGTTCCTCCTCTCCGCTTCTCGTCGCTGAATGTTTATTCTTCTCGTATGTATCATCGCTTGTGTAATCGGGAACGATTGGAAGTTTTTTACCTCGAAAAGTACCTTATCTCGAAGAATTGCGAAAAATTTGCGTACCGTCCTTCAATTCGTTGTTCATCGCGATCGATAGAGGGGACACTCGATGCAGCGGAGGTAAATTCTCCCGAGGCATCGCGGCTTGAAACGAAAATGGTGTTGTGCCACTTAGACGCGGGGAGGATCGCTCGAACCCTATGACACATCGCGGCTTTTTCTTCTTCCCTTTGCGACCCTCGTTTTAAAGCGACGACCGTATTAGGGATTACCGTAAGAACCGATGTCTCTTTCGTTACGCGAAGAGGAGTCGTCTTTTCGGAGGACACTGATGATTTTTTGACTCACCCAATTATCCGTCCTCTGCCTACGTTCCAAGAGACGTTGCTGGAGCTTCGGTCCAGGACCCGAGAGGAAGGCTCTCACCAAGCTCCGAGTCCTTTCCAGATGATGCGGCGCGATCACTTCGACCTGCGCCAAGTACTTTTGCATGGTCGTCTCTAAGTCCGGAACGGGAAGGCTCGGTAGAGTTTCCTCCTTCTGCGAATTAAAAGAGAACAGATTATTCAGGCGATCGTTATATTAGCCAGTAAATAATGACCCCTTTAAATATATATCAGCGTTTCAGAATCCTGCTATTTGTCCGAAAATATTTTGGAACGGTTGGAAAGGAACAGTAGGTCCGTTTAAACGTAGCGTACGTATGACCGAAATCGCCGGAGACGAGTAAGCGGCGCGGAGAATGATGACACGGGTCAACCGGAAATTGGCAGACGGAAGGGTCATGGCGTCGTGTGTGCCGTGGCCCCCCTTTACGGCGATTGTAAAATAAAGAATCAATCGAGAAACGAAGCGTGCCTGGTGGTCTAAGGGCCCTTAAGGCTGGCACGGTTGGTTGAGCCGAATCCCCTTTTGCAGGCCTAACAAGACCAACTTTGCGATCCGGACGACACCCTCGTCCTCGTCGAGTGTTTCCGGCGAGCTCGCGCGAGTAGAACGAGTAGAGACTCTGTATAATAGACTTTATCCCCTTTTCGCTACATTCGCGTGTTTATAGACTCATTAGAGGCGTGCATTTCTTTCGAGCGATCGAATCGTCTCCTTCTTTTACTTACTTAAAAATAGGAGAGAGGAGGGGCGAAAAAAAAGACACCGATATGAATAATCAAGGAAAGTTGTTTCTTTTGATCTGGAAGAATTTACGGTGGGCACGAGTTAGCTCGAAGGTAGGTAGTTTACGGACTCCTGCCAGAACAACATTTTCATCGATCGGAAGCGGGGAAAAAGCGTATGATGTACGATTCGTCAACTATGTTAACCCAGTTTAAGGCCTGCCTTTCGTTGCAGCGAGCTTTCATACGCCCCGTTCAGAAAATCCCTCATCTAGAACGCACGCAAAGTTTTCTCACGCAGAAGCTCACAACGCAAATGTCGAAGGACACGTTTTGATTGAGAATGGGCGACTTCGGAAGATCGAAAACGAGGAGATTCCGAGAGAGGCGGAGTGTGTAAGGTCGTTAGCGGAGTTTCGAGCGGTGCATAGCAATGAGGCTTGAAAAGGGGGCGGAAAACCTCCTGGGAATCCGGACACCCGTTATACGGAAGGCGGAACGGAGCAAAGGGCGTGCGGAGGTGAAGGGACTGACTCATACCGCGCGGGAATGATAATCGAACTCGTTAAGATCGTTCCCCGGATTCGTTTCGTGCGTGGAATCTCGGGCTCTCTTACCGGTGCCACGATTCGTTCGCGGCGGGTGGACGAGCGAGCGAATAATCCCGACACGAAACAAATGCGACGCGCTCCTTATCGATGCAAAACAGCGCGGAGGGTCGTAGCAATTAAGAGATAACAAGGTTTCCTTCCCTCGGTGCCCCTCCAATTAGTAACACCCCCGCGCTGCAGTGTGCCGGGCTCCCTTCGCCGGCGGCACCCTCGCGGTCTGCTCCCTGTTTGCATACCGCGACTCCCACGGTTATCTGAAGTACCGCGGATGGAACCGCGGAAATACTTTTCTTTCGTGCCTTGCGACGGTCAGCCAGTCGGATACGGCCGGTCCGAGGGGGCGGATAGGTCAATTATTTCGAATTCAGTACGTTCGAATGGCGACCGATTGATTATTATCGAATCGAGCAAACGAGGGTGCTTGATCGAAGGCAGTCGAGCGCGTTCGGACGCTGATTAGTATCGTGCCGGCGTAATAAACACGTGTGTGCAGTTATTCTGATTGTCGCTTCTCTTTTCAGCCATTTATTTTGCATCCTCTCGGCAAGACGCCTCTCTTCAAGGGTAAAATGAGCTTTTCGACAGGGGTGCGAAGGTTTTCGCCAATTTCTTCGGCGGAATGACGATCAAAGTCGGATTACGCGCTATGGATAAAGCGCGATGAAGATTCCGCTCGGCGATATATTTCGCGAGAACGGAACGGCCGAGGGCGAGCGTCCTCCTTAACGCTCCTTCTTTCCTCGTTAGCGCGATTCTCTCGCGACTTAATGATGTTTGCCGAGCAACACGCTCGTGTTGAAATCGCCCTTCTTTCCTCTCCAACTTTGTTTCAACTTGAATTATATATCGTGAGCTTATCGTGATCTTATGCAGGCTTTCAACGTATGTGTTGGAAAAATTTTGCAAAGGGTGGCAGCCACGACGCGCAACGCAAACAGCGGCGAACCGAGCAAATTGGCAAACAGTCGGGGATGTGCAACCGTGCGAAGCAATTACGGATTTTGTACGTGAACGACGCGTACAAAACTCTTTGTGCGTGGGTGAAGGGCTTTTCTGCCTTGTCACAGTGGCGTAATCACTCGGCCGTTCTCAAGCAAATCTGGGAGAACTTATTTCGGAATAATTTGCTCGTCAAGTAATTTACATCTGAAATATAATAGAGAAGAAAAGATCCATCACACACATAAGTCACGCGTAAAAATCTCCGAGAGTAACCTGACTTTCCTGATTTTTTACCGTTTGTTCCTTTCTATTCACTACATTATTATTGCAAACGCACGTCCTTTTAACGATATTTAAAAATTACAGTTTCTCAAGGGAGCTGCATTTTTCTTAGCGTCTTAATAATTGAAAACTTTCGTGCGTATGTTATGTAAAAACGAAAAGTGAAAAAAGGAAGCTTCTTTTTTTCTCCCTGTAGTGTGTTTACGCCATTGGCTCGAACCTGGTTTGAACCAGGAACGAGCGAACAGTAATTGAAGAGGGGGGGATTACGCTCGCGTTTCTAATGAGGCGGCCGAGAACTTGACCCCCATGGAGGAATGCCTCGAACCCCCGACAAATTTCAATCTCTTCGATCTGCATCGGCGACAACGTTCGACGGAAGATATCCCGACCTTGAGGAAAAAATAGCTCGCGTTCCTCGACATCGTCGCATTACGTTCAAGTCACGCAGGCTCGCGTGTTTCTTTTTCTCACTTCTCAATTTTTACTTACGGCAATCAGAGAGAGAGAGAGAGAGAATCGAGGGTACAGTTCTTCATCCGGCCGAAAATTTTCGTACAATTTAGCCGTCGGAGAGTAATTTTGGGAGCAATTAAGAATAAGGAAGATACGATGAAGGAAAGCGGAAGAAAGTTACTAGATAACGGTAGAGCCAGCCCGCCCTTCAATTATCCCTGTGTGCGTTTTTATGGCAGCCGGTTTGGCTTACACCATTAGCAACCCGATATCGACGCGGGAAGACCCTTTCTCGTCGGCGACCTCGTCAATGATTTGTTTTCGTTCGTGCAACTTTAAACGTCTTAAAATATTCGACCCTCGTCTCTGGACTTGGTGAAACTAAGCGTGGATCATCGTAATAAAACATTTAATATATATACGACACAGAATGTGAGGAAAAAATTGCCAATAGATACGGGAGGAGTGTTGATATTTTATAGTTTGTAGATTATGTATTGTAGATATTTTACGAAAATATAACTCGTCAACGATCGACTGAAAGCCATCGTTGCGAATGGAAAGCATGCGATGCGTATTTACACACGTCCTCGGGGGCAGCTTCAGAAGTTTGCGCTTAATCATGAAATGGACTCGGATTGGAAATGGCAAACTCCTTTCCCCTCTCTCACTCTTTCGAGCCAAAGTTTAGTTAACGACACTCGCCGCGCGCTTTGAAGTTCAACGAGCCCTTCCGTCGCTCTTCCCTCGATCGCGCTTATTAACGAAAATGGATCGACCGTACGAACATCTCGAACGGTGCTTACCGTGCTGCAAAAGCATTTACGGTGCTACGAGCGTCAACGAGCTCTTTGATTTCAGAGAGTGTTTTGAATCTCTCGTTAAAATCTAAATATGCTAATCGATAATATCGTTGGTTTGCGCGACGAAGGAACCTGCGAAAGGAGTTTTTCTTTAATCTTGATCACGATTAGGAGGTCACGAGAGATTATTAGGCCGGTAATTTCGACAATTACCGCAAAATTTGCACTTCTGCGAAACGCATTACCTCGAAAAATATCACGAGTATGCCGAATCATGTTCGTGAAAAAACTAAGTCATCGCGGGTAATGGGCACACTCCATGTGTCATAATAGAGCGAGTGGCAGATGGCACGTGACTCACGCGTGCGAGTCGTAAATAAATTAGCCGTTATCGTATCTCACGCATTAGTTGCGATTGCCTCGTGACGGGGCGTTCTTTAAGAAGCGTTGCTATAAGTTTAGATAGCATCTTCATGGAAAAAGTGTAGAATTTCAACGCGATGCATATTAAGTGCGGATGTACATCTCGAAATATTCTTCCTTCCCGGTGTTGCTGCCAAGTTTCTCGCGAGTATTTCCCTCGCAGGTGCGACTAATCGTTCAGCTGTGCTTAATACCGTACGATATATAAGGGTCGGACCGGTGCACTCAGGTAGAATAAGTGGACTTGCGGCTGGCCGTTTAACGTCGACGTTGAGCCCCCACTTGCCGACGCGTGTCACGATTTCGATCTGGTTTGACGGGAAGCCATTTCGATGTCAGACCATGATTCATAGGTGGACGCCTCGAGTGAAAAGGATCGATTCTAAAATCATTCATTCACCGTACCAATTTCACTTAGACGAAGGTTTCCACGAGGAAAATTCTTTTAATCGTTACTACTACAAGACGCTTTAACGACGCCTTCGTTGTTACAACGAAATAATCGGTCGCCGACGATTCGTGAACGTGTGCCTCGCGCATTGGGCTCGTCGCTTTAACACCTGCCTTGCCGATCGATAGAATCCCTGCGCCTGCTCTTTTACACTCGTATTTTCGGACTAATTCGGACTGCTTCTCTCTCCTGCGAGGGAGATGGCCAAAATCAAAGACGTGTCGTGACGAGAGAAGGGAAATCCAATATAAAACCAATATCGGAAATGACGAGCTATGAATATCCCATCCTCTCTCTGGCGCGAGTCATCCTCGCGAAAGTAATTTTCTTATGGGCGTCTGGAATTTCATCTACGGTAGCTCCTTGTGTTGGATAATGATCGATGTAACGCGCTAAGACTTCAATTTATAAACTTGTGTCGAGGGTAAATCTATTTAATTTCGAGCTTCTCATTTTCTTGCAAACAGTGCACATTTTTTCAGGAGAAAAGGAGGTATTTATTTATATGAACTTTAAATTCCGCAATTTTTCACGTTTCAGGAAATTTCAGGAATATTCGTCTTCTCTGCGTTTTCACTTCTACGATATGCTTCTGAAAACATTATGTGAATTGACTTTACGCGTGTATCGTAATGCTGCGGTTAACAATTAAATTGTCTCTCGGTGCAATCCTACAGACAATGTGTGTGCGTATCTCTCGCAAGTTAGAATAGCGTGGTGAGAGAACGGCAGTTGTGGAAAAGACACGTGTGGCCATGCGCGGCTATAATAAAGTGCTCGCAAATTTAACATCAAAGAAAGTGAAGAAACGCCACATTTAAGCGGGGTGAAATGTGCGAGAGATATTCAACCTTATCGAATAATCCGGCAGCGGAGTTTACCACGATTTCTTTCGAGGATACCTGCGACGCGCGAACGATCCCTTATTAGCGTACATGTAAATAGATGGTTGGTGCGACACATTTGCGAGACTTTATGATTGAAAAAGAAAATTCTCTGCATATGTGTGAACACGTATGTGTTTTTATTTCTTCGATACCGCAAGTATTATTATATTTTAAAGAGGAGGATAATTCTGCACGAGGAGCCGTGTTGTATATTACGTACGTATTTACATACTTACATGCACGTAAAAATTCCCGTTTTTTTTTTTAAGGGAAACTACGCACGTAAAAGATTCTCCGGCAGGGTAAATTGCCGATAAACTTTTCTTTTTTACCATTTACGAATTCCTCTCGACGTTATGTCTCTCCCACTTGTTAACGACCAATATGCCTTAATGCCTTATTCGTACTTTTTTCGATAGAGCACTAACGTAGCTTCTAGTACGCATCGAGCGAGTTTTCTCTCTGAATTTCCGTGACGTCACTCCGCTATGTTCCAAAGTTAAGAAGAAATAGAAAATACGCATAGAGAACAAGTTGTATAATAATAAGCGACTGAATATTAAGTAACGTTATAAGGTGAAGGAGGAGGAGAGGCTAACTGAACATTACTTACATTTGTTCAACGTCCCGAGATATATCGTCGAGCGAAAGTAAAATATTTCACATGGAAATTTGCATTTTTGCGACAGGTAAAACTTTCCATTATCCTCACCCGATCCGTCACCTCCGAGCGATCCTCGTACTGCTGGGTTGGAAATGTAAATCAAACCGAAGCTGAACACGGTACACCCTCGCGCATCGCCCCCGGGCGCGAAGTATGTAAATGACACGGCGCGTCAGATACGATCTCGTTACCAGCGCGACAGACGTGGGGATCGCGAAAGGGAGAATTTATTGCACGGGGATGAACGTGGTCTCGAGGAGCGTGTCTCGTTCGCCAGGTGAGGAGCTCGCAAACGTCATCGAAACAGGAAAACGGCCACGGGAGGATCGCATTTCTCGAGATTGCAGGATAAAAGTGATAAAATTTTCAACGCTTTGCGAGCGTAACGTTCATTTATTACACTCTATCTAGAAATTGCCCCCCCCCCTCCCTTTATAATATTCAGTCGCATTTTATTATTCTGTTCAACACAGATTTGAAATAATTTTCACGCGATAAATATGTGTATGTGACGCGCGAGAAACGAAATTGTTATCGAAGTTGTTTCGCCGCTGCACAGCAAATATCGTTCCTCGGTAGGGCTTTGTTGATAAAGGATGAACAAAGTGGTGACTTACCGTGGCGGGACATGGCGAACTGTCCCTGGAGAGACTGCCGAGAGTCACCAATAAGCGACGCGGGGCCCCCAACACTGAATCTCGCCATCCCTCTGCGAAGCAAGAAACAAAATTGCATTATATATCGATGGACGTTTCTCATTCGATGTGCCATCTGTTTCCTTAAGAAGTCACTCTATATCCTATTAGTTTACGAGCGCGAGAAATTACTTAGAAAAGAAACTAACTCTCGAGCGTTTCTAAGAGTTGAAGGAAATGCGAAACAACGCGCTTAATTTGACGTTTTTCAATGTCAATACAAAGCCAACTTTGAATTGGTCGCTATCGTTGGGTGATAACGTTGCGAATGAATCGCGGTCACGTAAACGGGAAGTTTTCAATTAAGGGGAATCTCGATGGTGTAATATTGCGCGTCCATACCACACCGTCTAAATCCGGTTTTAACGCCACCCTTGATATAAACGAGACAAAGCGATCCGTCATCAGGACGTTTAATGAAAGTCGCGCCTATAACTTAGGGCCGTCCGGCTTAAGACGCAAATGGAGATGATGGGAAGACAGAGAGAGAGAGAGAGAGGAATGGAGTCCAAGGTGGAGGCTGAACGTTAAATCCAACAATATGAAACTCCCCTGCGGCTTACTTCCTAGCCTCTCTGAACATGTAAGCCTATATCGTACGATATGTATGTTGCAATGAATACTTCAACGGAAATCGGAACAATCAGGAAATATCTGATGTTTTTTAATGGTTGTGGAATCCATCATCGTGTCTATTCGTTTGACACGGTGAACTTTGAATAGCTAAAAATTGACCAGGCGAACACTTTGCTACCACTGCATATATTAATGAAGTTACAGGCCAACCTCGGCCGAGAAGAATAAGATGCGGCTGGTGGTGCCCATCACTCTGCCGGTTGCCGGATTAATAAATCTCAATTACGGGAGTTAATGCAGAGGGTAATTCTCTCCCCTAGGTCTCTCGCAAGCCACCGGATGCGAGGGTGAAGGCATTTCTATCGCGTATTGTTGCCGAGACAATGACGCTGACGATTCCACCATGCTTGTAAGCCCAATGTTCTTGTATCGTCGTGTATCAGGGAGTCTCTCCCGAGTTGTTAACCCTTCCGCGCGATGTCAATCGTCTCATCGACGGGGAAGGTGTTCCGACGAGTTTACAAATCAAGAAAAATGCACGCGTGCAGTATAATAAATGAAGTATTTGAGAACAATGGTTTAGAAGACGAGACATTTCGCATTCCTAGCTAGGATTTGTCTTGCGAGCCGGCTCTCTCGCGAGCATCGCACGACGTTGCGAGTCAGCCAGCCAGAATACAAATACACCTCTCGTTTGCGCGTCGAATTAAACCGAAATAAATCATAAATATTAAACGAGGCTTTCAGTCGCGGGATTACGAGGGTTGGGACGTCCCCTTCGCGATGGACGGAAATTGCGCGCTCCCTTCCCTCCCTACGGCGGGGAATTTCAATGACAATAGACCGTACGTACGTCTTGCGTACCACCGCTTTAACCGCCGAAGAAGGTGGTCTTCCAGGTGGTACACCAGGGCACTCTGAGCCACTCAATCCTCCTTTGGGTTTGACCGATGGAATCTCCCGAATGACCGAGTATTCGCGGCTTTATACGGTAGTAGAACAATAGTAGTCGAGAAATGTTTGTAATTTTATCAACGAAAAAGAGAGAACTTGTAATTCTAAAGGGATCAACGCTATGAGGAAAGTTACGGGAGTTGCGCTATTGAAAAGCTGGATCGAGCAACTTGTGTAAGTGGATTATAGTTCGTTTCGTCGTAAAAGTACGACGAGATTACCATATGCCTGCCTTTATTGATACACTTCGGAGAGCCAGCTTTGATATCTAATGTGTAACGTGATGTATTGTCGGGAGTAAAGTCGTCCCAAGGAAAATCGTTCCAGTCCCGCGGAAACGAAATGGCTTGATTAACCGACGGCGCGTCGCGTTACTGCGGCTGCCCTACCGGCCGCTATTACCTCGTAAGGGTGGCGGGCGAGATGGGAGGGACCGCTCTTTATTCGCCGCCGCGTTCGTGCTTTTTCCTTTCGCTCGATAAAAAGCCTTTCACCGCGTAGGTCGTTTCGAGAGGATGCGTCGTCTCGTTTTGTTCTTGGAAATCGCATCCCAAAAAAATACCTTCCTCGTCGTTTCGCGCAAACAGCGTCGCGAATTCTCTCTCTCGCTCGGGTCGGCTTGTCGTGCAGCATATGGGGGAAGCGCTAATGCCGTTTTATGGGCAGACTGATACCCATAACGCAACATGGTAGCTCGTGATAGTTCACTTGTGAGTGGTAGAACACACGGAAAGGCGGAGACCTCATCGACGTTGCCGTTCCCGTCGTCGTTTAGGACCGAATAATACGCGCGACGTTTTACTTTATTCATAAGGCGGGGTGGCTCGCTGTTACAGACACGAGGCAAAAGTGAGGGAGGTACGAGAGTCAGATGTTTCTCAACGACGCGAGAAAGACCGCGAGGTTCGATTATGAATTAATCAAAAGAAAGACGACAACCGTAAAATATTAACCTCCCTATTATTTTTGCTTTCCAACAGTTTTGCGCGTAATCATTTACTACACTTGTTCTCTCGACGCGCAAACAAAATTAACAAACAAAAGCGTGTGATAAAACATATTGTAAAAACTTACTTTCAAAATTCTTAATGTTCAACTTCAAATTTCTCACTATTGTCTTTCACTAGTCATGTCGGAAAACCGCACATGTTATTGAGACCACATATTTCGTAGGTTTTTGTAGATGTTCCGTGCAGTCGAAGCGTTACAAATGTTTGTGAAATTCGACCGAAATCATTTCTTTCAACAATCTCTCTTTCTTTATTTCAGCTTATCAACAAAGCAAATTGCTTTGCAAATCTTCATAACTGTTATCAATTTTACGTGGTTTCAAGTGACAAGATGGCATATAAAGGGTAGAATAACCTACTTGTGCCTGCGTATTGCGACGAAATGTAAAGAAAACATTAAACTGCCAGGTCATGTAGTTGAGAAAAATGTAGCATACATATTAGAAGAAAAAAAAGAAACGGGCAAATTATAAACAAAAAATATTATTCCAAAGTAAACATAGATTATGAGTTGGTTGACATGTTGAACAAGTTACGTCTATATTATGTATCTTTCTTATGATACGACGAACAAATTTTGTAGTCCTTTCTTTTTACCGTCGTGATATTACGCGTATTATTGTCCATACACTCTTGTGCGAGAAATAATCATCACTCGCGCTCTTCCAACCTGGCTAGCGTCATCGACTTTGTAACTCGTTTCGCAACTCTTAACTTCAATTACATTTTACCCGCGGTAACAATTATCATCTTGAAACAATACCAAATACAGGTGTAGCTAAATCGTAACAATGGGGTGTATTGTATTCAAAATTGGTCCCATGGTAAGCACATTTTTCAAATATAGTATTAATTGAGTCAGCTGAATGACACATAATTAAAAAGATTTCAGGCATAGTCATTGAGTTAATCGGTAGCAGTTGATGAGCTCTCGCATTTAATTGGAGTATATTTTTAAATCTAAAAGGATGCACCAATCGGATGCGAGAATTCGCTCATTGTTGCTAGACCAGATCAACGTGTGAACGCAATCATTGACGACACCTTAAGGATGAGATTAAAAAAGAATAAATTTGTGATAACAGTATTCGTTTGACATGTCATATGTTATAAATAGAATTTAAATGAAAATAATGAATATCGTGTATTGGGAAAAAATGTGTCGATTCATTTTCAATTTGTGAACACACGACGGATGAGTTATTTCAAGTTCAAACTTCGAGCGGACTTTCTGGGACATGTAAGAAGACAATGTTAAAATTTGATTTTTGTATATGATGATCTTACCATCGTGTCGGCTCGCTACGCAGCCACCGTAGTAAATCGGACGCGATATTAACGCGATATTCTTGAAATCGTAGAGTCGATGAGCCGACGTTCTAAAGCCCGGATCGTTCAAGAGACGCGAGTAGATTAGACGCAACATTTTCGCGTGTGCGTCGTCCTGTTGCCAATTGATTACTACTTAAACGCACGGCAAATCGAAGCAACGTTCTTTTTCCGCGTTGACTTTGCACCGTTCGTGCGCACCTGGCCATACACTTCGAACTATGGCATCGATTAATGTAATCACCCTGGTCGTAATTAGCAAACATAAGCACTCGAGAGACACTTTATCAACATATATTTGGAATTCCGAATAGCTTTGAGATTCAAGCGCTCGCTTTCTTTCTTCTTTTAATCGAAGCGAGACTCGTTACAGACCCACGGGAGCCTTTTTCTTAAAATTCAAAGGAACGGCAATCACACACGTGCCGTTAAAGGGGGCAAAGGGGGTCGAAGGGCGGCGAGGGGTTGGAGGGTGAAGCAGAAAGGAGAGCTTGAGTGAGATTTTCAGACAAAGGCTGGCGCTCGAGTGGTTGCTCGCGGCATTGTTGCCCTTTACCCTCCGCCCACGAAGGGGTTGCCGCCCCTCGCGCAGAGGTCACAGGAAACACTTTGCCGCACGAACCGGAAGTGCGGTCGTTTGGCGCTTCCCGAGCGATCCACACCGCCGCGCACTTCCTGGTTATTTCAGCCGTTCGTTCGTTTAGCGTGAATGATCGTTGTCACTACAATGAATTATCGACGAATAATTCTTCGGATTTTGGACTACGTAAAGTGAGCGGAGGTTAAGGTAACTTTTCGAAATGATACACAATCCACAAGGATGTGTACGCAACGGTGCGATGTAACAATGAAGTAGAGAATGTTGGTTAAAATTCTTGCGGGCTCGAACGGCGGTTGATGATCGGGCGATTTGGTCGCGGCACTGTCCTTCTTCCCGGGCGATGTACCAATTTCTTTTCTTCTCAATCTTCCAACCGTTCCCCTAGCCAACCCCGAGACACGATCTCATTTTATCTCCTCGAACCCCCTTACACGATCCGCGTTTGTTACCCGTCCCGTCGCCGCCGGCAGGTCTCTATACAGGGTGGTCGGACGGTAGATAGAGCACGCGAATCGTTCGAGGGGATACTTGGACCGTCCAAGTGGACGCGCGCGCTACCACCCCTTCGTCGAGTTTTCACCAACGGGACGCGATATATCAGTCGGTCGCGAGCGTTTTACTTCGAATGTTTCAGCAATATATGCATCTGTGCGAAAGGGAGTGAAAATATAGAGAATTCTTTCGACTGACGCGAAAGTAGGTGCCAACATCATGGGGAGGTTGTCCGAAACGATCGTCACGCGAAGGTCCACGACGCGGGTCAGGAACAGATGTATTATTTATGTCGCGCGCCGCGGGTGAGAACGCGCCAAGATATATATCTTTGGGGTGTAGATAACAGTCTTCCCCCCCCCCCCNCCTCTCTCTCGCGATTACGTTCCCCCCTCCGTCCGTAAGAGTTATACGAGGTATTAGCGCGGAAACAGATGTAAACCGACGTGTTTCTTTCACCCTTCTTGTGGACCGACAATTTGTCACAGTTGCGCTTCCCCGCCGATTCTCTAGATTTCTCTAGGAGAAGATCGCGCTTGATGAATCACGCGCGTTATGCAGCATCCCTATTTGGATTTCTTTCCTTTTTCCGCGGGAAAAGCGGTCCAGCGTGCCGAAAGAAATTTCTCGGCGAGATAATAGAAGGTCCGCGCACACGAGAGCAATGCGACCCATGGTATGCGCTTTAAAGAGCGAAGCGGTCTCGCGAAGGTGTTATTATTGCTCGACCCGTTATCTCGCCAATAATTCTTGCTAAAATCGCTGACGGTCGACGCGAGGATATAATTGGATTATTCGTGTCCTCGACAACACCGGCGTGACACTTTTCTTTCGCCTTTTTCGTTTCTCCTCCCCTGACTGAAATCGACTGACTTGATTATCACGGCTTTTCTCGCGGCAAAGTTCTAATTCGATAGAGATCCACACTATATCTCCCAAATTAGCTTCCTCCGTGTATGAATCGCGCCCTAGAAACATTAAATGTCACTGGGTCCAATCTTAAAATTCCGCTAATGATACACGAGTCGTATTAAATATTTTTCATCAATTCAATTGTCTTCTCTTTCTCTCGCAACATCTATTTTACAAGTATATTTTTCTCAATAAAATTCTTCAATAATTCTGTGCGCAAAAATCAATTCGAAAGTATCGACGCGACACGAATGTATGTTGTTTCCCACAAATATAGTTCGGACCGCAAAGGTTGCCGTCCTGAATTTCGACCGATCGTTAATTAGCCAGCATTAACGATAACAGCTGTGTGTATCGACATGATTAATGGGTGTGGTACGTAACGCATATACGAACACGATTCATGGAATCTTTGTTTTTTTTTTCTTCGTATACATACTCGAAGCGGGCGGATAAAAAAAATATAATTCGATGAAAGTATATATTTGAAAGATCCGTTTAAAGATTACAAGAAGAAGTAAGGTTGTAGCAAGAATTGTAGCAATATTAAAATCGACTTCTCTCAACATCTCGAGACAACGTAAATTCAACAAGTTCCGGCCAATAACTTAATCTTAAAGTACTGACACCCGACACGGATCCACGTCGAGTACGTACACCCTTGCGCCTTTCTTCGCACCCTCCTGGAATTCGTAGCTGTCGTTTCGAATCACGTCGAGAAGTCTCGAAGGGACTACCGTCAATTAATCGTGCCTGGCCAATCTTGAAGGGTCGCGAGCTCGGATAAGGAGTAAAGGGCAGCAACGCGGAGAGGCGTCGGAAACCTAATCGTTACCGTCCAGCGTAACGTCCAGCATCTCGTGAATCCGATTTGCCGGCTCGTTTGCCGCTTTCGAGTCGTTCCTGAGATATTATTAGCCGAAATCCTGCCCGCGAGCAAATCCGCGCTCGATAATATTTTTTCGTCGGATGAGCTCCTGGCTGGTCGATTGATATTTCTCCTCGTAAATTCACATGTAGTTTCATGTAATTCGATTGTTATAAAGTTCTCTTTCAGGATCTCATCTGTCATGGTTCGTTGAAGTCTTCGTAGATTTCGTTGAAGTCTCCGAGAAGCATCTATGCTACTTACCGCCGCTAAAGGTCGATCGAAAGAGCAGTTTTGCGACGCAATTTCACCAAGTAATATGTGAAAGAACGAGTGCTTTTTGCAAATTGTCCCAAGGATACGAGACGAAAATAGAAGGGAATCGATAATCTCAAAGAGTGCACACCGATGCGTCATTTGGAATCTCTTACGATCGGGGACACGTAGAGTTATATGACGTATCTATTCGCGTGCAATTCTCAAAATAAACGGATCATACGAATATCGTAGCGAGAGAAACGTTATTTCTAATACTTTTCTATTTCCTGTCCGAGAGATGTTGTTAAAAAGAAAAATCTAATAAAAAACTGAAAGTAAGGAAAGTCATGCATAGCTGCGGCCTGTAAATTGTAATTCGTTTGACCAATCGATGCCGCTCGTTATGGAGCCGCGCGATCGATATCGGCGAACCGATTGTTACCAGGGGGACAGAGCATTTCGTTTACCCCAGGCATGCCCTACCCTCTTTCAGCTGCGCCCTAATATAAATATTATTACACTTTGATAGGGTTAGGGTGACACTAGGACCCCACAGACATTCCATGAATATCTCGTCGTCGCTCGCTTTTCTCTCGCTCGTTTTCCCGCGCTCGCTTTTTCACCAGGCTCTCGAATTCCGTGCGGTTCAGCTCTTTCTTCGGCAGGCGCGTTTTATCTCACGCTACGCGATATCATCATGTCGTCCGGAGTCGAACAAACGAATGGAAATATTTCCGGAAGAAGCTATTTCTTCAATCAATCTTAAATATCCGTCAAAACATTCAGACCCGATCGACACAATGAGGTATACCGATGTAGTATAAAATGCAACACGTGATATTCTTCGGTAACAATGACATCTTTAATAACCGGTTCAACAACATTACAGTGTGTCATAGGATTTCAATTATATATGCATTTCGAATTACTTGGTTTTTCATCAATTAAATATACATACATACATGTGTGTGTGTGTGTGTGTGTGTGTGTGTGCATGCATGCGTACGTGCGTGCGCGCGCGCGCGCTTATGCGCGTGTAAGTGTGTGTACGTACGCGCAAAGTGCGAATGTATTGCAGGTTGTACGCTACGCTTATAATAATTTCAAGGTGTACGATCGACTGTTTGTCGCGCACGAATAATATGTATTACGCACGGATATAATTAAATATATATAATACCGGCGACCACATTCACTGTTTATGATGTGCGTGTATGTGTGTGTGTGTGCGTGTACGCGCGTTTCATATTTTCTCGTAATAAATTGGAGATCACCGGTATCCCTGCTCTGTCTCGCAACACTTGAGAATTAGACTCAATTTTTAGGTGAGAAAAATATCGTTGAGAAACTAGCGCCCGTGTTTAAAATCTCAACGTCGTTCTCGACAGTGCTGAGCAAGGTTTCGATACACGGGATGTGCAATTTTATATATAAAGATTTCGCTCGCACCAACTCGTTAAACCATAGGTACTCTTGATTTGATTTTTTGAAATAAAGGGAGTATCTTTGAAATGGTATGAATTATCTTTTAAACAAAAGGACTATCGCGCTGCTGGTTGCCGCGCTTGTTGTACATTTTTCAAAGAGTCACCTGCATTGTATCAATTAAATAAATATCTGGAAACGTTCTTAAGAAACGTGTATTTATAAAAAAAAAGAAAGGAAAGTAAAAAAAACAAACGAGAATTTCGCTTTCGAGAAGAATCACTTTTTGTTTAGAGTGTTCTGTCGGGGCTTGCACGAGCGTTAGAATAATAACAATTTCGCCCAGCACTGACTCATCATAGCCTCGACGAAAATGAATGCTCACATACCGTCGCATTTCCACAACATTTACAAATGATATAGTATAAGTAGGCAAAATCTACCGGTTGTCCCAAAACTGCCACTATTTAAATCGACGAAGTAACACAAGATAATAGGAACGTACGTCAAGATTGCCGTCGAGATTATACGAAAGGAAAATATTTGGCAAAACAAGGTGCACAGTCCAAACGGACGACGAAATTTGAACGGAGGGTTTTACGCAACAAAATACACAGGATACGTAGCTGAATGAAGTGGCAGTATTTGTGGATCATCCTGTATGCGCGACGCTTCCGCGCGAGGGAAACTCATTTTTCTCCTTTCTCCTCGCGCACGTATAATATATATATATATACATATTAATAATACATATATGTATATATTAATAATATATATATGTATATTAGTAATATATATGTGTACATACGTATATTTACAAGAGACAAGAAAAGCTACAAATAGTTGTTTATGCGATATATACGTATAATATGTGTATGTATAACCGTAGTGCAACCGATGCAACGCCTTGCCGATAATGAACGTGTACTCTCGATACGCGACTCGGTCGACGACTTCACTGGTCTTGAATCGAGAAGGAACGCGCGAAAGCACCTTGCGTAAACGTAATTTACATATAATGAACGTACGATCGTTCTAATCGTCTTAAATGTAAATCACTAAAAAAATAAATAAGGGCGGAACTCACGTTAATCCCTTAATCGTTAAGTATGATGTCGCGTTAATTCGGTCACGAGCCACCAGCGGAATCGATTATTATCGGCGAGTCGCCACGTTACGATAAAATCCTTAAGTTTAGAGGCCAGCTCATAAAAACGAAACGCCACAACGCGAAGGTAGAACGTTTTTCTCTGTTCCAGCTATAAAAGAAAATACCTATCCTACATTTAGGTACGTATGTATAACGGTCTAATAGATAGTGTCTAATAGTTACGTTAGGTCGGGTACACACTTGCTTGGATGCAACGGGAGAGTCGACGATGTATATGTGTATATATACACGTTCGTACTACGAGTCTCGCGACACAGGGATAAAAACTGCAAAGTTGAGGCACTGTTAACTCAAAGCACTCGCGACGGCGATCCTCGAGGGCGAGTGGTACGATCGCGAGCAAAACGGATTCCCTGACGATCGAGGAATCCTTTACGCCGCCGATAATCGACGTTATCGCTATCGATCGATTAATTATTTAGTCATTTTTTTTTTCACGACGCCTCTTAGTACCGAGGTACGTAGGTAGGAATTTTACGAAAGTTCGAATGCTGTGCGCTCGGTCGTGGCAAGTATCGACGACAGATACAAAGAACGACATCGATCTGCGATCGTCTCTCCGCGCGCGTTCGTGCTACCCTCGTGGACGAAAATGTTACACATGTTCAAATAATGTTGGAGAGGTCAACACATCGTACACACATTTGTATAAGATGTGCTGTAAATTGTCAGTCAGTTGAAATCCAATCGGCGTGCATGTACCATCTTTCTCAAACGATCGAAGCGCGCTAACGTGTCGCGATAATCGCTGCATTACAACCGAGTGACAAAAAAATTGCATGTATAATTATATACACATATAATATATAGGAATGTCACATGCATGATAGATTTTCACGATGAACCAAAAATCGACGAGATTCAAACGAGATATCTCTTCGGTTGGAAAAGTAATCTCATAAAAATACAGATATGCTTACTTTGGCGCGCTCGCACCTTGGTACTGGTATTGCTCTATTATTGCGGCAAAGTATCCGATCGATAAAATGTCGTCTCTTTTAAGAACGGGAATCGTTTTTCATTTCAAAGATAGGGGAATAGATAGATATCGAGAAAAGTTCAGGGATCGAAATGCACTTTAATCGAATAATCTGCGAGAGATTTGATTTAGTTTTGCTATCGTGACGATCGAATATCATTGACGGTAAGATTTCGGAAACACGCATATTTCGGGTGATTCTCGAGGATCAAAGATAATAGGGTCGCTCAAAGAGCGAATGGAACGAATACTTTGCCAGTGCAGGGCGAGCCTTCAACCGTTGCGAGCATTTTCGTCACAACAATTCGTCCCTATACAATTGCCTACTTAACTTACTTCCTGACATCTTAATTAGTGATATGATACTTCCGTCCAGCGATAGATTTCCCGAAGAAAAGCCGTAAAAACAACTTGGCCAGCGAGCGAAGGAGAGTCGCGCGAGAATCCTCTCTCTCTCTCTCTCTTTCGATCCTCTTACATTCGGCGCGTGTCCTAGATCGTGTATGCATTTTGCGATCCTTTCTCTTTCACACACGAACGTAATTTTATTTCGATGTTTCCCCCTTCTTTCTCTTCCTTTTCGCCCCTCTTCCACTTCAGTCTTGTAGTTTCAACGTCACATATTTTTAATTCCAAAATCTTGTCACGAAACTTCAGATAGAAGGTCCCGGAATGACTGTTTGGAAGTCGTTGCCTCTCACATCCCCTGACAGACGATACTCGGAGTACGATCGAGCGCTTGCTTTTCCGCCGATAAGTGGAAGCCTGTCTCTCTCTCTCTCTCTCTCTCATCTAGTACATTCCTTGCCTGAAAGGGTTGCTGTCCCCGGTTGCTGGCCGTTGCTCCGTATCGGGCGGTCTTCTGAAGGGGTTCACGTCAACCTGCGGGCCCCTCTGTTCCTGTTCGTAATTCCTCGGCTGGCCGTAGCCGGCCTGATTGTAGACCGGCGGCTGCTCGTTGTAGCCGATCGGCGCGCTTTGCACGCCGTAGCCAGCCTGATCGTAGCTCGGCTGATAGCTGCCTTGGTCGACGTTCGTCTCCATACGCGTCTGATTCAAATGGTTGCCGATCTCGCCGGTGACCGGCCGCTGCTCCTGCAGCACGTACGTCTGGTACTCCTTGTCGGGCGGGTCCTGCATCAGCACGTTCGCCTCGTCCTGGAACGGCTTGAAGTCGTAGATGTGCCTGAGATAGTAGAGCACCGGGGCGTAGAGGAGGTTGGAGAAGGCGATGCCGACGTTGAGGGCGGTGAAGCCGATCATCTCGACGACGCCGCCGGCTATGATCGGGCCTACCGCGTACGCCAGGCTGTACGATATGTCGGCGATCGCGTAGATGCTGCCGTAAACCGACACGTATCTCACGTCGACGAGGTAGCCGAGCGTCGGCAGCAGGGCGGTGTCGATGAGCGCGATGCCGAAGCAGATGCCGCAGACCGGTATCATCAGCATCTTGTACGTGCTGCAGAAGGGCACGATGAAGCAGCAGAGGCCCTCGAGCGCGAGGCCGCAGGCCGCCATCAGCCACTGATACTGCGGATACTGCTTGGCCATCTTGACGGTGATCATGACGCCCATCACGTGCGGGAAGAAGGCCGGCAGCCAGATCATACCGATCTTCCAGTTGTCGTGCGTCATCGTGTCCTCCATCCAGAGGGAGATGGTCGGCTCGAGGAAGGCCAGCGCGACGTTCGACATCATGAGGGCGCCCGCGCACACGGCGATGTACGGGTCCATCAGCAGCCGCCAGATCGGTATCGTCGACTTCTGCTCCCTGTTCCTGTCGCGCAGCTGCTCCTTCAGCGGCTTCATCACCAGCAGCAGCATGAAACCGTCGGCGAGGCTGACGAAGGCCAGTATCAGGAACGGCACTTCCTTGCCGGCGAACTGGTAAAGGGCGCCGCCGAACGGCGGTGCCACCAGGCAGCCGAAGCTGATGAAGGCGAGCGCGATGCCGAGGGCCTTGGAGCGTTCGGACTCCTCCGTGAAGCGATCGGCGATCATGGCGAGGCCGGCGGTGTCGGCGAACGCCGAGCCGACGCCCTGCAGGCTCCTCGCGAAGAAGAGGACGCCGTAGCTCTTGCCGCACGCGAACACGCTGGTCGACAGGAACATTATGCAGAGCCCGATCATCATGGGGATGTCGTAGCCGATCTTGTCGATGAGCGCGCCGGAGAACGGGTTCACCATCAGCTGCACGATCGCCTTCGAGGCGAACAGCACCCCCGTGGCGGAGTCCTGGCCGTGGTGACCGGGCGGCCCGGTGATGTTCTCCGACTCCTCGACGGGAGGCCCGAACGCGCCGACGTATTGAAGGTAGTCGGGTATGATCGGCACGATCACCATGTACAACATGTTGTCTAGCAGCAGCGCCACCGACACGATCACCAGGATCAGCTTGCGCTGCGCCTTCGGCTCCTGCAGCTTCGTCCAGACGATCTCCTTGAGCTCGCCGAACTCCATGTTGAGTATCGGTATCGTCGTCATGGCGGCTCGCTAGTCTGAGTCTAGAGGGAGTAACTCTAACCGCGGTCACCTCGTGCGACCTCGCGTGACCAAGAGATCGTCGCGATTGGGGCGGCGCGCATCAGGCCGGGCCGGGGGTAACCTACAACAGAGTTCACCGAGTTGGTTAGCGAGAGAAATTGGAAGCGCGGCTTCACCGTCGAGCGCGAGAAAGCTGCTCAAGGGAAGGAACAGGGGAGCCCGGCCTGGTCGACCACCCCAACGCGATCGCGTATACGCCTTCTCCCGCGCCTCTCTCTTTCCGCGAGTCGAAGAGGGCTCCCCCTCGATAAGGCGCCGCGACATCTTAGCTCGTATTACAGCGCGAGGGGGTGCTTCGGATATCATTGCTATGATATGACCGTTGGAATAATCATCGATAGCGGACAATGTCGCGCTGCGATTCTCAAAGATTGGAAAGAGTTAAGTTGCCTCTCCGAAACTTTCCGTCCAAGTTCCATGAATTTTTCGACCGACGGTCGTTGTCGCGTCAACGTCTTTCAACGATCGTGCAAAAACGACTCACCGGAGTTGCTGGCGAACTTTTGCCTGAGAGAATTTGCGAGGCGTTGGGGGCCCGCCAAGGCTGGAAGACCGGCTAACAGGCCGCTCAGAGTCGAGGCGACGTCCGATCCGTCTTCGTCCTTCGAGCCGTTCACCGACTCCTTGGTTCCTCGCGTCCCCGGGCCCTCCACCTTTTCAGCCGGGTTCACAACCGAATCTGCAACAGCGTGATATTTTCCAATCGGTTAAAGTCGATCGATCCAAAAGAGACGCGCGCATACCGGCGAAATTCTCGTTTTTGCCGGGAAACAACGTTATCTTACGCGCTTTCTGCGCGTTAACCTTTTATTGATTTGGTCCAACGATAGATAAATTGTCGCGGAAGAACGTCTAAGGGACGTCAACGAGAGCGTTGCAAGCCGATGGTTTCTTTCGTGAGAAGAGAAAATTCCGGGTGGGACGGACAGAGTCCGTCGACCTTCGGCTTGAAATTTATCATCATATTTTTAACCCGCGCAATTCACCGTGCAACGTTTGTACTCTATATATCTCTCCGTGCGGCCGACACAATTTTTACTAACATTTCTATTATCTTATGTGCGCGTTACCAATGGCCAAGATAAATATAGCGTTTCTGCGTCTATCTATAACATACCGGTGCTATAGCGTGCATTTGAGGAAGACCGGGCATTACACACGTGCGTAACTTCCCAAGGTAATTTTTACTCTCTCGCCGCATCGCGATATAGTTATTTGACAGCCACGTGTTATTTTGCGCGCGCTGTTGTCTGCGGATCCCTCGTTATTCTCTCCTAATCGCGAATTTCAAAAACTCTCGAATTTTCTCAGCGTCGGGACACTCATCTCGATTTTTTTTTTTTTTTTTTTTTTTCTTTGCGAAAACCAAATGCTACATTTTATCAAATATCCGTCCTTTCGACGAGCAAACGTGTCGCGACAAAATGTGACTCGTAGGAACATGTGTACACTAACGACCCTTTCTCTCGTCGGATGTCATTCCGACGGCAAGACAGATTGTTTCGCAGCTGTGCACCGAAACTTCGATATCTTGAAGATGAATCGTGTCATCGTACAAAGGGGAAATTATTGATAGAGCGCTCGTACACGAGAAGTAGTGCAACGATTATCACCGATCGATCCTTTTCCTCGAAGAAGACAATATCGTCGAGTGTACGACAACATGATAGAGTATACAAACTCGAATCTTCGTAAAAGGAATTGCGGAACGAGAGGGAAATACTTACCAAGATCGAAGGGCTCCCAATAGCTGGGGCGTCTCGGCGTGTCTCTCCGTCGGGGTGGCTTTGGAACGTCTGCCCTCAGAGTCCTCCCCGCCACCGGGTCGTACGGCGCCCTCTCTTGCCGTCGTAGCGGCGGCAGCAGCAGCGGCGACGATGGCGATAGCAGGTTCACCGTGGAGGGTGCGGAAGGGCGCAGCCGCAGCCGCCAGGATCCAGGGATTGGCGGCGGCGAGACCGTGCGTCAGCCCCCAAACCCTCCACCCTCCGCATCCTCCGGTGGGTGAGGAGGAGGACGAGAGACCAGGTATAACGGTCGATGCTGCGCGGTATTTCTGGCGTCAGGTCGATACGGCCTCACCTGTGTGAGGTCGCCCTCTCCATGCCAAAGGGGTTCTCGAACGTGCTAGCTGGCCGGCAGTGTTCTTCAACCGGCGGATCGCACCCTCATGGCGCACCTGGCCGCGTGAGACCCTGCTTGCGCACCGAGTATATAAAAGTATCGCGAAGTACACCTTTCTTTATGCCGGAAGGACACGAGCGAGCCGCTTTGCGTGTCGGATAGAGTCCAAAGTTTCTCCCTTTGTCGGATTTCTTTCATTGTACAACGAAGTAGTCGCGCTAAAACCGATTCGGTTTTCTTCCGTCCTTTTGCAGAAATTCTTCGTTTCGTTCTCGTAACGTTTCACGAAATTGCGCGATTACAATTCCAAAGTAGCGAATTGCCGTTTAGATAGCATCAAACGATATGGGTCGAAAGAAGATCGACGAAGGGAAATTCGTCTTCTATACGGCGGCTAATGTCGCGCTGTTGAACCTATGCCGCCCTTCGTCGCGTCCGAACGTTATATTAAGGCTGACGTCGGCCGTCATTTAACGACGTTTCCAGTTGTGCGGCGCGACTTTGAGCGACTGGATAAGCGAATTAATAAGAAAGGAGCGACTTCTGTACTCGAGACTTCTCGCATCGTATCGAGACGGAAAATTAGTCGAATCCAGATAGCAGATTCGCAGCAAAGATCACGTCGCTATTCAAGAATGCTTGCTTTGAAACGCAAGGGTTGAAATTTTGTCGATAGGAATGGCGGAGAAAGGAAATATCGTTGTTGTGCTAAACGAGAGAAATCAAACGAAACCGGCTGGCTGGTTTCCTTCGGTTATTTTTCTTTCTCTGTAGTTTTTATTGCGTTTGACACTATTTCCAGCATTAATCGCACAACGATGCGTTAACTATCGCGTATCTTGCCCAGGGAGCGAAAATACTTTTAGATATCGATCAGCCAACCCAGCGGGATAACATATAGAAAAGTGCATTCGCGACGACCGCCCCGACGGAGAGGATCCAAATTACTCGCATTACCTGTAACCGCGTGGACCCGTCACGTTTTCCCATTATCGTTGACTTTCGCGCGACTTTCATTACGCGCGGACGCTGAAACAAACGATCTCCAGCTGATCGTCCTATTAATGTTCTCCGAGAGCGTGAAGGGGACGCCACGTTTATCTGACAGCTCCACTTTTCCGACCAGCTTCTGTGGCGTGAGAATGGCAGCGTGTCGTAGGACAGGTGGGTTCTTTTCTATTTCCTTTTCCCGAAATTACCCTCTGCGTTATCCCTTGATTACAAAATACCGTTCTGCTCTTACGAATACGGATGACGCGTGAAAATGTCGGCGAGTACGTGAATGCGCGACGACTCACGTTCAAAGTTGCGTAAGCGCATTGTAATCCAGTCAGGTTCAAGAATAGAAAAAAGATGTAACGAGGAATACAAATGTCTCGTAGGTGAAAACTGTTGTTATTATTGAAATGTAGACACATTGGAGTATAAGAAGGAAGGAATAGAGTAACAGTAAAGATATGGAGATCTCCAAAATGTACGAAAGGAAAAAAGAATAGAAAGGAGATCGTGAAAAACTGTCGCAATTACGAAAATGCGTGTAGCTTTGTACGTGCGTGCGAGCCGCGGCACGTCCCAGAGCTCGGAAGAAAGTGGCCGATGAGGAAGAGTCGCCGACTGGAATATCAAGCGAACGGCCCGTGTAATTCGGTTCCGTACGATCGAGTTCACCGACGCGTCGGGTAGGGCGCCAAATCTCTCGCGAAATCTCGTTAGAGAGACAAAAGAGAGTCGCGGGAAATAAAATCCTAGTGGATTTCAGCAACGTATTGTGCTCTCTCTCTCTCTCTGTTTACAACGGTTTTGCCATTGTACGCGTTAGCACATTCGCAATTTTTCGGTCGCTTCGCGTCCGAATAAATTTTTCCAAGAGTTACGCAAGTATCTCGCTCCAAAGAGAGACCGATCCCCTCGTCGAAGTGGCAACGAAAGCCACGGCGTGAGGATGCAGCGACAATGATCGCAGCCAGCCACGAGGTGACGAACACTCGTGTGGGAACCGGGTGAGGTAAGGCTCTCGCGCAAGACGAGTCGCAACACAGAAGAATATAAATCGCGCAACAGACGCGGGAGTTTGTTTCCTCCGATACAAAAAGCGGTCTCGGTTAAGGCATTTTCGAGCTCGTTTAAAAAAAGAAATCCGCCGGCGTATATTCACCCCTCTCTCGCTGCCAGCCGCTCGCGACGGGGGGGTTACCGAAGGGAGGCCATCGGACGGGGATGAAACGAGTCCCTCTGTTTGATCCGCAAACATTGTAATTGCCTGGAATATTATATTAGGTATGCCGTTGCGGATGACGGCGGATGCACCGCCGTGGACGGTCTCTCGATGAGGGGAGGGTACGATAATTTCTTTTTGCCCTCCGGAAGGGGACGCTGTCTGTGGCAGGTACATATTAACCTTCGTCGTGTTCCAATGACAGAAGGAACCATTATCATTAAATATTATTGCGACATTTCCTGTCCGGAGAGAAGGAAAGGGAACAGACGAATAATCGGAAAAAAGAAGAGCTTGCTCGCACGCACGAATTGAAATCTCCGGAGAACGGTCTCTCTTTCACTCCGTTGCGTCTCATTCATTGCGGTTTTTTCTCGTTCTCCTAGCTGCTTCGCGAGACTTTGTGCGCGAAAATAACTTTGGCCAGACGCGCCCGAAAAATCGCTCCCCTCGCCGGCGCCAAAATGCAGCGCGTTACATCGTTCCACGGAATCACCGTTCGCGCAGCGTTCGATGAAGTTTACGTAAGTGCGTTTGTCGGCACCGTGTAAACATCTGCTTCTCATGCAAACAAGCGACAAACGAGGCGTCAACAGCCGGGGAAAGCGAGAGACAGAAGCGTCGGTGTGAAGGCAAATGGAGAGAACAAATTGTGCCCAATTTTCTGGCATTCTCTAAATAATCGCATACGTGTGAACGATGCGGTTATTTCCATCGATTGTCCTACGATGGTGTCGTTTATCCCACGTAACTCGCTCGTTTTACAACAACACTTTACACGTCGTAGCCAAGTGTCCAAGACTCGAGCGTCGTAGTCGCCGAAGACAGCCGGTGCATAGATGATCGTTGAGATATAAGTCGCAGAGTACGCGCGATGTAAATCGAGGTGACCATGGCCTGCGCGCAATCGATTTGGCCTTAAAACAACATTTCGCTTAAGAATAACGCGATCCCGTTTCACCGATCGATCTCTTCGAACGCGCGCTTATAAAGAGATATAAGAGAGAGTAGATGGAAATAAAGTCTCCGCGCGATTCCTCGGGGATCGTCCGAAGAAAGGCTGCGGTCAAAATAGGATCGATGGATGGTTAACGGGGGACAGCATTGTTCCAGTTAAGGTTTCTCGGTCGTACATGCTGACTGAGGAGAACCCTCTCTTGCATTTCCATCAATCGAAAGAACACGCCGTTGCAATTTGTCTCCTTCTCCTGATTTTTCTGTCGCACAAACACGCCTAATTAAGCGCACTCTGTTTGGCCGCACATAGGAGAAAGCGGCCATCGAAATGAGTCGTTAACTTTAATCTTTCCGAGCGTACGTTGCACAAGTATCGAAGATACCACGTTCTAACGTTTCGAGCGATTCGTCTACGCCCTATTCCTTTAGTCGACGCAGATAATACTTCATCGGAAGTATTATCGTAGAAAGTTAGTTGTGTTACTTAGATTCGACGCGAAATTGTTGTTGGACGGAAGTACTCAGTTGAATGTGCGCCTTTTCCGAAAGACTTTTATTACGCCTGATGAATCGTCGAGGATCGTGACTTTACGCACACTCGATTATGCCGTAAAGAAGAGAGACGAAAAGAAGGAGCGTAAAATATGGTCCTGCGAGATAGAAGAGAATTTATGATCTTTAACAATCTGTCGATCGTATATTTTTGGGTGAGAAATGGTCGCGTGATAATCTGAAACGCACGTGTCGTTAACCATTGCGATCATTTCTTTGATCCACGGTACCATACTTCAGCACGTGCGTGCGCAAATATTGCGATCCGGACGAATCTTTGTTGGAAAATCCGGCTGTGCGGACGTCGCGCGAATGAAGTCTCCCGCGTAAGAGCAGAGGCCATGGTACTAGGTGGTGACGACGCGAGTCATTGAGGGTTGCGCGCTCATGTTCGCGAGGGTGAGGGGGAGGTTCAGAGGGATCGATGCGGCACGGCAAATTCGCTTTTTGGAGGCACGTCGCGTCTTTCCCCGCCGACGATGTCGCGTGCTTCAAGGGCGGAGGGGAGAGGAGGGGTGATTTTATTGATCGCACGTAACCACGCCTTTTCGCACGCCACGCCCACGGTCTCTTCTCTACCTGGAATTGCACCCTTTGCACCCGTACTTCGGCATATGTTCCTTTGGAATCTCGTCTTGTTACACGATTTTTCGGAGAAAAATCATTTTCCAGCAAATTTCTCTTCCTCTCTTGCATTTAAGTGTGGATCACGAGTATCTATTCTTGGACGCGGAGCGAAACCACACATATTTTCCGTTAGTTTCCACGTCAGTGGATACGCGCGGTTATACATGAAAAGTCGCGCGCTATTTATATCGTCTCATGGAGTGAAACTTGAGCGTCGCTCACACACGTAATGCTCTCCCACAGACGCGCGTTACCCTTTACGTCTATTTTTACCAGCCCATTTTTTCGTAGACCGTCCTTTATCTCGCAGTTGTTATCTTTCAGCCAATAACGGTACTTGAGGAAATATCGTCTCAAGTGCGAATACATATATAACGCTGGGGTATATTAATTATAATAATAAAGATCGTCTATCATTGACGGTACTCCGATGTACTCCGATTAATTCGGAATCATTAGTTATCACAGGTGCGAATGATTCTTTTCATACAACCGGATGATACCATTCTTTGCCGTTCCAAGGCTTGTATCAATTGACGATCATAACTTATGTAACGCGCGATCGATTACTTGTTTCAGAGAGAGAGAGAGAGAGAGAGTGATATTAATACGCGAATCGGCCAGCTAACACGAGAGGATAAATAAAATCTACGGCGCTAGGATCTGGTAATTATTCGATTGACACTGCCATACTGGCAAGCAATGGTGGAGTTGTACGCGCTGATTTGAATATGCTGCATTGGATAGGAGCGACCACGAAGAAGCCATTGCATCGGCTTTTCTGGCATAATTCCGTTCTGTCCTCTTTGTGATCAATTGTTATTGTATGCTTTCACTGATCGATCTTCAGCGTCTTTACCGGAGAAAGTATCACGGGTCTCAGAAATGGTCGCGCGATTCTTCTGGCGATTTCATCAAAGAAGAATACGAAAGAAAAATATAAAAGAGCAGAGAAATTTTCAAGAGTCATTTAGAGTCAGTCATTCAATTTATATCGTTCTATATTATTTTACATCATACTTAACGCGAGAAGATGATCGCGACTTTACTGCGAAACTCGATTGTTTCTCGATTCGCTTTCCTGAAATGTGATAATTTCAACATATACATGTTTACAAGGATGGATCTTAAAGCAACGTGGTCACCGAGAAACTCCGGAGACGAGATGCTTCTCGAGCACGTCATTGACGAAAGTCTGCTTTCCAACGTAACACCACGGAGATCCTTTTAGCTTACGTGAGATTTTGAAGGCATAAATAGAATCCCCCCGCGAACATTCGTACCGTCGCGCCTCGGACAAATTATCCGCCCGTTGTAGCAGCGGCGCAAGCAACCTCTGCCTTTAGCAGCCCTACGCATGTTGTACCAACGAAAGAAAGTAACCAACGTTTGCTCGCAAGAGTGAAAGCACAAGCCCGTTCGTTCGCCACGGGTTTTATGGTCATCCACACGACGTTTAAGCCCGACGTTTTCACACATATTGCGTCGTGTTTCCTCTCGACACAGATATCCGGTGATCCAACTGGACATGCAAATTTTTCACTGTCTCGCTTCACTTTACGTTTGCCCGGACAAGAGAATAAGGGCTAAACAGTTTTATCGCACGATGATTCCTCAATGAAAAGCAGCTCCGTTATGTAAGACTAGAGAGAAAGGTATGATGATAAAAATCGAATAGATCTTCCTCGGGAAGAAGCGGGAATTCGCTGGTCATCCTGTAGCTCGCTCGACGATTCAATCGATTCAGCTGTGGAGCGTGACAGCGAGGTGCACCAGTTCAAGAAGATGACGTCCGAGGGGAAATTTCCTTTCTCCTGCGTTCTCGCCTACACGGAATATCGAGACGTTCTCGTAAATAATGACGATGCAACCGAATCACTCGCCGAAAATTTCTTTCCCAATAATCAGCCGCTACATTTTTCCCTCTTGTAAAACAATGCACGAAAAGCTCTCCGACCTTTCAAATTGCATGATAAATTTGATTCGTACGTATTTGACTTTCCGTCAGTTAGCGAGGAGATTCTGACCGACGATCTCATCGAATGTGATTACGGAACCCACGGACCGTGGTAACCGTGAAACCGGACAATCGTAATTGCCACTTTCCTCTCGGCGCGAGAATATCGCAATGTCACCGGCGACTACACGCGCGGCAGGTGCAACGAATTCGCGCTTTCGACGCTATCTTACGTCAAAGACCTATCGTGTCGTAATTAGCGACGATATATTTGACGATTTCTCGCTAAACGGTTCCTGCGTTCGCTCGCTCGCGATTGTCGCGGCTCAATAACGAACCTGGTCGATGAAGTAATCGCTTTCTATGTGGATCAACTACGTTTCGAGTGGGACGTGGAGGAAGGTCGACGTACATCGAGCTATTTCGAATTGCTTCGCTCATCCAGCTGAATAAATGATGCTTTCGTTCCGAGGGTCCTCGCGACGGTTATTACGGCCGACCTTTCGGATTAATTGCTCGCGACGCCAAACGTTGCGAAATGGCACCCAAAGATCTGGCTTTGAGCACACGAATCGCGCGCTCGGTGAAAAAGAGCGTGTGCGGAGAATTCAAATTTGGCCAACATGTTTTCCTAAAGGGAAAGAACGTACAGTATTGTAGCTAACAAAATGAATCCTCTGAGAGAGAATTGTTTAAATATAGTATTGTCGGTTATTTGTTACCACCGCGCCGTATCGAACGATGCGCTCGCTCGGAAGGAAAGGATCTCTCGCTAGAGACGCTGAAAAAAATTACACGTTACAACATATTACGACGTAACACTTGAGAAATATGAATTGGCTGCGGAATGATAACTGAAGGTCTTTAGTGAACGATCGCCATTTGTCACTCGGTATCTCTCAACTGTGTATAAGACGAAGAGCTATTATGCGTGTAGGAGAGACGTTGTGCACAATACGCGAATATTCGTGTGACTTTCCCTCTCGACAAGTGAGAATTTTGGTGAAAAGATTTTACACCGAGCATATTTGCGCACAGTGCGGTTCACAAGATGCGGAAATATTGTTTAACACTTTTATGGTTTTAGTCGAGATAATAATCATAGTGATTTGGATCGCGGAAGATGCCTGCTGTTACTTCCTCAACAATATTACTGCGCACTTTGTTCATCGGGATTGCATCTAATTATGCGTTAGGTTATTATTACACGCATCGTGCATAGCTCGCCGAGAAAAATGAAAAGTTTGAATAATCATGTGAATAGGACGCGCGTAGAAATCTCTCGATTTTACTGCTGGATACGAAGAATATTATCGTTTCGTGATGTACAACTCGTTACAATACTCGGAGATTCGGGGGACGATCAATCGCGCCAATTCGTTATTGCGAAACGTCTGTCATTGGCGACGAGAAGCGCGACGTAACAACGCGATCCCTTTAATCAATTAGCTCGACGGCGAGAAGTGAGGTAATGCTCGATGCAGAAAATGACGGTTACTCGAGCACGGATATTAATTATCTAGGGCAGAGATGCGCTCACAATGCGATCGAGGCCCGCCGGCGTGACTTTCGCTTTTCCTACTATACCCGTCCATCAGCGCGTCTTCCCCGCGCGCGATTGTTGCACTCGCTTGGTTGCAGCATGCCTAAACACTGGAAAAACTGCGCAGCGGAAAGGCGACGCTTTCCTCTTGCGAGTCACAAATTGCAAAACACTTGAAGGAAGCGCCGAAAGATGATGCGTCCTGATATTTGCATTCCTTCGTATTTTCCTCGGTAGTTTCGTCGTCAGCGATGCCACGCGCTCGATTCGCGCGACCTACTTTCTTTCTCACTCGGGCAAATTCGTCTCTGCATTTTTCCCCAACTAGTTGAGTCTAGATCAGCAGAGATCCGGGCCGAGTGGAGGTGGCCGTAACTTGACAGAGCGTACTTACGTCACGATCGCGCGTTTTTTCCACGAGTTCTCGAATTTCGCGCAGTCATTAGTCGAATGCAAATAACAAAAACTTGGCGAGCGCGGGAGTATCTTTGATCGCGATGATGAACATCATCGTCACGAAAGAGGAAAGCGAATTTCCCGGCATAATAATCAGGCTAATGGGTCAAGCAATTAAACCGATAAATTCTTTCTTCGTCGAGTGTACAAAGTTCCACGGGTGTGTTCGAAGATTTTTGCGTCTCTACATGTGTCGTAACGATCGATCAACCGGCGATCGAGACAGCGTATTGGCGCAACGTTGTCATACTCGACACATCTCAGCCATGCTCGCGCTTCATTGCTACACGAGCAATAATAAATCGTCGATTTAGCAACGACCTTCTTTCAGCAATCGCAATGAGAGAGGGACCACTCGGTGAAGTTCGCGAGAGTTGGAATTCTTCGCGCACTAATTGGAGCAATCAGCTGCCGAAGATTGCTTCGTCGGATATTCAGCGTGCCGATTCGGTCATCCAGGCGAACGTGCGACGAATGAACGATTTTCGATCGTACGTTTGCCGCTTACCGATGGATTTCGTCGAAAGCTCTCTCAATCATGCTTAATAGCGTAACACATTCTTTACGACTACGCTCTCATAAATTAGAGAGAGATTTTCTTGAAATATCGGCCGCCGTTTTCTCGACGAATAAAACAATCTCTCGACCGTTGGAATCAGAAAGCCTCCACCAGAGATCTGGTAGCAGTCAGGTTTCTCGCACGCTGAAAAAAGGGCCGACCAGGGTCAGTCGCGTGAGCAGGGCGATTCCCCTCTCACCTCCGACATCCCCTGTTCGCTCCTTAACCGCCTCCCACGTCTGCGGGAGCCTCGCTCACCCGGCCGGTAGCATCCTCCTCAGGACTTTCTCCGAAAGACGGCCAACTATATAAGCGAGATGCACGCTGTTTGAAGCACGTTAGACGAAATCGTGCCACGTTTCGATTCTTCGCTCGTACCTATCCGAAAGAGGTACTCACTCGTTCGGTCGAGGAACGCGAAAAGACGGTCGTGCATGTGACTTGGAGAAACTTCCACGAGATTAGGATCGCCGGAACTATGAGGTCCGCGACCGCCCCTCTGGCAATAATTCTGCTGGCCGCGACGGCCTTATTGCTGAGGCCTATCCACGCGGAGGGTAAGAGGTCGGAAATTAACTAACTTTCCCTATTAAAAAGAATAATTAATGTCGACACGATAATTTGTAGCCGGCGTATCGGCTCGCTAGAAAGTCCGTCTTGACAATCGTCTCGCGATGCGTTTGATTTTTACGCGGCCGCTAGAAAGTCAGCCGGCGAATCTCTTTTACCTCGCCGATTTGTTCAATTGGAATCGTAATTTCGAAACGAGAGCGGCAAGAAAATATCCTCTTTTCTTTTCGCTCTATCATACCGTCGCGAAATGATATGATTCTTAATTCCGGCAATCGGATTCCTCGCGACGCTCTTCCAGCACACCTTCAATCTCCCGTTATTTCGATCTTCCGTTCTTTCGCAAAAAGAAATCAACGTAAGTCTCGGAGATAAGTCTTTTTTTCAGCGTAATTTACATACTGGTACTTTCAATCGATATTCATATTATGGATTAAAAACAGACGATTGCTCGCTGTTTTCGCACAACGAGATAACAATTTTTCACATTTTCTTCATCTAACTTAGTATCTTTCGCCTAAAATAATAATAAATAAAATCGGGGCGCAGGAAAAAGACGGGCCTGAATAGGGGGCGTTATCGGCCGGTGCGTGGCATGTATAAATCAGGACTTTATCGCGATCTAGCGCACCGCTCGTAAACGCCTCGCGCCAAAAAAGCTTTATTAACGCGACGTTTCGATTTCGTGACGTTTCGATTTCGCGACGTTTCGACGCGTGTGAACACCACATTTCCCGCCGTGCAATGAATTTCGTGAAAAACAGCCGTTCGATTAACAAAAAGAAGCGGTCTTTAACGATTTACTCTGTCGCAGTACTTGATTCTTCCATTCTCTTGCCATACCATATGATATACACACTTTGATATATATTTGATTCCGTTTAGTTCCATTTGCTTCTCTCGCGAGATTATAAGCGGCTTCTCACGATAAATCAACGCGTTCCGGATAACATAACAAGCTAGCGAATATCGCTAGCTAAGCGAGAATTCTGATCGTAATCTCTACGGTATCTCAAATCGCAGCCTCGCGGTAAGAAATCGTCACGGTCTGATTACGCTACCATCGCACCAAGTCGTCTTTATTTGGTGCACCGAGGTTTCCTTTCGCTCGTGCATTCTGCTGGTGCACGCCGTGTACACCAATTTCATGTATATCGGTTAGAAAATCAAACGTTTCTTTTAACGACAAGTTAATGAAGAATTTGATTTTTGTGCGGACACAAAAAGCACGCTGGGAGAGAAATCCAACTTTCTGAAATGCTTCCGCTTGAGTTTCAGAGAGTCGCGATCAAGTATCACTGTCTCGCCGCTAATCACCGCAAATAACGAACGTAGTTCGTTAACGGTAATTTCACTTCGGGACAATAGGGCGACGCGAGAAAGTAAGAGTCGGAAGGATAATAATTTGTAAAGAAGACTTATTCCTCTAAATCATGTGAAGACTTTGGCGAAGATTTCTCGCGTTTCTCCGAAAAGGAATTCTCGAGTGGAGAAATGTGTGACGCAAGGAAAACCGATTCTTTCAGCACCAGTCTCCGGTAGCTACTTGCCACCGTCCACCAGCTACGGTACACCCAACTTAGGAGGAGGAGGTGGAGGCGGCGGTGGTCGACCTTCCCCCAACTACGGCGCGCCTCCTTCCTCAAGTTACGGGGCACCGTCCGGCGGCGGCGGCGGTGGAGGTTTCGGTGGAGGTTTCGGAGGTGGTCGCGGTGCACCCTCCGGTAGCTACGGAACACCTCCCGTAGGACGTCCGTCTCCCAATTACGGTGCGCCTTCCGGCTTTGGCGGTAAACCGTCGTCGGCTTACGGAGCACCTTCGAACGGAGGTGGCAGGCCCTCGTCTACTTACGGCGCACCTTCCGGTGGAGGAGCTCCCTCGTCGAGCTACGGAGCACCGTCGAATGGCAGACCCTCGACCGGTTACGGAGCACCTGGTGGCGGTGGTGGATACTCCGGCGGCGGCGGCGGATACTCCGGCGGCGGCGGTGGATACTCCGGCGGCGGCGGATACTCCGGCGGCGGTGGCGGATACTCCGGCGGCGGTGGGCCGTCCTCTACATACGGAGCACCATCGGGAGGTGGAGGCGGATATTCCGGCGGGTAAGGAACAATGAGGATCAATTAAATGTGACTTTTCTCCATCATATCCCTCGTTCGTAGCTCCGGCGGTTACTCCGGAGGTGGAGGCAGGCCGTCCTCGAGCTACGGCGCCCCAAGCTTTGGCAACGGCGGCGGCGGCGGCGGCGGACAGAATTACGCCAGCAACGGAGGATACCAATATTAATCCAGACCCGGCAGCGAAACAATCTCTGTGCTCCATCGGATTGTACGACCAGACACATTCCATCCTAACGTCGACGATCGATTTCATTAATCAGACGTCGTTGAGAAACTTTCTTCTTTTTTTCCGAGAAAACGGCGGGAAAGGGCCGTTTGCCGGTGTCTATGGTGATTAGACCGAGAATAAACGGATATATCTTGGACGTGATAGACGAAGGGACCATGTGTCTTTGATGACTGTGGGAATAATCGTGCGCGGATGTGTCCTTCGTTCCAATCTGACAGGGAAAAGAGAGAAGTCGCGCCGTGCTATGTTTCACAAAGACGGGTTCTCGAACGGAAAATATTCGACGCGTGAACAGCCAAAAAAACGGGGAGGCCTCCCATCTTTCTTATTATTACTACGCGCTTCCAGAAAAGTGTCTGTTCACTGAGTCTTCCGTTGACATCGAAAGATGCGCGAAGAAGAACGAAGGAGAATGAACGAAGATTCTATATTTGGAGCCTGTAACTTATTTATTTTGTAAAGACGCTTTTTGTACTAATAATAAAGCCGCTATACGCTAATAAGAAACGTTGTTGCGATTATTAGTCGCTTTGTATAGAGTTTCGCGCAAGTTTTGGAGGAAAGAATACAGAAGGATTCTTTTCCTTGTTCCGTTTGATCGGTTTCTTTGCTTTATTCCGTCGATTATCGTCCAATTCGTATCGCGGAGAAGCTACATCCTCCCGGATGAAAACGACTATTCGGAGCGTAAGGGTTAGTCGGTCGAGGGGGACGGTCGATTTATCGATTCTTCGACGTGTCGGCTCGGATATCGGGAAAGCATGAATAACTGAGAGCTCTCTTTCTATTCATGCCGCTAAAAGCGCGTGTCGAAAGTTCCGACCGTCGCGTTGACTCGCAAAATCGAAACAATGTTTCCCAGGCTGTTGAAAGTCAAGATTTACTGGATGAGCCGTAAATGTTTGCTCGCTCGCTCCGCGATAGTTTGTCGAGCGATATCGAATACACACATATGTCTCTTTCGAACATAACGCACGCTTTATATTAATGTAGTTTGTCGATTTTTTTTACGTGGACCCAGTCAACCCAGCTACAAGATTCTCAATCCTTCGAATGGAATACCTTTACTGCGAAAAATACAAAAGTTGGATCAGTCGAGTAAAAATAAACTGCAATTCTCGCGTTCGACGAAAGAAACACATTGAGGATTACGCGCGTAATAAGAACGGCCCCAAAATATTTTTGTACACCGTTTATTTGTAACATTTACAATCAACATCTCTTTCGTTTGTCAATTATACACGTATAATGTCATATAATACAATAACATTTCTGCGATACATATATATGGATATACTCTTCCGGGCGGGATAAGGAGGAGGTATTGATCCTCCGCGCGTGGGGAGCTCGTTTTATACATTATTAATAATACTCTACGTTAGGTAGCGATTGGGACGCGTAACATCAAGTACGCCCCTCGTGTTGGTCTCCAAGTGGGAAAGTAATCGACCATTTCGTACAGTTGGAAATCGTTCTCGCTAAGTCTTATCGCTCGCTGCATCGATCCACACTTTCGTTCCTCTTCCTTTCCGCTTCTTCTTTTCTTTCTTTTTTTTTTCGCGGGCAAGAAAATAATCGCGTGAGTGCTCTCTTCTTTCAGATTAGATTGTTTTTTCTTGTATAAAAAAAAACGATTTTCCGTTGTTAATTGGCCGAAATTGGAGATTCACTGAACGTGTCGATTTTGTCATCACAATTGTGCGTAAATTTTGAAAGAAATGTCCCGAAAACGTTAACCGGCAGCAAACAACAAATGATTTTAGCTAAACGATCGAAACACTCGCGCATCGAAAAGAAGAGGAGGAAAAAAAGCAGCGCAACTTTCGCCTCATTTAAAAGAGATCAACGAACACTTTGACCCCTAGAAAAATGGGTACTATATATACATATTTCATAGTCTTATTTTATTACGCATTTCCTCCTCCATACATCTTAAACTAATTACCTAGTATACAATAGAGCACACTTTATGATATGTATAGGTTTCTCGTTGCGATTACAACGTACGTTGATCGATTGATATGTAGATGATATGTGGCCGTCTTATGAGAGCTTACTCTCATAAGCTATAACGTTTACATGTTTCTTCCGCTCCAACTTGCGGCTCCTCCTCCTTCATTCTCCAAATTCGTATAAAACAAACAATGGGAACTATCGAACGTCCGATTAATCTCATTTCGAAGCTCAGTTATTAAAATCGGGAAAAGCAAATTGAACCGCGTGCGTCACAATGATGATTAAAAAGAAAAGATAAATCATGCACAGGTTATCTTGTTCAATGAGTATAATTGCCGAAAAGTAAAGAACGGAAACAAATAGAAAAAGTCAAGAGAATGTAAAAATTCAAAGTCGAATAAAATCCCCAAATTCGCGGTTAACAGATGTATGTGGGGGAGGGGGAAGGCGCTCTTTCGTCGCATTCACCGTGTATCGACAATGCACTCGTATCGTACATATTGCTACCGTTCATTTAAAGAGGAGTTGGTCACGAAAATCAAAAGTAAATGCTTGCGATATACAAGCCTGTGCTTGAAATTAGTCGAGACGACAACTAAAAGTCCATATAAACGATGGAAGGGATGCCGCGTAGTGTAGAAAAATAACTTTGTGGCACTTTTGTATTTCTAGTGTGTGCGATATAATAAGATAAATATAATAAATATTTTAGCGCACGCTTGTCCGCGAGCGTCTCGATCATCGTTTCTAATATCATGAGTGAAAGTTCGTCGCTCAATGACTGACGGACAGACACGGGAAATACGTAGAAGATGCCACGCTCGTTCTAGCGAATCTCACTTCCTTGTTCCTGTGCCGTATTTTCGCCTTACTTCTTTACTCATGAACGAGCACTCGTAATTTCACCTGAAGTGGCAACTCGGTTTAACGCAGCAGTTTACACGTGTTCATCGGAATTCTCGCTCAGTCGAGGATATTTCGATTTCATCGAAACAATTGGCGAGAGAGAGAGAGAGAGAGAAAGAGAGAGAGAAAAGTTTTTTTCGGAGGGAAGTAAACGTTCGGGGAGGACGTCTCAACTTGACATTTCTCGTGCGAAGCCCTCCTTCTGTGGCGGGCTTTTTTTCTCCGAAATGATAAAAATCATATTTTGCTAGAATAAAATGATTGATTGTGCGGACGCTCGCAAACACGCAGCGAAACAAACGATGATTTCAATAATGTTGTTTGTCCCGCGCGACGAAAATTAGAGAGCGTAAAATTACAAGGTCAGACGCTTATCACAATTCATCAGGTGATTAAGAACTAAGTAGAAAAATATTTTATAATCTATGAAATTATCTATAAGAGTATCTCTCGTCTCATCATCGTTACGCGGCGCCACACTTTGAGACTCGAGAACAAAGTCCTCGGAAGTGCGCTTAATGTTTTCGAAATAAAAAAAAAAAACGTTTGGTGCCGGTCTGTATTGACAAAACTCAAGTTTCCGGTTTTTCGTTAAATAGATATCAATGTTTTTCAAGTTTATTGTTTCAAAGTTATTGCGTATGGCGTAATCGTTTTTAACGACTTATTGCTCCATCATATTCTTAGCGAAACCTTCCGAGTATTATCAATTTCCGGCTCTGATATCGGCGCAGCGACAATGTCAGTCTCGAAGTGCGGCGCTCCCGTTTTTTAACGGTAAACAATAATACGATACATGAGCAATCGGATATGTAACAAGTGTAATATTATTTTTCTAAGCGTTTATCGCGTAGCATCCTTAAAGTAGAGACGCAATAGAAACGTCAACCATGTAACGAACCACAACTCTCGAAATTAACAATGATAACTCGTATCTGCGATATTAACATCTATGGATTTAGTCTTTTCGTGTATTTATAAAGAGAGAGAGAGAGAGAGAGAGAGATTGTGTGTGTGTGTGTGTGTGTGTGTGTGTATGGTTCAAATCTGTCTTTTTCTTCGAGTTTCCCTCACATCCTTCGTCATTTTACTCGCTTTTGCTGCATCAACTGATTATATCGTACATTTTTATTATATACTATATAATAAACACAACGGATTTAGGTCTACGAGCGATCTGTCCGATGCGATTCCGCGACTCACGTTCGATGCTCGAATAAATGACAATACTGTCATTTACGTACCATTCATTGACGAGGCATGCGATGAATCAGGAACATCGTGTTTTTATTTTTTCCCTTTATACCACTTTTTATCGTAAACCGTAAAAATATAAACATCTTTACAATTTCGAAACGAAAGGAATCTCATGATATAATACCATCAGCAACGGATGAGCGATTAGATTGGTCACGCATTACTTAGTTTCGCAGATTCGCTATTACGAGGTCACACCTGAGTCATGAAGAAACCAAATTTGTACGACGAGCGGCCATACTAGATCATCCTCCGGTGCCATCCGGTGTTCTAACGACGCCCATCTAACTATACACGTGCATTTGTACGCTCGTATATTCATTATTTGTATATGCGTGTATGTTTTTGTATGACGCGTGTGTATAGTTGTACGTTCAATTGAGCGAAGCGAGGGAAGAACGATCGATCGCAAGTACAAAAGCTTGGTTTTACTTCTTCTCCTAACATCGACACGGACATTACGATGTACGATAACTAATTATAGCGGAAACTAATTACAGCGAGGGGCGCGATGGAAGGATGGCATACCGGGTGGATAAAATTTTTCTCCTAGTAGACCTCGAAAAGGAACGTCCGAGTGTGTGCGATCGACATTCATCGGTCGGTATTTCAATATCAAAGATATCACTGAATGTCCAGTGAAAAATATTCAAGAGAATCGTCGAAAAATATTAAAATATTAATAATCTTGATCAAAAGATTTTTTACTCTCAACATCAATACTAATAATTTCTTATAACGTTTTTCCCAGAATAATTCTCACAGCGCGCTTTTTTCTCTCCCATGTTTCTATTTTTATTGTTCTTACAAACGTGTTTCATATTAGCTTACCTTTTCTCGCCATCATTTATATTAAAACTCTTCTAAATCATCAACAGCTAAGCTTCAACTTTCAATTCTATTAAAGACTTTCCGACACAAACAAGGATGAGTCGTTTGCATCATCTAGAAAAATTGAAAATTTCAATTGATTTTACTTTGGACGATTACTTTAAACGACACTCTCTTTCATCCAGCTCTTGATGTATGCAAAATCGAGGTGAAATATATCCGATGCACCTATGACTTCGCATATATAATTCTATATAAACATTATTAATACGTTGGCCTCTCTCTAATTGATTTCTAACGAAAAAGCTGAACGTTAGTCGATTGAGTTTCGGCGGAAACTTTCTCTCTCTCTCTCTCTCTCTCTCTCTCTCTTACTTGTTTTTTGTCTTTTTCTGTGCCGGGTCAGACAGATCGCTCGTACTTTGAAACTCTTTCAAGCAGCTTTGTGATAAACTCTAAATATATAATATCTTTTTGTATATATATATGCCTATATGTGTATATATATATATATATATAATATATATATATACTTCTTCAAAAAGAAAACAAGGAAATCACTAGGCCTAGTCGGCGGTGCGGTGTAGGGATGCCCGGCCCGAGTATGTCCGAAGCTCCGACTTCCAGTTTGGAAACGCTACGCTTATCCCCTTGTCGCCCGCTTCGCACATACTTTCCCGATTTCTTTCTCAATCTATTTTATCCCACTTTTACTCGTTCGACGGAAACGCGAGCAGACGCGGGCAGGTACAGGTCGTTACACGGGCACCAGTAGCGTGCGCATACACATGCAGACAACAGGCACACATAGACGCAATCATAGACACACACGCGCACAAAAGTACGAAAGAAACTTTCTGTCGGACTTACCGCAGGCTACCGCATTGGCTCGTCTCGGAGCTCCGTGCTTGCAGGGGGCGGGTGAAGATAGGAAAAACGGAACGGAGAGTTTTTGACGTTCGGGAATGTTAGGAACGATTAAAACATCGATTAAAACGATCTCAAGGGTGGACGATTTAAATTGCCGCTAGCTACCGCTAGCTCCGAAAGTTGCTAAGTGTCGGTTGTTGTCGAAAACGGGTTTTAACGGAGAAAGAGTCATCATCAGAATCTGTATCAACTCTTTCCGATAAAAGAAAAGAGATTTCTCGCAGAAAAACTCTGTGAGAATTGTCACAAACACTACATAGATATCCGAGCCGCCCATCGTCAGAAGCATACACTGCCGTCTCGAACAAAAAAGTCCGATCGTCAAACGAAGAAAGAGAGAGTAAGGCTCGGGAGGAGGAGGAATATGTCGGAGGTAAAAGAGAGGATAGAACGAAATACAGAAGTCCGCACCGCCGCACTTATTGTTGGTCACAGCATCCGATCACGGAACCAGGAGTTAGAACGCGGTGCTGGATTGTGGTTGTCGAGGTGCGCCGGGTACCAGATGTCCTCCGGCGCCGCCGCCGCCGCCGCCTCCACCCACTCCTCCGCCAGCGACAACACCATCCGCTGCTCCGATCATCGTACATCCCGGCTCCATGTCGTAGTCCGGCTCGAGCGCAGGATTCACTCGGCCGTTCGATTCGTCCTTGCTGCCATAAAGCTTGCCAACGCCCGCAGCTAGGACCGCCATTTGCTCCCCTTCGGCAGGGTCCGGGCCAACCCGCTCAACGTCCTCCGGGATATTGACCACGCATCTGAAGACGTCGTAGCCCGGCGCCAGCCGACCGGTCAGGAAGGCAAACTGTGTACCGCATGACACGCCAACGAGAGTCACGAGCGACATCAGCATCGCCATTGTTCTGAACGGGAACCTCTGCGTGGCTGACTTCTCGTCGTAGCCCGGGTAGCGGATCAACGCGGGCAGGCCCATCATCGGCTCGCCGCCGCTGATGCGCACCAAAAAGGCGATTATGTACGCCGACAGACTGCCGTAGGTGTTGCAGTAGTCCTTGAAGTGCACCACCATCAGCAGCTGCGGAAACAGGATCACATAGACCAGATCTGAGCACATTGACCAGAGGCCGTAAATCGACGGTATCGTGAGGGCCATCACGGTGCTTAGCACGCCGACCACGCCGATCCCTGCTCGCATCACCCAGATGATTTCCATCTCCGACGCCTGCAACGAGATGCGGGACCACCCACGATGGTCAGAGAGAGAGGGGACTTTTTTCCCTTCTTTTAGAGAGCTCGTTGGAGGAAGCTCGAAACGCGCTATGCATCGTCGAGAGATGCGCGATATTAAGCGAGGACGGAAACTCACCCGCTGACGGAAGATCAATTTGTAAACGTTTCTAGCGAACATCGAACTGGCAGAGAGGATGCTGCTATCCGCAGAAGACATCACTGCCGCCGATACCGCACCCAACCCGAAAAAGGAAACAAAATCTGGTGTCAAGTACTGCAGGACCAGCGGCAGGATCATGCTAGTCTCCGCTTCCGTGAAAGGATAAACGCCGGTGTATCCTGTCTCATTCCAGGCTGCAACATGCAAAATCACGTTTCGGACGACGGACAGCTCGTTTGCCCTTTCGGATCTCTTCTATTTTCTCATCGAGGAAAAAAGACTCTTTTGCCCGAGATGTTGAAGGACGCGGCATCGATCGCGTGTAAAAATCGCGGTAATGTCAAAGTGGAGATTGCGCGCGTGTCTAGGAATTTTTCTCGTCAAATATTAATGCATCGGATATATTTTGAGGAAGAGAGAGAAAGAGGTGTATTCGTTCTGTTTTAGCACCGGGTTGGGTTAATACAGAGAGTAAAGAAAGAAACTTGCGTTGAAAAATTTCTTGTGCGTTACAAACTTTTCATTACTGATGTAAAATTAATATACGTTAACACTGACCATTATCGTGACGCTTTTCATATTTATGTCAATTTAGTAATTTAATATAATAATTAAAATATTTTCCGCTTAAAAATGAAATATTATTTCTTTCAACGCAATTGCCTAGTTAATCTAATATATCGTTATCTCAATATATATCTTGCGTCAAATTAATATTCAACATGAAGAAGTGTTTTATACTTCCAGCGCCAATTAACAAAGATGCTAATTTTACTGAATATTATTGGTGACATACTTTATACCCCATCAGTGGTAAGCACATTTTTCAAGTACGATATTGATTGAATCAATGAAATGGCACATAATTAAGAGAAGATTTCAGTCATTAACGACATCTAAAGAACGCGATTAACAGAAAAAATAAATAAATTTTATTTATTATTGTAAAAATAGCGTTTGTTATCTCGTCTGACATTATAAGTATGTCAATTTAATATAAATTTTGACATGAGAAATAATAAAATTGACCAATGACCAAATGTTACGAATAATTAAATAATGAATATTATATGTGTCAATTTCAATTCGTGACGAATGAGTGATTTCGATTTAAAATAGACACTTTCCGGGACATGTGAAAAAATCCTATTTTTTACCGCAATTTCGCATACTCTCTTACTCGGCATCGTCGCGTAATTTGTCTGACTCTCTTTGCCAGCCAGATACCATCGCGACACATACCGAATTTGTTCCGGCAACGTAGTCGCGCATTCGCATTATAGCGAGCGAGTCGTATTACGCGACCCTCTCTCAAAGCAACGCCACATGGCCAAGTCCCACGCTATTGTACACGTTGCGGAGCACCGGAACACCCCTCGATCATCCACCCGCGCGGCCCACCCACCACCTTTGTTCGTTCGGCCGCTTGTAAATACCAGCAGTTCTCTCTTTGCCGCGCCACCAAATGTCAAGTAGTCTCCGACGACGAGGAGCGTGGGACGATGGACAACCTGGGCTCTAATTCGATCCTCTCGGGTAGGGGTGAGAGACGCGTTACCCTCGAGCTAGATATCAAAGCGGAGAAAAGGAGGGGGCTGGACGAAGTGGCGCGTTTCGTTATTAATGTATCTAAACATTTTATTGAACATCTCTTTTCCCCACTGCCGGATCATACATTTGACCGATCAATATTTTCTTTTTTCTTTCCCTTTTTTTCTTAAAAAAAAAAAAACAAATAAAATGAGAAGAAAACGCTCAATTCTTCTCATCGAACATTTTACTCGAATTTACATCAATATACATTTTACACAAAGATGCTATCGTACTTGGATCGTAAATGGACCGGTAATAAAATTTGCGATACTCACGCGTTGCTTTGGCAATCGCTCCGATCAGGACGGGAGGGATGGCCATGAGGATGCAACCCAAAGCGGCAACGTAACTCAATATTTGAGCTCTAGCCGCGGTTTTCGAGGAGAGAACGCGTTGAAAGTACACTTGCCAAGGTATGCCGCCGAATATCAAAAGTAAACCATAATCCACGTAAGACCAATATTCTTCGGGCATCACTTTGCCGATCCAATCAACGTCCATGGAACTAAGAGATTGTACCTTCGAATTGGTCCAAGCGAACGGAATACACATCCACTGTGGACAAAAGCGTTGTCCTTTATAATTAACATTTTCTTTTTTTTTCAGCCGGAGAAAGAGGAAAAAAAGAGAGTAATAATTGCAAAAGGGATTTCGCGCGACACTAACGGGAGAGAGAGAGAGAGAGAAGTTTATACACGCACAGCCGATTGTAGTTGCGAACAGACTCTTCTCCCAGATAGAAGATCCGTTTCGCGCGATGATATCTTTCGGATGTCTCCGAGATTCTATCGCGCTTAATCACAGTTAATGGACGACGGATTAAAGCACCTTTGGCGATGCAAACGTGATATTTATCGTAGCCTAGATATGAATGGTCGGTGGGAGCTTATCGAAGCGTCGAATACGAAAGGTTGTTCGACCGTTTGGAGATCTTACCAGACCGATAAATATGCAAAAGAGCTGAATGACGTCGGTGTAAGCGACGGAATAGAGACCGCCGAAGAGGGTGTAGAAAACCGCGATGCAGGCGCTCAGAATGACGGAGGTGCCCTGATCCATGTCGATGATGACCGCCAGCGTGGCGCCGAGGGCCGCGAGGATGCCCGCCGCCCAAAACACCTCGCCGCAAAGAGCGGGCAGAAAGAGGAGGCCGCCCATCCGCTCGCCGAACGCGTCTTGAAGCGGATCCAACATTGTCACGTACCCCTGCTGTCGCATTTTGTTCGCGAAGAAAATACCACCTGCGAATCATCGGGAGGGAAAGCGCGAGATAAAAGCGTAATTTCTCGCGCGCCGTCCTGCACAACGATTCGACCTTTTCTCTCACCGAAAACGAGGCTGAGGGCGTATCCGAAGGGTGCCTGGCACCATACCAGGCCTTTCGTGTAGATCGCTTCGGCGGTGCCGTTGATGTAACCGCCGCCGACCCAGGTCGCCGTCATCGTGAATATTCCGACAAAGAGCCCGATCGAGCGGCCGGCCAGCATCACCTCCTCCTCGGAGTCGTTGCCAGCCTCCTTCTTCCTGGCCGCCCATATTCCCACGCCCAAGATCAGCAGGTAGAACAGAACGATCGAGACCACTCCTGCGATGTTGATCATCTTCGGGGAATAGGGGTCCACCGGTGCGAGTTGACGTAGGTCCGGCAAATCCGCCGCTTTAGGATCCCCCGGATACCTGAGTTCACATTCCCCACTTATCTTTTCACGCGCGTCCGCCTTTTATTACGAGGGTCGATTTTTCATTAAATCCTATTATTAGACTTGAAAAAGCTTGATTAAATATTTTGTTCTCACTCGACGCGCGCTACGAACGAGCAGCGCAGAAAGATGGCGAAAGCTAGAGACCTCTTTCAGCGAGGGTGTGCATGTGTACCTCTGAGATCCCCGCGAGGTACAATCACGCAACAGCGGGGGACAGCCTCACACCGGCGGCATGTCCTGATGACGGCTCTTCCGGACGGCCGACAACGACGCTGGCTTGGGACTTGGGGGGCAGCAGTCACCCCACCGGAGCGAGGTCTTCTGGGAGGGGCTATTCCTTGTTCTAAACGCGAGGCCGCCCATGGGCGCTGATGGCCATCGATTTTCACCCAACTCACTGCTTCTTCCCTATTCGTTTTTTTACCACACTCCTTGCTCGCGCTACCGGTCCTTCACCTGTGAAAGAGCGAACCGTGTCCTGCCACCGCGAGACACCCTTTTATCGGCTTTGCTTCAAATGCGATCGTTTCTTTTTCTAACCGACTCTATCACTCGCGAATTTTCACCAAATTATACGTTTGTATTTTATATATCGTGTGTTGCCTACATCAAAATCCTTGAAAACTTTTCATTCCATTTCTCGAAATTATTCTTCCGTGTATACTATCCCTTACGTATTTCCCGCCCAAATAGATCGCAATGGTTGAATTCTTATCTAACTAGTCGTTTGCAGGAGAAGGAGGCAGAGTTTGTCGTCGCGCGAAGAAAATTCAGTCGGCCCTACGAGGAATTTGTCTTCTATTCGAGACATTTTCACATCACCGTGCGAAATCGCGCAACTACTTGGCGGGGCAACAATTTTCTTTCTCAGAATCATGGCATTATATTCCAAAGGGGGAGCACTTACGAAAGACTTGGCGGAGCGAGCTGGTCCTCGCGACTACTTCATCACCACTTTATGCAGAGACGGTCGGACTTAAAGAAGCGCAGAGTCACCCGGAGGGGGCGAGCGTCCCCTTCGCGATCGTAGTTACGACCGTGGTTTTGCGGCCGTCGCCCCGCCGACGTATGTCCCGTACAGTCGCGGAGGCCACCTCGTACTGAGGCGGCCAACCGTCTGCCGTCCTTCCGATGCTGTGCTATCGATTCAGCCCCCGTGACGTCACGACGCGGGGGTGCGCTCACGTCGTCCCTTCTTCCCCCGCGCTTGAACGACCTGGCGTACCTGCCTTCCTCCTCGTCGCAGGGGGCGGGCGTGGACTACTGGTTATCGCGAGCCTGCGCCTCCGACTCTCCTGGAATGCCTAATGTTACTTTTCGATTGAAATGAATATATATCGGAGGGGGGGGGGGGGGTTTTT
>NW_014554796.1:2028072-2037177 GCF_001313825.1 Dinoponera quadriceps
GGGGGGGGGGGGGGGATTTTCACGGATGATGTTGGCCAAGTGAAATTTCTTCTTTCATAGAGTTACCGAGTTCGAGGTACCTCATCGAGTAATATTTCGAATTCTCCGCGTGGGCGGCAGTTTGCTGGAACGGTAGGAGTGCCTATCGATGGAAAGGCACGATTCTACCGAATAGCTCATATAGCTGTGTAAGAGACACCTTGGCTTTCGGCGGTCGATAGTCTGATTATTATTTCGAGAAAAGAATTTTTGGCATTTTATTTCAGTGGAATGAAATATTTTGTCGTCATAAAATCAAATTTGGCTGAGACGTCGAGTCTTTTCCGTAGCAGACCGTTATAATAATTTACGAGTACATAAATGTTTCGCAAAGATTTCGCGAAAGTATCATATTTTCGTTATTGAGCGCGCACGAGAGAGAGAGCTCTGCAAATTTAATTTTGCAGAGTTATGAAATACTCGCACTGCGTCAATGTAAGATCATAAGAGTTAACAATGCTGACGTCTGTGTGTATCGAAGAACCTATTAGCAGCTGTGAGACTAACAAAAGAGCGTTTGTTAGCGGAGAACAGGAGAAGACAAAATATTGTATTACAAATAATATGGTAATGCAAATAATTATGAAAATAGTCCAGATTGAGATATCCGAGGAGGTAGATTGCAAAATGTCTCCCGACCTCTTCCTTCCGCTATGATCGATACCGCTTGACCTATTACGATGTTTCCTATTTCACGCGCGCGGAAACGCATATACAAATATTTTGCCCTATAAATTTTGCTTTCTGGATTTTCTTTCTTTCGACTCGTGTTGAACGGCGGGTTAACAGCGACAACTGGTCGAGTGGAGCGCAACGACCGTCACAAAGTCAAGCACCTACGTCCGTGGAGAGAACCCGTGGTGAATTGAAATTCGTCGGCCACGTGTCAGGTGAAGCATCCAGGAACGACGATACGCACGTGCGTTCGTAACTGGATATGACGAGACAGAGTTCTATAGGGCTTATAGCAGGGTGGTACGAGAGGTCGTGACTCTTAATCCACGCACTTGTACGTCACTTTCGGAATTCTCATTTTCGTGTTATACACTTGCCGTCCTATTTTAACATTGAATAATGATCTCTGCCGTTTTCGCACAATTCAAGTATTTCTTATCGCGCGTGTCTGATGGAGACAAATGAGAGATATATTTTCCGATTGAAACGTTGGAAAATATTGTTCCGATAAAAACATATCATTAATTCGGTTGTTGGTTTAATAAAGGTTTTGCGCGAAATCAAGCGTTTCCTTAGTAACTGATATTGATTTGATCGGATGATAAGAGATGATTGTGATCAATTTCCCTCCATCGAGACTTACAACGTACAGCATTTGTTGATACTTTTATTGATACACATAGTAATAATGAATCGCAAAGGGAATAAATTGAACCAACTTTGAGCAACGCGCACCAAGATTGTATCCAAAAGTATCAGTTTATTCGTGAGGATGTTGTATCAGAAATAAAAAACCTTTCTGCTTCCAATGAATTTATCATTTTCTCCAACTCGAATATTTCTCGCTACTGTTTCCTATCAAGTTATCTTGTATGTTGATTGTCACAAATTTTTCCTCAATCTAGTGTAGAGGGGAAACGAAACCTAACAGTTTACAAGTTATGAGGATTAGTGAGAGACATCACGAGAAAATGAATAAAATTACGCGCCATTGTTGCTTCTCCTAACAGAGAATTCTTCGAAACGCAGTAGGACGACCGATGTAGCGGGTGTTTTTATGACATAATCGAAACAATCGGTAAAGTATTACGAAAAGCATCGGATATTTCATTTACATACAATTGCATTTTTAAACGTATATTTAACGCCAGGTGTGATGTAATTTGTCCGACGAAAGAAGTTCCGAGGTAGTTCAACAAAATGATATTCTTATGTAGTGTTACTAATGTGTGTAAGTAGTGTATTAGTAAAAATCAAGAATTTGTTAAACACCGATTGACCGTCTATTTCTCAACAATAATTCTCTATTCAGCCAACTAATAGCAACATTACAACGATGTTATAATTTTTCGTTCAATAATATAAGTGTAATATAGCATGTATATAACATCGTCGAATTATAACATCGTTATGATATTACTGTTCGTTGACGTTTACTGAATTATTCATAACATTTCATTCATAAATCGAATACAGCAGTAACAACGACAAACAACATTAGTACTTTTTCAATTAATTGAAATATTAAAGCAAAGTTAAGAATGAGTTGCTACTAATAGCCAATTCTCCAACGTCGTTCTCGTTATGATGTCGTTGCGCAGACAGGTATGTGAAAAAGCTGCGCTACGATATCATCACGATATCGACACGTCGCGTTAAAAGTTAGAGAATCGGCAGTTGTATCGTCTGAAAATATACACGGGCTCACATCCAGTCGATACTTGAGTCCTACTGCTTGAAAATAAAAGTCTGACTCGTCATTGAGTCGTATTGCCAATGAAGATAGTGGCGGCCCGTAGCGGAATTTCTAGAACTAATTAAATTAACGGGTTTAACCGTAACGGGCCATTTAGTTGAGATTCAAACCATATTTAGTCGATACTCAAACCCGTCAGGTGCGACAAATATCTTGTCGGCATCGTTAGATGACGCTATGCAATTAATCACGATTTGGCGGATCTGGTTTGTTTTAAAATACAGGGTGCCTGTATCCGTGGTGTGTAGATAAAGTGAGTGAACATCCATTTTACAAAATTCGCAATATGAAATATGAGGAAATACGAGAAATTAATTAATATATAGTATGAGCTAATGAGCGCACGGGAAGCGACAGGACGGATTCTGTATAAAGAAAAATACCTTATCTCTGAAAATAGAATATTCTTCATTGAGTCAAATGAAATTTTCATAAACACTTTTAAAAATTATAAGCGCACCTTCGTGGATTTTCTGGTGATTTCGTACTGTGTCACGAAGAGGTGATAGGACTTTACATCCTCTTGTTTATTGTTTTATAAGATATTGCAAAAACAAATATTACAAAAGTATAATTCCCTGATCCCCAAATCAATGTAGAAGAAAGAAATAAACTAAATTAAGATGCGTATTAGACAGTACATTGGAAATGATTTAATTTTGGTATAAAATTTGTATTCCTTGATATTGAAAACGTAAAATTAGTGACTTTTTAAATAACACATTTCTAGCGAAGAAATTAGTTCTTTCTGATACAAGAGTGCGCAATAATGCGCGTGTACCATTCATGGGATAGGCGCGCACTCAAGTGATTAAATTATTAAACATGTATAAATTTTTTTACGCTAATTTTTTAGTTATTAATTAGTTTAGTTATTAATTTAGTTATTAATATTTTTTCACGCTAATTTTTTAGTTATTAATTAAAGAATCCTCTATACATCTTAAATCATTAATAACTCGGAATTTTGCGTGGTTGTTTACACAATGGCAGAGTACTTTTCTGTTCAGTTTAACCCCTTCACACGAGCAGAATAGTTTCGGTGTGTGTGTGTGTGTGTGTATAGCATACATATCTTTACAGTACAATTATTTACTTAATATCTATCAATTTTTGACAAAATGTCTTGTGTATAGAGTTAGAACGATGGTTTAAATAAAGTTACGAAATGCAGCCACGTTTTCGTCGTTTCGTCCGCACGCGCGAAAGAGCCGATCGTGTAAAAAGGAAATGGTAGGAAAGATTCTCGCATGCGCTGTAACAGACGTTTTGGCAGTCTCGTACACATCTCGCATGAATGAGGGTATCGTTGGTTCCCCAACGAATGGGTCTTATGTGTAAGTTCATCTTCAGATGCTGTTCATACGGTTCATTGACTATGAAACATTTGAAGATTAAGACGGTCTTAAGTATAATAACCGGCCAAAATGTTGAAGAAAGTGAGGGCGGTTTCTCCGTCAAGTAAACACTGTGCAATCATCGGCAGTGCCGGATCTATTTTACGCAGAGAGAGAGGAATAATCAATTGGTGCGAAACACACGAATCTGTATTCCTGGCTTACACTAATTCTCCTTTCCTCTCTTTCCCAAGCAAAAAGACGAAAGGAGAACTAGCGTAGCGCAGGAACAAAAGACAGACCCGGCGGTGTTACGTTAGCGCGCGCACGCAGTGAGGAAATGGCCCCCCAAAAGGCGTCCGAGCCTGCCGGTCACGTGGCGCGCTCACGCATGCGCGCCGAAGCTGCACACGGTAGGATCTAGCCTACGATCGTAGCGAGGCGCTTTCTTCTCCATTCGGCAGCCGAGGAATACATACGCGTTGAGTGTTGCTGGAATAAACTCGCACAGTGCGTCCGACATTAGTAACGCTTGTCGCGACGCCGTGATTCAACATTGTGTGTTGAATCGTCGATAAGTAACGCAATGGCTGATCAAGAGAACAAGGACTTCAGCGAGGATATCGGCGATCAAAGTTTCGAGCAGAATGGCGAGGCAGAGAACGGCGGCAACGACAATGGCAACGGTAACGGCAGCGTCGGTGCCGGCGACGGCGACACAGCGGAGAATGGTCAGGAGTCGCAGGAAGATAGGTGATTTGAATCTTCTCTTTCTTTGTTTGCGCGCGCGGCCGGTCATTATGGTGCGAACATTCTGGAATTCGCGCTTTTATCGCACATCGCGTTAGCATCGCGCGTAGTAGCGTTGCGCGCTCGCCAAAATGGCGGAGACGGGATACGCGGACCGGCGCGAAGCATTAATCCATTCGCATCGGCACGACGTGAATGGATTATGCTTCGACTACTCCGACCTTTTGTTTCGCCTAGGCGCGTCGCATCGGCGGCTGCTCGTCGTTTTTCGCGCGATCGCGTCCCATTGTCGAAAGTATCCAAAGATAGACCACGATGATCGAGTATAAGAATGACGAGTGGAAGCATTGGCAAGGGCGCGCCCAAGCATCGTAAGAGACGGACAATATCTTTCTGTGTATATATGTCGATAAAATGGCGCATACGAGAATTCGACCGCGAGCCGCGCAATTTTGCGCACGTGTCTCTTGGCCGCGCTCTTCACTTCCGTTACAACATGCGTACACAGAAGACCGAGAACCTCACGAGCGGAAGTTCCGCGTGTGAGTTACTAGTAACGTGAGAATTCAATTATTGAGTAAGTGTAATAAGGAGTAGAGAATCGCACGGGTGTTAAATAAAAAAAATGATCTTTCACGTGCTATCATGAGAGAGAGAGAGAGAGAATCGCCGCAGCTTCTCGAATGTGTTTATAGATTGTAAGTTCTCGCCCGCTACTGTGTTCTCACCTTCCCTCCGACCCCATTTCAGCGTAACGAGGTCTCGAGATGGATGAATTTCACTGCCCGATGAACCGATATCGTTGAACTCTAATCTGTGTAAATATTTCGTAATTATGCGATATGTATTATGTAGAAATCTCTCTTTCTCTCGCCTTGATTTTTTCCTCAGTCACACATAATTTTTATAGAAATAAATATTGTATTTTCTTTCTTCCTAATCTTTGCATACCTACATCTTGGGATTTTCGCAAACTTGCGTTATTTTCATTTTTGTTGATTATGTTCCAGTATTGGTAAAATTTAGTGAGCAGGGTAAGCATCACTAGATTAAACAGTGGAGCTATAGAAAATGTTTCGCAGAAAAAGCGGATGTAATCTTCAAATTCTACATTTTCGTACAAATTGGTTCTGTACTACATGTGTGCACGTGCGTGTGTCACGTTCGCACGAGTGTACATGTATATAAAGTTTTTTACAAGAGTGTAGAAAAATACATTTATTGATTACGAATTTGAAGCCGTACTTCCTCTTAATCGTAATTATAGACGTGTATATATACCGAGGGACTTCTGTGTACAAAGTAACGAAAGTGAATAACGCCAATGTTTTCACAGTCCAAGATTTCTCTGGTAAACAAGAATTTTCAAATGAAAAATGTTGCATGTTGTAAATGTACAAGAATAACTTAAGATGTCAAAAATATATGACATAGATGATTTGATAATGTACCATTAATATGTGCTGTGTTCTTGCGCAGTATACTTTTATTTTTGTCATTGCCACACTTGAAATTTTGCAACTTTGTGTAAATATTTTATTCCTATTTCTATCTAATTACTTGTAATTACAGTTTCAATCAGTAAGTAATAGCAATAGAGAGAGAGAGAGTGTGTATGTGTGTGCGCGCCCGTGTGTGTGTGTGATTAACAGAAAGAGTGAGAAAGAGACAGAGGGAAATTGCAAACTGATCAGACTTGTGTATACAACGTCACGCAAATATATAATAATCCTAATATTTTTATAGAGCGTAAACTTTTGAATGTGCACTTTTCGGCCAGCTGAGAGTCTTCTGTCCTCATTCATTTATTGCAGCCTGAATTCTGATTAGTCAATTGCTCACGATTGACAATACGTATGCTTACCTGGGAACCGTATGAAGTCTTATGCAATAATTTCTGAGTCTGAATTATTGCGAGAAGTCTACGTCAAGTTCAAGTCCGTCACGTTTCGTCACAGCACAAGCACTGGAAATCGAGTCAAATTTCGTCAGATCGATAAGTTTCGCACAGACACACACTTGCCTGCTGCGTCACGCGTAGAATAATTTCCGATCCTATGTGTACAAATGCCGTTTGGGCGTAACCAAAGCACAGAATTACTAGGGCCAATATGAAAATGTCCAATAGGTCGGAATGCCATTAACCCTAGTTTATGTGGCTTGATCTGCAGGTGGCAAACGACCCGGTGCGATTATGGCGGGCGGCTCGCAACCGGCTAACCGTGATCCGACCAACAACTGACATTACCGGCGAGTGACTGGTGCCCACGGTATTTATCACCAGCCATAAGCGATTCTTACGAAAATGTCGAATGTAATCTATACAGCCAGGAAAATAATTGAAAACAAAGCTTGCAGCTCATATTATTTGAAATGGACCAAAAAGTATATCGGGACTCGAGATAATCCTTGTGCATTTATCGTACATTTGTCGATGAGTGTTGCGTAAAGAGAAAAAGTGAAACGGAGAAAGAGAGAGGGAGGAAGAAAGAAAGGGAGAGAGAGAGAGAGAGAGAGAGAGAGAGAGAGAGAGAGAAAGGCACAGAGAAAAAACAGAAAGAGAGAAAAAAAGAGAGAAAGAGACAAAGAGAGAGAGAGAGAGAGAGAGAGAGAGAGAGAGAAAGAAAGACAGAGAGAGAGAGAGAGAGAGAGAAAGAGGAGAGAAACAAGCATATGTATATATATATATGTATATATGTGTGTACATAATATATGTATATAAAAAATATATATATACATATATATGTATATAACATACATGTGGCATATGCATAGTACATACATATATTTATATATATATATATACACACATACATACTGAATAGAAATAAATATCCGATACATTGTGTGCACATAGATGTGTTAATCAAAAGTGTCAAACACTATTTATTGTTAACTTGTAATGTGAAAACAAATCTTTTTAGCTTTTCGATATAGTTGCAGTTTTCCTACCGTATTCTTTGGATCAATCAGCAGTCCGAGTACTACTTGGAAAAGTTAAATCTTGTTTTCTTTAGGAGCAGCTGTACTTCAACTGGAGTTGTAACTATTGCTCGTGTGTTCACGTCGATTAAAAAGTATCTTGCTCTCTCGATGCGTTAACTTTGACACTCATACACACACACACACATATATATATATATATATATATATACACACATGTATATGTGATATATATATATTATATATACACATATACATATGTATTTTGGTTTTCGAGTTAACTTTTTATTTCTTTCTTTTTTATTAGTTTTTTTTTAAATTCTTTATTTTCTTTTTATTACTTTTTTTTTTTACTAATTTCACAACGAATATATGTATATGCTTTTCAAACGTTCGAATCAAGGACTATATGATGTGCAAAGCAAACCTCTCGTATAATGGTTTTTTTATAATTTTTACTTTATAACTTTTATTTCTCATATCATAAAGGACATATTGTCGTTGACAACTTTCGTACGAGCTCATCCAACCAGTTCATTAATTTGTTCTAGGAAACGATATTATCATTTTTGCAATGACTTCGGATTTTGCGAATATTGTGTTTATTACCGTAACAAGTCTTTTCTAAATTTCCATATAGGTGATCTAATTAGCTGTAGTTTACACTTATGCGTCCGTAGATATATAAATTTAAAGATATCTATAGATATATCACATATATACTTGCACGTATGCGATAAGCAATATATACGTACCTGCTAAATAAAGTTCCCTGCCCGAATCTCTTCGATCCATTGCCCCTTTTGCGAATGACACTCTGTTTTATTTCTTTTTTCTTTCGCATATATCGTCTGCATTCAATTTTTTCATAACTCGACACTGATTCTCTAATATTTCCAGGGGTCGATACTCTCTCTTTTTTCTTTTTTTCTTCAACGATAAATGGAATCTTTTCGTTTATCAAAAGTCAAATTTTTGCTTCGATTTAAATTCTTAATATCAATTAACATATTAAAAGAATTTAGTGAAATAAAAATCCGTTCCGTTGCTTTGCAGGTCGGCGAGCGGTAACCAGGACTCTCTGAACGATAGGTACATTCAATTTTCATTATTTGTTTCATTTATTTTTGCTCTGTCGTAACCATGGACTCTGAGAAAATGAAAAAAAAAAAGGAATTGCGCGCGACGATATTACATGCACACTTTACATCTTTGATCGAATTGTTACGTAGCTTGTAACAGTCACTCGCGAAAGAGGCGTGGACACATTGCCACGCGCTGTATGTTGTACAGTTTCTGCCGCAGATAACTTTTTTGCTCGCAGTTGCAGATATTTAAGAACTTGCCGACAGCCAGAATAATCGTTTCTATTTTAACAATGAACCCTAAATTACTCGTTATAAACACTCGATTCTGTGACTAAAGTAACTAAAGACTCCTTTCGTTTACTTTTGTTAGTTTTAACTTGTTACTTTTGTACTTCGCAGGAAATTATTTGTCGGCGGTCTAAGTTGGGAAACAACCGACAGTGAGTAACTCCTTCTTTTTGAAATTATTTTTGGACTAGAGGAAACATATATATATATATATATATATATATATATA
>NW_014554796.1:2037303-2087332 GCF_001313825.1 Dinoponera quadriceps
TATATATATATATATATATATACATTTTTTTTTTGCAAAGTTCAATGAAACGAGATTTGTACTCTTAATGATGTAATATTACTTAGGACACCTTCGGATGACAAAGGTCATATGAGAAAAATGTTTCTATCTGAGTTCAACAATGATTCTTTAAATGTTCAATTTTTAAACGCTGCAGAATCCTCAAAAAGGTCATTTTATGCATTTTTATAGAGGAATTGAGGGAACATTTCAGCTCATATGGCGATATCGAGAGTATCAATGTCAAGACAGATCCCAACACAGGACGATCGAGAGGATTCGCCTTCATCGTCTTCGCTAAGGCTGAATCTCTCGACAAGGTAATTTTATCATTTATTTTCTATACACACGATCATTAGTTTCGTATAGCGACATATAATAGCATTGTTTATCTTACATTATGGTTTTGTATTATGATGATATCAATTAACCAGTTCTGCTACCGAATGCATATGACGACAAATTTTTTCCTGAGAGCGTTTTTAAGGATTTTTAACAAACAGTCATTATGTCGGAACGATACCTCTGGAAATGTGATTTTTCAGATTATGGCAGCTGGCGATCACGTGATTAATAACAAGAAAGTTGATCCTAAAAAGGCAAAAGCTCGACATGGTAAAATATTTGTTGGTGGACTTACGACAGAACTCTCAGACGACGACATCAAGAATTTCTTTTCACAATTTGGAACTGTAAGTTGTTTATTATCTTTGCTTGCGTGGATACTTTTCAACGAATATACGGATATGCATATATATAAGGAACTGAGAGAAAAAAATCTTCCAGATCGTTGAAGTGGAAATGCCGTTCGACAAAACTAAGAATCAGAGGAAAGCATTCTGTTTCATCACCTTTGAATCTGAACAAGTGGTCAATGAACTGTTGAAAACTTCGAAACAGACGATAAACGGTAAAGATGTAAGTACACGGACGAAACCGTGTTATACATTATTACATGAAAATTTGACACAACTTTTAGTATACTCTTCCACTGGTTGTTCCATAAACTCTTATATGTATTCATTGTTTAATCAACGAAAATTTTACGTTAATTGATATTTATTTTTGGTTGTCGATAAGAAGGCTGATTGAGAAGAGATGAAAGAGAGACTGTAAATTTATTCCTCAGTTTAGCTTCGAACAACAGCACACATGTAAAACGTACGCAATGTTAAATAGGTTGACGTGAAGAAGGCAACACCCAAGCCCGACGGTGTAGGTGGCATGCGTGGTGGACCGGGCGGTCGTGGCGGTCGTGGCGGCAGAGGCGGCCGAGGTCGCGGATTCGGTGGTCAAGGTGGATGGGGACAGGGTGGTTATGGCGGTGGGTACGGCGGCGGATACGGTCAAGGTGGATACGGTGGCGGTTACGATGGATACGGCGGCTACGACTATTATGGTGGTGGTGGGTACGGAGGCTACGGCGGCTACGACTATAGTGGATATGGTAATTTCATCAATTATCACTAGGTATATGTGTGTGTGTGTGTGCGCGCGCAATGGCGGATTCTCGTCTGTGCGATTATACGGTCGGAAATCTTTTTATCGTCTTCAAGAAAGATGAATGTAATAATTTGAATAATTTGTTGGCATTCCAGAGTGTTTGACCGATACGATAAAGAGAAATTTTCATTCTGTCTGAAAATTTCGCGCTAATACATTACGTTAACCACAGAGAGAGAGATTATCAAGAATACTAAAGCGGAATTGTTGTACACAGGCGGCACTCTATGACGTATACCGAACATATTGAATCCCTCATTGATCCTGCTTTCGATCCCATTTCTCTGGTCACGCATGACGTTTCACGTTTCTTTCACACATCACAACGATCACTTCATCCGCGATGAAACGATTTTGCTGTAATAAAATAATTTTGTTTCGATATGCGTAGAACCTATTTCTTTCTTTTTTATTTTACACAAGTAAACGAATGATTCCTGTCGAGAGAGATATATATATATATATATATATATCGAGAATTGATTTTTATTCCTTCTTTATACCGTGTGTTACATGAAACGCAGATGGATATGGCTATGGCGGTAGTTACGATGGTGGCTACAGTGGTGGGCGCGGAGGCGCACGTGGTAAAGGTACGCATTTTAGCGTCCTTTCTTTATTATATCTTACAATTGTCGTTATTTATTTATAATATGTACACTATGCTACATTTTAGCGATCATATGTTCAAACGTGTTTGCTCGTACGCATTTTCTCTATGTTAACTACATTCATCCGTTCATTACTTCTTTGTGATACGCAAAATTTTACTTGTCCTCTCTCTCTCTCTCTCTCTCTCTCTCTCTCTCTCTCTCTCACTCTCTCGTATCCCTATCTTTCTATTCCTCACACCTTTTTTCTTTACCCATCGTATTACTTCTTCCACGTGGTTATATTGACATGTACGTGTGTAATAAAATTATTAAACGTTTAGATAGAGAACAGCCTGACACAATCGTTTATTCTTTGTAATACTATTTTTTATATTTCAACCATCGATGATTCCGGAAATGTATATAAAAAATACGTAAAGTATGAATAGTAACAGAACATATAAAAAGCCTTCAACCTTCTATCTTAGTTTGAAACCTCTACGTAGATACTTCGTACTTTGTTCTCCATTTTTAGGCTGCTAATTATTTCTCAACTTTATTATTCTCTAGATGAATGCCTGCGTATGTGTACGATCCGACATTTTTTTTCGCAGTTTATACGTTTTCTTTAATTTCTCGTGAAGATAAAACGGCACGCAGCTTAAGATATGAGCGACGGTAAAAGACGTCAGACTCACTATATGGGTATATTTTCAGGAGGTTCGGGATACGGTGGCAAGCAGAGAGGAAGTGGTCGTCAGAACCAGAGGCATCAACCCTATTAATAGAAATTCTCACTTGCGATCGTAACGCGCAATTCGCGTTGTAACCGCCGGTGAGTCATTTTCCTAACGCTTCTCCTTTCCCGCATAAATGTTGAATTATTTCGAGAAATGTATTTAAATGGCAAATATGTGACGTTTATTTATATGATCATCTCACTTTGTTATTCCCCTTAACAATCAGTGCCGTATGTGATGCATGTTCTTGAGTCGATAGTTATTCGAGTTTTATTTTCACGCGTTTAAGACGCCGATTACAACGGGATGTAGGATAATTCGTAACATTAAAAACTTCTTTTCTTTCCAGGTTTCGCGTTCTATAAGAAATTTCATATGTCGTTCGATCATCATTCCACTAGATCACGTGTCTCTTGACAAAAATTTAAACAACGCAGATAACTGCCGCAAAGTCAATCTTCAAGATTCACTTCAAAAGATACAGCAATAGATTGTCGTTTTGTGTTTAGTTGTGTGTTTTGTGTGTATCATGTATACATACACGTACACACACACACTCACATACACTCACACACATACACATACGTTTGCTCTTCGATCGGATTCATATGCAAGCGCGTACCGCTTATCACGAACACGTATATTAATAGATTATTTTAATTCCGTCTCTATATATATATATATATATATAAAATTATACATGTAACGACGAAGAAAAGTCCATCCTGGACGCATCGAGCAGTCGGCAGTCTGCTTTTCACACGTCATGCAAAACTTATCTCTTCTCGCTATTTTCGCACGACATGTGTAAGGTATCTCGTCTGTTGATTCGTCCGAGGTAGGTTTCCTTATCGAGCGTGTGTGCGTATGTATGATGTATGTATGTGCGTGCGTGCGTGTACGTGTGCGTGTGTCTCTCTCTGTTGAGACAGTACCACTTTCGAATGGTGTAAAAATGACTTAGGTTTGTAACGTGTGTGCTGCGACGAATTTTTCGCTCGATGTAAGAACAGCGCATGTACATTATATTTATATACTGACAGTTTCATTCTAAGTAATGAGGATTAAGATTGTCTCAATATGTCGCAATAAGACTTTTAAAGTACAATCCGGCATTGTATTTTCCTCTGAGTGCATACTGTTCTGATACTGTATCACAGAAAGTATTAAATTCTCAACAGATATAGAAAGTTTTACGTTGATAGAACTTTATTTAAAATAAATCAAGATTATACGTAAGAGTTAGCGATACATGGTTTCTGGTATTATTTACCTTCGGTAATCACGCTATCTTTTTTTTTTCTTTTATCGACGCTGACGATATTACCGACTGTTTGATCGTTTAGTTTGTCACATTACCGAGGAGCGACAATGACATGCTTGATCGGCGATAGTACGCGATTCTTCAAAAAGTCCAAGTGATTCTTGTCGTTGTGTTTATCCTTTGAGGGTAAGTTGTATCCGTTTCTTTACATACACTTTTCCTCTTTGGATAAGTTTTCTACAGTTTTAAATGCGCGAGGCGAGCGTCTGGTTATAATATGGAGTTTTAATATAAACTGATTGAGAAATGTCTATTGAAAAGTGCCTCTAAGGTTTTTTTCCCGGTTGACGTGATCTACTTGACGTTCGTGAAGCAAAGGAATAAAGAGGACAATTTTCGTAAATTTAGATATATAATACCTGTGAGAAAAGTTTCACGCGAGGTACTAGCAACTTTTACGGCAGTTGGAATTAAGTCTGTTAATGGTGTTAAGTCTGGTGTACAAAGCTCGCAAACGTAGACACGAGATCAACACTTTGCATTTGCTGATCGTCATCTGCGAAGCTGTGTAGACCGGGCTTAAGGAGGAATGGAAAATGTAGATAAACGTTGTTGTTGCAATCTATTTTTGAGAAAAAGCCGACAAAAGCATGTTAATTCTTTCGCCATATCAGACACCATTTTTGATAATATATTGTACACGAAAAATAGCTTCTTCTTGCTGCAACATGCGATGGATGTATTGCTCGCGAAAATTTCGGTAAAATTCACGATACCAGGCAGGATCGACGGAAAGAATTTGATCGGTCGATTTTTCGCGACAGTCAAATGTCCGCGCGATCAAATTTGCAAATAAGCAGCGACTGCTTCGTGTTTACATTTCGTTAGTTTAATCGATCGAATTGCATGGTACTGCATTCGTCTCTAGCTGGACATTCGTGCACGGGTTTTCGTGGTCCTTGGTTCTCGCCTCCCGCGAGCGTTTCACGGGTAAACTACAGGATGCAGGTCGGACGAATTTCGAATCCACCTGAGTCCAGAAACGGAAGACTTTGGCAGAATCATCGAATTTAGCTTATCCTGAGATGCATAATGTTTAATTTCGAAAATTAACGTACGACGACAATTATCAGAGAATAGATATCACATAATTTGAAACTTGTTGTCGCTAAGTGCGGACGAAAACATTTCTTCCCGTAATATACGAGTTTACACTAGGGTCAGTTTGAAATTATTATGTAAGGCACTTTCCGCGATATATAGCTTCTCCGCCTCCGTAATTCCAACTGCCATAAAAGTTGCTAGTACCTCGCATGAAACTCACAGGGAGTGTGCAGCTTTAGCTTTCGCTTTTATCGAAAGTCTTTACGCTCGACACCGGCTGTTTGTTGCCTTCGACGAACGTTGGTAGTTTACGTTTAATTTTAACAGGAATGCTTCGGATTATCGCGCTGTTGCAACTTGGGTCGCGAATAATATGATGCACACACCGATCTCACTCCGAGAGAGAGAGAGAGAGACATTGCAACGCGCGCGCTTCGTTCCATTTGTCATTATAGAGTACACGACCTACCTCATGCTGGTGGTCCTGGTCTGGCTGATGCTAGGATGCCTTACGACGGATGCTCGATAGCCTCTTCTAGGGCAGCAAATCCACCATTTACCGCAAGCGGCCGACAGGAAGTTCTTTCTAAAGTGCTTCGACATAAACCCGTACACTATCGGATTTATGCAGCTGCAACGTGTGACCGGATTAAAGGCGTTGGTCTTTATTGTGGCGTATTTATTAAATGCGACTCGTCACCGATAATCCTTCCAATGACTTGTTGGTTAGTTTGACGGCCGTACCTGTTAAAGTAGGCCATCAGTTGAAACGCAGTGTGTAGGTGTTTCTGTATCCCGATCTTGATGCGAGGAAGGTAACCGTAAGCGGTTAGCACATTGTCGATGAGGATCGGGCCCCAGCATAGTACAAATAGGAGTACAACGGCCACCAGCATCTTCACCACCTGGATATTTTTCTCGATAGTCGACACACAACAATTCGAAGGAAAGAAAATTAATCACTTTGCTCGCTACCTGTTTCATGGTCCGCGATTCCTCGTCGCCGTGACGTATCCGCCGTTCGTTTCTCGCGACGCTCTGCCGCTTCGTCGTCATCGGTATGGATTCCATGTTGTTCGGATGTAATCTAAAATATAGAACTGTGATCGAATTGCGCCCAACGAATTGCTTATTCGCGAGCGAGAGTCCGTTTCGTCTCGCAAGATTATAAGCTTCTATCCTGTTTAGAGCGTGCATGCATTTTCTCCGACGAGTGTTTCATCTTATTTCACTCTCTTTTCAGAGTGTAATCGCGGACAAATGACTTGTTCAATTATCACCGAAGCAACAATTCCTCGAGAGTTGTTTCGAAATAGTTTCGGAACGGCGAGAAGTCTGCAATCGTTGAAAATGCACTATTATTATAAATTGCATTTACTATGTCTGCCCGATCGACCTATTTCGAGCAAACTGCCTGCGAACCCATCTACCGACGATGTACGACACTCCATTACTGATCTGTCTGTATTTGAAAACCGATTATCACGCACGCGTGATGATAACGAGCAAATTATTTTTGATAACTCCCACGCACAAAATTCAGTCGCGATGAAATCTCACGATCGCGTTCCGATAATCTTGATGGGACCCTCATAAAATGTGCAAATAGAAACTCTCTCTCTCTCTCTCCTATTATTGCACTATCGATCCGAGTTTTCACCGTACTCAGAGTTCCGAAAATTCAACGAGTTGAAATTTGTATTAAATTGTCGACGCATCGGGGGATGTCCATCAAATGCTGAAAAATCCTCTCTTCCGTTCACCTGCCGCACGATTGATGTCCATCGCAATTCGTGCGATCACGGGAGAAACACACACGCTCTTCTTTCGATCGCTTCATGCCGCTTTAATCGCCATTGACGGACACAACGCTATATTATTCGTCTTAAATTGACGAAATATTTGCACGAATTTCATTTCCATAAGACTTACGCGTGTCGTGACGTCAAATGATAACGGCGTTTCATAACGCGCCAGATCTCCCAACAAATGGTCGTGTAGCAGAATGCCATAATGGCCAGCGGCAGGACGAGAACCAAAAGAAGCATGTAGACCTCGTGAATTTGCCACAGGAGTCCAGCTTCGGAATCACGAACGCACCAGTATGCGATGAATCTCAGTCCTACTTGCCTATGCATCTGAGAAGAAGTTTGGGCAAAGAATATTGTGGACTTCTTCTCGCTATGCTCGAATGTATGAGGATCGTGTTTGAGTGAGTGACGAACAAACGAACGAAATATTTCAAATGACGAATCGTCTCGAGTTGTGCGATAATTGATAAACAACGTCTCTAAATACATACCTGTGTAAATACTATTGGAATTCCCAATAGAAACGCCGCGATCCAAGTTATAATCACGATTTTGCGAGCTTGGCTTATCGTGCACGTATATTGCGCTCTCATTGGGTGTACTATCGCATAATACCTGAAACATTCCCGATTTCGAGAGACAAAACTTACTTTGAACTCTACAGTGTTTGATCATAAATATGTACAATTGACAATGAAATTGGAAACGTTATCGAATTCTGTCGATCCTTTCGGGAATAGGATGTCACGAACATTGTTGTCCCGAGGAGGTCGTGCAACGAAAAACTGATCTTCATTCAATTCTTCTTAAAGAGTATTCAAGTGGAAATTAGAGAAAGGTAAGCGAGAGGAAGGGGGGATTCGATGTGCTTTATAACGTTTAACAGCCGAGAAGAAATAAATCTTTCGCGAACCCTTCTCTCCCCTTCTCCCTTGGTTTTTCGTTTCGCTGAACAAAGCATGCACTCGGTGTTATGAGTTCGAGATAATCGATTATCTATTTATGCCAACTGCTATACGATGCTTTTTACTCAGGGTGGTGCTTGCGTCGTTCTTCGCGATTCCTCTCATTGATTATCGCCTATTTGTTGTTCGCAATTTACATAACAGATTACAATAACACTTCGCTTTGCCAACTTGCATAATCGATCGATGATTTTCGCGCGCGGTAAGAGCAGTAATCTTACCTTTCGATCGACATTGCGGTAAGAGTGACGACCGAGCAGATAGCCGACACGCTCTGCATGTAATGCACCGCTTTGCATAGGAAAACACCCATAGTCCACGTGTAAGAGAACAATTTCGCTACCTGTAACAAGTCAATTATGGTGCATGAATGTACGTAACGAAGAACATGTGGTCCCCATCCACATGTTATAAATGTCCTTGGTACGAACGACGCGTGTCATAACTTATGTCGCGTGACGACTGGAAAATTGGAATGCTATCGAATTTTCTGCGCGAAAATAATAGATAGTTTAACTTCATTAAATCCGCTTTTCTCTCGATTTTATTCATTTAATAACAATATTATTTCAAATTCAACAGTACACAACAGTAGAACGGTAGTACTGCAAAAGAAAGAGAAGGAAGAATATATCGATGAAAAAGTGTCTGTCTCGTTAGCTGCGAAAATGACTTCTTCTTGGCAGAAGCACGGATCAATTTATACGCACGGCTGTATGACACAATTTGTTTTTACGGTGAGCGAATTAAGGCGTGTAGGAGTGCTTTCGCCGTGTATCTTATCGCGATGCTGGATAATGCAGCACGCCTGACCCAGATTATTGTTGATTCATTCGCGACGTATTTTGATTTATGCATGAAAATGGACGTACGAGTTATATAATATTCGCGAACAGCGTTCGTCCTCGTTGCGCCACCGGTATGAAATTCGAGACATTTCAAACACAATCGAATGAAAAAAGATATTATTCGAAAAAAATAAGACTTCCGAAACAATCATATTTTTTGAGAGAAGAATATACTTTCTGTATCTAGTCTGTACGATCTTTTCAATATCGAATAATTTTCTTTACTCTCGCGCAATTATGCGAGAGATTTAATTTTTCGATCAAGTTCTTTTCTTTTTTTTCCAATCGCTATTTCTCGATAGCGAAACAAATACTTCCCTTTCATCTTGCCTTTTATTACTTTACTTGCTTGTTTGAAAGGAAACTTCCGGGGCACTGTGTGTATAACCGATGCTCGGAGCGTTAATAAAAAGCATTAATCATGTAAGTGATTTATGACTCCAATAAATGACAAAACAGCTCGCTTCGTAAAGTTGATAGTAAACCCGATCGACTTTATCCTTGCGATCACGCGTCGAACATTTATTATTTACCACGCACCGCGAGCGTTTTACGAGCTCGTAAAGCCGCGGTTTTGAGCGAATAAAATGATCAAATTGCCTCAACCGACCTGTCGTGGTCCTAACGCGCCAGAGAGGAGTGTTCGCCCACCATGTCTTATTAAGTTTTAAGGGATGTAACGCTCGTACAGTCTCTACTGTTGCCCGCGGCTGGAATCGTGAGCGAAGGTAGGATATACTGCGGTAATTTGCACAGTTAAAAACTACGATACTTCTCACCCCGAAGAAACGCACAGCGGAAAATGTTGCTTGGTTAATGAAATCTGGAAAATGCGCAAAAATCATAATTTCAATCAACCGAATTGCAACGACAGGACTATAATTTATTGTCGCGCGCTGCATCATTCGTACAATGCACTCTCGACTCGTTACTTGACTCGTCGTCATACACGTGAGATGAGCCGCCTCATACTCTTTTTTGCGTTCTCGCGACACAATATAGCGGACATTACACTGAGCTACACTGTACTTTCTGATTCTTTTCGCTTTCGATTGTAACGATAACTGTGCGTCAAAGTTTCGTTAAATCAAACTCACTCGCCGTGTTTCGCCAAGTAAGGCACTCTCGCTAGTTTTCAGCTTATGTGATCATCCCCTTTACTATCGTCCGGGGAAATATATCTCCCATGTATGTTTTTTATGTAAATACGTGATGGATAGTATTTTCCTTGATTCATCAGGCAACTGCAGGAGCTGCCATTGATAAAATATGTAGTAGTGCTGTAGTACGATCAGACATAAAATGTTTTTCTTATAATAGATAATCCCGAGTTTTTAGTTTTTAGTTTCAAAGTTAATTCTCAACAGCGAGTTTTTCATTTTTATTTCGACGACGAAAAAATGTCAGATAACAAACACGCACACATATTAGACGATTAGAATAGATCGTTGCGACAAAAAGCGCTCGACACACTCATTGCGCGTATATATCTTAAGAAAAGGTGTTATCGTCGTACAGACGTGCAACAGGTGCCCGTATTCATTCACTAGTAAGAACGTACGAAGCAAAATCTCGAATGGTTGTCGTTCATTTACACGCTAGCAAAGGGCACTGCACATAAATTGTCGTTACGAGATATACGTCATGGGATCGACTATTGCGGCGCAACGTGATACCTGTCACACACGCGGGATACGTGTGCCAAGTTAGAAGTCGATGCGTTTCGCAATTCTGCGCGTATGTTTATTTTGCATCGTAAACAAGTAGTTTTGGAGTCCGAAATAGCTACCAGATGGATCAAGCGAATAATTTCCGAACGGATCTATAAGTTACCTTCATCCGTAAAGCAAAGAACCGTAATAGTTTAGGAATAATTTCCATTACGTTTGTAATTATTTTTTCTAGAAAATCTATCACACAAATTAATCACCGATAATCACAGACAGATACGTGCGAGAGAGAAAGAGAGAGAGAGAGAGAGAGAGAGAGAGAGAGAGAGAGATAAAGTCTCTCGATACTCTTCGAACTGTTTTTCAGCAAAAGAAATTCAACTAACTTTGCAACTTTCATCGAAAATCATTCATGAATTACAAGCGGATTATTTAATTGAAAACATGGAGTGAGAATCGCCTCGACAGGATCCGTTTCTAATTGAACGATTGCCGTGTTAGTTTCGGCTTTGTATCGCGCATAGTAAAGACTGTCGTTGAAGGAGCGATTTGTCAGAATTATTTCTGGGTTGCGGCTATTCTGTTGCTTCCGCTATTATAGCGGGATGCAACACGGGATGCCTTCTATTTGAATGAAATCGTAAAATCAATTTGAAAAGATTGAAACGATATGTGCGCGCAATGCCGGCACGCGCTTTTTATAACTCGTATAATCGAAATTAATTTTGAATTCAATTCTAGTATCATATTTTCTCTGCATAACACGAATATTTCATATTCAAGCTCGATATATTGCCTCTAATAAAACATCCGATCGATTTATCGTTACTAACGTGGCGACAGAAATAGCGCCGATTTTATCGGCGCGAGCGCACACAGATATTGGCACACGTATCGAGATATTTGTTGCATTTCTTGGACCTTGTCTGCAAAATAAAGAAAAAAATGTATATGCGCGCGTGTACATCGTCGACTGTTACGAAACAGTAATCGAAATTGACAGACCGATATCCTCGGTAATATGACATATGTTAATTATGTTACGAACAGTCGGTATCGATATTTCAATCAGTTGGTCAAAGATATTGCCGAAGCGTGTACCATAGTCTGCGGATGTTAAATAAACCCAACGAAACGTTGTAATCTCATGTTCTATCCAACGCACTTGATATCGATTTTCCAAGGTATCTGATTTTCGTGCTCCGCTCGAATGTACAGGTGCGACATGGCGAACCGGAGTTGCTAATTCTATTAAAATCCGATCAAATTTGCTAATCGTAAAATCAATTCGGGGATTCACGGTCGACAAGACGTTATGTAATGTTTTCTTCCTTTACTCGCGCAGAAAAGAAATACGTGTGATTTTTCACGCGTGATTCAACGTGCATATGTAGAACGTATAGCGTAGTTAAAGAAATAATAATCCGTTTCGAAAATGAATTGCAGTAATCGGTATAGGCGGCGTCTCACTAAACTTTCAACAATCAAGTGATTAAAACAAGCGATTTTCGTTAATAATTTCAAATCGATTAGCAAGGCAAACACAATAAGGAATATGCAACAAAGTTTTGGGATATCCGCAAAATAATTTCTGGTTGATGGAAAGTTTGAATGGAAAGATTGTACAAAGAAGTGATCTTGTGCGCAATAATGAAAGACGTAACTCGTGAAACACCGAGCGTATGCTCTGTCAAAGGTATCGAGGTTAAATATGAGCAATCATCCAATCAAACGAAATGCGTTAAGAATCGTGTTCCGTTAGTGTTCCGATTAAGTACTCGACATCATCAATCGTCGCGGAGAATTCAAATAGACTGGATGTTGGTGTAAACAATAATAGCTCTAATTAAAAAATGGTAACTTCTTACGAGATGATAATCATAAATTTGAATGAATCGCCGTATTGCATGTGTACGAGAGGAAGGCTCAACATTTATCATTTTTACAAATTGACTTTTGGTGAGAGAAGTCGCTGCTATAAAATACAAAGATTGAACATGTAACGCGAGGGTTGCAAAGAGAATGAGTTTCGTATTTCTAACGCTACTGGAGATGAATGAGTGAAAGAGAGAGAGAGAGAGAGAGAGAGAGAGAGCGAATCATTTCATCCAATGTTAATTAACTCGGGTTGTCAGTGCAGCTCAGGTTAAAGGTTAAAATTGTGAACGAAGCAACGCGTTTCCTAGTTTCGTAATAAGCCTTCGAACGACTGTGCCATTTGTTTTCGTTTTTCGTTGATTGCGGAGACGATTGCCGTAGACGTTTGTTTGCGTCTCATCAGAAATTCGTTTGCGACTCGTTCACAAATGACAAATGGTTAACGTTCAAACGATAAAGTCTGACAAATTTGTCTTTCTGCACTTTCAGGGACACAACAGGGCTTCCTTATTGTTACGAGCTCTCTCTCTCTCTCTCTCTCTTTCTCTTTCTTTTTCGTGAGTTATTCGTTCTCAGTCATTAGTTACACGTGAAAAAAAGTTATACAATAAAATCAATCTTCCTTGTTGCACCTTGTCTCACATGTACGCATAGATTACATTGTCGGAAACGGTTACGAAACTGCATAGCTTATTAATTGAAATTTGATCATTGAACCTATGATAAGTGAGATAGGCGCGCATCAAAGACAGAAAGCTTATAAAGAGTAAATTTGAAAATGTCGAGAGCAAGGAGGAAGATAAAAACAAATAGTGGCAATGCGTTGAAAGCATGGCGTACGCGTCAACCAAGCTGCTGCTCAAGTGGCCACTGTAATTTTAGAAGCTGGCGCTATTCGATTTTATTTTCATTTGGACGATGCTTATTCGTAGCGACAAAATGTCGTTAGCCGAGAAGATTCCGTAAATATACGCGATTGTAATTGATGTCTCAGATACGCGCGCGTATCGATAATGCGTCTAATTATTAGTGCTATGTTTATCTATGTTATTTTATCATATCCTGTTTTAAAACTAAATAAATCAGACGGACCAAACGGTTCAGTCCAATATAATATGCTTTCGTCGTGTATCTAACGCAAGGCACCGCGAACAATTTGTTATTGCTGACGCGCAGGAAGATGTAATAACCCCTGGTCTGTTTAATTAATTTTATCGAAATGTGTAATTACCAAGGCCCGGGTGAACACCCGAATAACCGGGAAGATCGCTGCCGAGAGAAAGAAAAAAATCGGTCGGAAGAGCTTCCAAAAAATAGCGAATAATTTCTAAGAAGGCGGGAGCACTTGGCTGCATGTGGAGCTCATTTTTTTAGTGGTTGTTGTCGCGTGTTCAATACTTTCGAATAGAGTTAGCAAATGAGATAGGGAGGCTTGAGAATTAATTAGGATTTCTCCGTCGCGTAGGTATTATCGTTCTTCCGATTCGCCAGTAACGTGAATTTCAAAGCTCTCGATCAAACTCCTTGTGTGAAAATCGGATCTCATCAGTTGTGTGAACGCTGCCGAGGCGACTACTTTACCGAGTAAACGCCATTTCTTGTATTATTAATTTCGCACATTATTCTATCGATTCGCTACAAACGATGTAAATAATCGTATAGTTTTCCGTGAGAACAGAGAACATTGGATTTTCATCCACCAATTCAGTGGGTGCAGAAATTCCGACTATTCGTTCTCGCAGCAGGAAGACGGCGATTCTTTGTACGGTCGATCGGCCGATCGCAATGCAGAAGAATAAAGTCGAGACGAAAAAGACACGTATGCTGAATAATTGATAGTTATATGCCTAGTGGCGTCGAGTTTGCAAAACGAGTGTAGAGGGCAAATCATAGACAATTGGTTATTACAGATGTAGCATTCTTTACCTTCACGGGTATACAGAATATAATTAGCAGGAGATCGGCCGTGGCCAGGCCCCCCAAGAAGATATTCGTCGGTGTCGCCGGTAGCGGTCTGAGCCGTGGGCAAATAGTCGAGGTGATCATAACGACATTCCCTGAAAGAAATTACGATTCTCTCGCAAGATTGCTGAGCATCCGAGCTACCAAATTATACGGAGGCTTTCTCTTCAGGCTATCTGAGAAACGCGACAAGCTTAGAAGTGCTTGTGATAAGGAGTAGCTCATCGCTCCTATTCCAACTTACCGATTAATCCGAGGACAAAAGTTAAGCCGTAAACGACGAGCACGGGTGCCAGTTCCGCCCAATTGAATATACTGAAGGATTCGTTGATATCGTAATCATAATCATACGTTGCGTTGCTATCGTTGGACATAACGTTCTCTTCGATGGTCGACATTTCGTTATCGCGTTTTACGCACGATACCACCGTGTGTTCGTTCTGATACGAAGGAAATTCCCTCCCCTCTTTCTTGTATCGCTCATTTTACTGGAAAGAAATAAAGCTTTGCAGAAATATATATTTATTTATCTTTGTCGAATTAAATGTGTCAGATGTATTAAACGTGTCCAATTTGTCCAATATCTCCTTTACAGCCGAGTTATTCGATCGTGCGCCCAGCCACGAGATAATATATTTAATAGAAACGCTTGTTACTCTCAAATGACGTACGTTTGCTGTGTAATTGACAAATATCAGCATTTATTAATTCATCTGTATAAATCCTGCATCTAGTACTCTCTGGTGTGTAAAACGCATCATAAGAATCTGAATGAAAAGACTGTTAAAATAACAGTCGATCGGGTAAAGGAATTTGAGGCGGAAGAATACTTTCAAATTATTATGACAATATAGTGTCGCCATTTTTTAATTTACCGCTCTACACCTTTTCGGGAGACAGCTGGTATATCCAAGGAGAAGCGGGAATTCCATTTTCGGCGAAGAAAATCAAATTGTCAAATGCACGGGTCGCAAATGCAGTCGTCTTCATGATGCATTTCTAAAGCAAAGTATACGGAAGAAGGGAATAGAAGAAAAACTATTATTAGACATTATAACGTGAACGTAGAATCTTGGTGAGTTATCTCGCAGTCGTGTTACGTTTAACAACTGATGATACGAAGAGAATGAAGGAAGAAATGAACGTATGATCACCTTGTTCTTTGCACAACAGTTTATACAATATAATTCGCTATAATTGCAACAATAATTTCATCAGTTTTCAGTCATAAGATCTGTACTTTGTACTCGAAATAAAAAAAAAAAACCTAATAAATCGTTTAATTTTTCTTCTTTGAAAATGCTCAACTTTGATGTGAAGTGTGTGCGCGCGCGAAGAAGATAGAGAATTTTCGTACTTATGCTATATTTTCAACAAGATCAACGTTACATACGTATTAGATACGATATTTCTGGAGAAAGCATCGATTCTAACTTTCGCTTTTAACATTTCAATGTCCCAACAATTTGCATTCCAGGTATTTCGCTCTACGTAGAGTCACGATGCAATTTATTTTCAATATTGTAAACGAATATTGAAGAACTCAGTTGCCATCCTTTCCTTTAATACTGTCTTGACTTTCCGCTGGTTTTTTCAAAATTGTCAGCATAGTTTGTATACATGCGCGCGACGCAACAGGACGGTCCAATCAATTCAGTGCGAAAAGTAATTCGGCTTCATTGTCTTGCCTTCCGTAGTTTCATCAGCCGGGACACTAGTCGCTATTTCGGCTACTTTGATTTTTGTCAACTACCGATACCGCTCTGTTCGCCAGCTGGCAACGGGCCCGGCGTTACCCTTTTCCGCCACGTGCAATGGCGTAATCTAAGCGAAAGGCGGAAGAAGGCATTTATTTTCGTGCAAATGCGTGCTGAAAAAACGCCTCATATTTTTACATAAATGTTTCGCTCGGAAGGAAAAAAAAGGATCGTTGTCACATTGCGACGGATTTCGCGAGAACGCGCTAAAATGTAAACAGTTGAATAGTATACCTTGACTTCCACAACTAAGCTGTATCAATGCGACAGCGCACTCGATATCGTTATAACGCGTTGTGTCGCCGTATGCGGAAAAAGAATCACGTCTAATTGATAGTTTTACACTAATTGCCATTCAAGTAGTCGACTGAGGCGTCCCATATTTGTGTATATTTTATTGCGTGCGTATTTTTAAGAGAGGAAAAGGAGCATAATAACGCTAGCTATAGAGCTCACTTCTGCATTTCGTAGGAACTAGATAATAGGGTCGCACGCACGACGTCGCGACACGACTCATCTAAGCGTCGACTGCAAACTGGAGTCGAGACGCGCCGCGACCAACCAACGAACTGCCCGCCGAACACGGACGAACATGACCGACGGAGTGCGTCGCGCGAATCGACTCATTTCCATTTATCAATTGTGATCGTGTTTATGATTTCTTGGAACAAGTTTTTTGTGTTGAGAGTGTAGCGACAATCGATGTGCTAAAAAAAAAAAAAAAAGAGATGCCGTACGAATTTACAGAGTCACAACATTGCTGCTTCTTGAGTAAACAATTGTTTTGCGATTCAACAATCGATTCCACCGTTCTGATAAAAATGGACATCTCGTTTGGTCAGACGAGTGCATCTTCATATTTTTTTCAAAACTAATAGTTGATTCGATTTTTCACTTCTTTCCATGATAATTCTATAATAATTCTATATTATTTGACATATAATCGAGCCATCCGGTTAACTAATTCAACCAAGAGGCTGTTCGTGTAGTACTCGGGACAAACTGTGTTAACCATGCTGACACGATCAACACCTGAACTCGCATGACCTATAACTACGACATATAATGTAATTTTCTGTGTTTCGGTATGTTTGTATGCAGGGACATATATTGTAACTCCAACCATTCACCGAACAAAGTGATGCATTGAATTTCACTAGCGTATGGAATATTTTCACTTTTTTACATTATACTTTCCCTCATTTCGTATATTATGAAACTCTGATGATAGATGAAATTTTACAAATATCGTCAATTTAAAGAAGCAAAGGAATATTTGAAAAGAAATGTATTTTATTCAATATAAAGTAGTGTGAAAATCTTCACTTCAAAAAAGCGTCATTGTTTTCCGCGACATCGATTGGTTGTTTCTCACCTTGACATCCGACGGTTGTAATTTATCGCATTATATAAATATTTTAATGGTTGGAGTGTAAGGGGGGAATATTGAATACTATAAAATAATAAAATGTGCAATGTTAATATTAAAATAGAGAATGTTATATAGAAAATGAATATAAATAACGATGATCTTCGGTGCGTCTAGTTGATTAAAAATCCTATGAGAGAACTACCGAGTGCACATAAAAAATTGTAACAGATGTGAGAGGCTAAAAACGGGAGATGCGTCAATCGAAATACGAATGAGACACGTAACGTGTAACTTTTAAGACGATGATCTTGAACAGTAACCTCCTATCTTCTATATTCTAAAATTAATGCCTAGCAAGAAAAAAATTGATTTCGATACAAGTGTGCGATTAGTTTAGCATCGATTATCCGATTTTTATTCTTGATAAAAACTTCTAGTAAGCATATATCTCAAGATACATCCTGAAAAATAGTATTATCATACATTCACTTTTGCGTTAAAATATTATTAAATATCGCGTGCTGAATTTTGCAAGAATTTCATTTTCCACACATCATTTTTCAAAATTTCATTTCTTAAAATTTCAATATCGATAATGTCGCAACACGCAATTGACAATGTCTGGTAGATAATTACCATACCGATGTATCATCTGCCTGCCAATTTACCATCTGGCGCACCATCTCGTTTCAACTACTATACTGTTGATAGAGTGAAATAGATGATAAAATAGAAGACTTCAGTAGATAAAGCAGATTATCAAACTGGTTCGATATTTCGTTCCTAAGAGCGACCAAATTTTTTACGAATCATTCATCTATATATTTATTTTTATCTCAAATACGCGATATCAGCGCGAAAAAAAGAAAAGAAAGATTACCCATCGTAGAATTTAAATAGGAGGGGAGCACACACGCAGCATGTATATAAATATTATATAAATATATACATTTATATAACGATTATATTTGTCATAATACAGTAGACAATTTAGCAATTAGAGAGATTAAAATAATTAAACGATATTCTTTCCGAAGTAAAATATTGCAAATAATGAAGTATATAATTTCTACGGTGAAAATAATATGGCTTGAATTCATGTTCGTGAAGAAAAATTTTATTTAATTTTTTTTTCTCTCTTGCCCATCGGACATAATTGTCACGATCTATGAGCTGGAAAGAGGCACAAAATTCGTTTTTCTCTTTTTCTTTATTCCCTTTCCTGCCTCGTAATTTTTAGAGATTAATCTTGTTAAGCATTTCCGGACAGCACGCACTTACTCTCGAATAGACGAGCAGTGTTTTCAGTGTAAAGGGTGATCCCGTATCACCGTGACAGTAATCCGATACGGATAGTCGTGTGTGGGACATAAAATACGTGATCCAAGGGCGGAGGAGCAAACGTGAAATTTGACAGTTTTGGAATATTCGCGTGTGTACATAAAAAATGCTGCTAGCTTACATATATACTGTCTTTTGTATAAATAAAAATCATTTTTATCGGCCGCCCACCGATCACCTTACAATTGTCAAAGCGTGTGTCCTAATTGCAGCGATTACGGCAATGAATTAAAAATTGTAAGTTATTCGTTCAAAAGTGGTATTCGTAGGGGCGAGACGAGATGATGCGAGATAGCTTGTGTTCACACGCTCGTTGTAAAACCTGATTGTTTTATGAAACAATTGTGCAGAGATGTTTTATTCGTCATAACGAAGAAATATTCATACGTGGTTACGCCACGAGGAATCTCCGTCTAGGCCCGGTACCGAAGCTCGGTCAGTATCGCGGCCACCCTCGTGCCGTACAGTTTGCGAGGGAGGAGACCGGTTGTTCCTGGCATCCCCTCTGTGGATATACACATATATACCATACGTATATGTATCCCCTTCCTCTTCCATCCCTCTCCCGACTTAATGCCAGTGCGATCGCGAGCGCGACCGTGAGCGCGCGCTTTCGAACGACGCGTCGTGTACGCCGCAAGGAACGATCAGTTCTTTCTCCACGTTCTCCATGCAAGGACTGCTCCGATCTGCACTCTCAATTTTAACCGTTTAACGAACGTATTCGATAACAATTACGCGGTTATCGCACATAAGCGTTCCGTGCGAACAAAGGTTCGCGCGTTTATTAAACGCTTTCACATGTGATCGCGAATTGGGAGCAATGTGATCGATAATTAGCCAAAACCAAAACTTGACACTGTGTCGTGAGTGAGCGGCCCAGTTTTATTCATCGATATGAAAATGTATACGCGCGGGCATTAGTATGTTTGCTTTGCTACGATCTAATTGGTATTCGAGACCGTCTTTGCCGTCGTCGTCGTCGTCGCCGCCGTCGTCGTCGTCGTCGTCGTCATCGTTGTTGTTGTCGCCGCTGTCATTGTCGTCGACATCGTTTTCGTTGCCGCCGCCGCCGTTATCGTGTTGATATTTCATGCGATAACTTCGAGATGAAGTCATTCTGGATACTAACGATCATCTGTCTGTTGACGGAGACCGTTGATAGTCGAGCTGTCGAAGATGTTACTAGTGAGAGTCAACGGGATAAACGACAACGTAGGTTCTCCGTCGAGGAGCTGCTTATCGCCAAGTTCCCGCATATTATCACTGGAGATTTGGACATTGACATTTGTAAGGCTGGTAAGCGTAGGGAAAGAGCGTGATAATTGCGCTTCCTAATCATTTAGGCTGTCACATGGTAGAGTGGAAAATAAATTTGCGCGCCGTACTATTTAAGAAACGTTATTGATGGTACAATGTTTTCTCTTTGCTTTATTAACGTTAATTTGGTACAAATATATTTCTTTTTTTATTTTCTCTCCTAAACGCACACACACAGAGGTCGTTTGATTCTAAAAAAATAATGCCAGATTATTCAATAGAAAAAATTATGCCAGATTCTCCTCAATGATCACGGCTTTCATAATAATACATTCTATTCTCTATTAAATTTCAATTATATTTGGTTTTACAAAAGTTATCATTTGAAAACAAATTAAAAAGGTATTCAACGTGAGTTTGCGTCTTTTAAAACGTCATCTCTCCTTATCTAAACAATTGGGTAATAAAACCTTTTGATAATTATATCAGTAACAGACAGACGGATAGATCGGTCGTCCCTATCTTTTGTCAAGTAACTCCACTTCTCTCAGAATTGTAGAAACTTATTATGTTCAAGACGAATCTGACACTAAGGGTTGAGGATTACCAAAGTAGGGTGGTAGAGACATCTCCTCCTGAAATGATTATCTTGAAAGTGTCGCGAGAACTGTAGACGAAGCGACAGCAAAGCAAGGGGAAGGGGATGACAAGCGGCGCGATGTATCTTTCGGGGGCGTTAACTTGCCTCTAAAGAAAGATATTTTTTCCAGAAACATATTGAATCGTGGCGATGTTAATATTTAAACAATATCTAAATTGTTATCGCGATAATATTTGAACGAAAGAGAGAGGGAGAGGAGAAGAGGGGGAGGATTAGCTCCAATCTTAAAAATATTTCGATTTAATTCATCCTTAATCTTATTTCTCTCTCTTTCTCTTTCCCGTAAATCTTTTCAAGAATAACAATGCTTGCAACTCCTTCTCCGTTTCTCAAGTTGCCTCAATTAATAGCCGATATCATTTTTACAATCATTCGTAATTTTTTATAATCTCTGTTGTATGTATCAAGCAACATTTAACAATCGACAAATAGAATAGACAGTAGTGTATGTTAACAATGAGTTAATTTTCAAAAGCGTGGGATCCTGTGTGGAAAATTATTAATTTTCCTTTGAGAATGATACAATAGCTAAATAAAATAGCTGGTAAAAGATAATTTCGCTACATAAAGTAGTCACTGATTTGATTGTTATCGACTATTGCTAATTGTTGTAGCTTACCGTAAAAGAAACGGTACATCTTGCTATTAGCAAATTTAATCAACGCGATCAAATGCCTTTGAACTCTTTATTCTCAGCGAAGAATTTTGCAATCTGGATCGATACAGGTCGACGAGAAATTACTCCCGATACAAACAATTGCTCGGTTGTATTTTTAACAAGATGCTGTCAATTGAGACCATGCTTTGTCGTTATGGTCTATGGAATTTTTAGCTCCCAATTAAGCAGTTCTAATTTTCATAACGCGGGAAAAGAGCACGTCGCGCTCTTTTGTGTTGCTCTAAAACGCCGAAGAAAAAGTTCACCGCTCGAATACCGTTGAGAGATCGCGTGTTCTCATATAACACTATAATGCATCCTGCTGGTACATGCTCCTGATACGTGCTCCAAGTTTTTCTTGTCCCGATTGCATGTAGAACTCGATCATACATGTGGCGATTTTTCGCCGAAGAGTGCAACTTCCATGAATCATATTTTTTACCTTTGCAAAGCTCCACATTTCACATCGTCTTTTAAACGACGTTTTCCTTTCCACTTCTCTTTAGATGTCCAGTGAAATATTGATGAGATATTTGGTGAACTTTTATGAAAATACATTAATTCTTCAAAGTTTCTCAGTTCCGCTTACAATTAGTCGGCTTACTCGTGGTGTTGCGTACATTTTATCTTTTCCAAAATATTTTCAACGATTTTATCCTTTCTCTTTTTCATCCTTTTGTTTTTTATCCTGCTTTTATAGCTTTTAAGCTCTAAAGCTCGTGTATCTTTTTTCTTTTATTTATCGCCTGTCTATTCGCGTGTCTTGATATTCTTCAAAATTGGACGAGAGAGACAAAATCTATATATCTCTGTGTGAGCAGTACGGCCCAAAATAGATGAAAGTATGCATAGTAACGCGTCACGAAAAATTAACGCAGCTAAGAATATTGCGTTGAATATATTTCTCAATCAGTACGATGGTCTTAGCGAACGACTTTTCGCAATTTTATAGTTATCATTAGCGACTGTTAAGATATCATAAATGCCGCGCAAAATTTACTCATCGTACGCACACGCGGAATCGATATTTTCATCTTCGATCGATGTATAATTATCATGATTATATTACTGGTAAGGAGAAAAGATATATCAAAATTGAAATATGGTATGCAAGGTGTAATATGTCCAACGACACCATCCAACATGCGTATACGTGGAACATCTTGAGAAACATCGTGTTACAATCATTTACGCAATATACTATACAGCAACGATGTTTCACCAATCTATGTGACAAGGTTGCTGCGTTAAGAATAAGCATATTAATATGTTTAGAACGATTAATATGTTTAGAACGATTCGTTTCCTTATGACCCGTGGTAGAATGCATGCGCATAGTTGGTGTTGCAACCGAATGTATAAAACATATCGATAAAAGCAACAAGTCTCTTTATTTGTTATATATTGTATGTAATTGAAAATATTAAACGAGGTGCCACAAGCTGGCGAGAAGGGAAGCTCTGTTAGTAGCACCGTTATACATGAGATAGTCGTTCGTAAAGCACTGTGAATCGATTACAACCGATTCTCGGTTAAGTTGATACGCCGTGCCGTTCGCTTTGCTTTCCTTCTGTTTGCTCGATTATCACATCGGGAGATAACATTTAACCTCCGCCATGCCTCTGCTCTCTCTCTCTCTCTCTCTCTCTTTTTCCCTCTTTCTTTCTCCCTTTCTCTTCCTCCTTCCCCCTATCTTTCTCTCTCTCTCTCTCTCTCTCTGGTACGCAGTTGAAGCGGCTCTTTTTATAATTGCAGGCGAGGAAATTATATTTTCCAATATACCGGCAAATTATGAGGATTACTTGAATTTCCTATGATATTACTTTTCTCAATTTTCAAGGGTTCATAAATCTTTGTGGCCGCTGGCTTTCTCATTTATTTCGAACTATTCATGCGCGTGATTAGAGAAATAATTTAATTAATATTTATTTTGGATGAATGTAGAACGACGGTATATAGCCGAATCAAACTCAGGAAGCAGAAAGCGACGCAAACGTGAGGAGAAGTTATTCCTCGGGATTAGGTCGAATGCACACATGGGATGAAAGAGAGACACTATGTGACGGAAGAATAGTAGCAAAAAGGAAGATCGCCTACTAGAGAGATTTCGTACGTCTGAAATTTATTTCACGAGCTTTCATCGCCGCCAATTACCATTGTTCGCGGATAAATTAAAAATGACGTTATTGAGAAACGTCGTAAACACAATGAATCACTATTGACACGGCCTTATTATCGCTCGACAAATAACAATGGTAGTCACTTTGAGCGCGATCGTTTCTTAATAACGTAGACTGTTCTTGTAATTAGCTGTGGAACTGCGTACTTGCATGCTCCACATATCGACGATGTATTCTTCTACAATAATACAATCTTTCTCGACTTAATCATGACCCCAGTATGTATAGCACGGATATCATGTTTTAAGAAAAGTTGTCCGTTTCAATTATTAACCCAGCAAGTATCGAGTAACATTACATCAATGTCACAATTTCTCAATAAACGATGTAACTGTTATTTAAACAAATAACAAGTTCCTCCTACAAGTTCCACGTTTTCTTCATTTACAAAAGTTCTGCGCGAAGATTAGTACGTGTCGTCGTCGGTTCGTCTTACACACACACACACACACACACACACATATCACCTCTCTCAATTCGATCCTTTGGCGCAATATGTATCAAATGAAATAAAAAGTGTATAAACGTCAGGATAATTTCCAAAGAAAAATAATTGATCAATTTGTGCGAGAAAAGAAAAAAGAACACGAAAAGAAGAAGGAAGTTCGTCATCTCTGTGGAAAATTGCAGTATCAAAATGTTTCCCGAATGTCGGATGCGCAACACATGTACCGCGCGTACTGGAAGTATGAATACCGGATCGTATAGCCGTAGGTAGAAAGAGACCAATAGGAAAACCGCAACGGAAGGTTGCGTTAGAAGGGATGCGGTGGAGCTCTCGAATGTTACCAGCTGCAAAAGTCTGGCAGATGAGTGGTATGAGTGGAAAAGAAAAATGTAGGAGGCCGAGGTTCCTGAGACTGAGTTCTAACATCAGCGGGGGAAGAAAAGAACAAATAGTCTTCTTAATCATCGCGGAAGCGTTGTCTACAGAGAAAAGAGCGAAAAGAGTAGAAAGAGGAAAAGGAAGAGAAATATCATTTGCGAAATAGAATAGAAAAATGTCCTTAATCTTTGCAGCTTATTCAACGGTTATAACGCCAAATGATAATAATTAGATTTATTACCGAAGTTAATAGCATTCCATCAATTTTCGGGAATATTCAATCAACAGGGTAGTCCCTTGCCGGCCTTTGATGTTTTAAATCGCATTTTTCCTATAAAAATGATCGTTCGACCCTTTCAATAATTACGATGTTAAATTGATCGTTTTGTTCGCGACACGCTACTTTGCGATTCCATCTCGTTTCGTGGAAACCGATGTCGAACATTGGTATAAAACTGACGCGTGCACACTTATATTATTGTATTATCTAGATCGGTGAAAGAATACCATTGCCGTGTTGCCGTGCGACGAGAAAGAAAAAAGGAATGGCGAGAAAACAGATATAAAGTTGACGTCAGTAGTGTACGCAAGCGTTTAATCCGACGCGATAGAGACTCGCTGCGAGAGGCTTCTCCATTCGAATCAATACAGCACACACTCGTACACATACTCGCGTAATCCGCGGACATACATATGTAATACACGCATGCGGTACGTCGCATTATGTTGAGAATGAAAATAGCAGACGTTAATATCAAGTCTGGTTGGAATTTCCTCTGTCAATGCATCTCATTCGCGTGCAGCCTCTTGCAAATAATAAATCCGTCTTCAATAGCACTGTTGGGAATTTATATCGTTTCAATTGTCTCCTGAGATTGGATCACCGCGAATGTTCTTGTAAATATGTCATAATTTGCGTATCGAAGATTAACGTCTCTTTCTGAATGAGTGGTAAATTCAAAGAAAGACTGAGCTTTTTTTTATTCGAATATTCCAGAGTGAGTGGCCCGAATGGTATTATCGACGATGAGGTATACACGGGGAAAATATCGTAGTTAAAATTACCACAAAATTTTATAATGCTGGATCATACCGGAATTATTATATATGTTGTAATCTTTAGAAGGATATGTGCAATATATCATTAGAGAATACAACACACATCATAATTTTAGTTATAATTCCGGTCTACCATTATAAAATTTTGTGTTAATTTTTATTAGAATTTTTTCTCCGTATAAAGAACATAAAAGATATTGATGTAAAATATTGGCGAGATAAACAATGATTGAGTCGAATTGTTCGGTCAACCATCGTAAGCGTTTCAACGTGAAAATTCCAACAATCTATCTAGCTAAGCGGAAGTAGCTCTTGTCTACTCCATTCTGTAAAGTATTCCTTCCTCCCTTTCAACTCTCCCCCTCTCTCTCTCTCTCTCTCTCTCTCTTTCGACCCCACTCATATCTCGCGTGCTCTTGCAAATGTCCTGGAAATGGAAAAGGAGGCTTCTCAGATCGATTCGGAGATTGGAACAGTTCCGACATCTCGATTGGCTCTCTGCCACGATTCCGACGATCGCATCTCGGATATAATATTTTATCATATCTTTGTTCAGCCTTTTATATGAAAAGTTTGTTTTCACTGATTTTCGTATTTTCTAACAAAAGCGACACAGTAATTTATACCTTTGTACTTTTATTCTATCATTTTTCGCTATGATTTGACTCGACAACCAAACAAACATAAGAAGAAGACGCATATTTATATTAGTGCCATTCGCGATTGAATATATCGGGCAACGTGAATAATAAAAAAATATGCAAATAGCGGGTCGCAAAGTGTTCACCACTTGTAATAATATATGAACGGAGTATATCGATGCAATTTTATTTTAACTTTCGGACGATGTTTCCGCCTGAATGGCATGAAATCACTGATTCGAAACGGACAGGGGTTTGGCATTATGTGGTTTGTAACCGACTGCACTATGCATATACATGCATTGCGTACGGGAATTATACAGGGCCGTATTTAGCGCATATTATCCTATGAAAGGTGTAAATATTTTTTCTATATATCACAAATGAACCGAAACATTTGCAGAGTTTACAACGGATTATTAGAATCTTAATAAGAGTCATGACTCTTAGGATGACAATGATAGCTACCACAACGGCGATTAAGGTTTGACGCAACAAGTCTTTGAACGAAATTCTCTATCTTAGAGAGAAAATAATAAAGATAACGTGGAAATTAATCATATATATATATATATATATATATATATATATATATACAAATATTTTTTATATCATAAATGGCTGTCCTCTACTATTGCGCGCGTCAAGTAATACAAATGAGTATGATTTCGCGATGAATCATCCAACTACAGCCCTGCGATTCGTTGCTACGAAGCTGTATTTACGGATATGTCCTCGCGAATGCGGCGATTTCAACCTCGTTAATACCCACCGAGGTGCGATCGTGCGCGTGCGCGAACGCCTAATTAATTAACCGAAACGGGCACCAACACGCAGGGGGATGTATGTACGCTTGCGACGCCGCGGATTGAAAGAATTCTAATTTATTACGTGCAATGCGCTCTCTCTCTCTCTCTCTCTCTTTCTTTTTCAGCTCATTAATGGAATTATGTAATGATAAATACGAATTCGATACATTTCAGACGGGTTTTACGGTGATATTGCACTGCCAAACATCAGATACGATACAGAATGGCGCGAACAAAAGTTAAATAAGAGCTACCTGGAAGAATTAAACAAATATAGAGAAGAGATATTGAAGGAAGGTCTTCAGGTGGAAGAGGAAGGTCTCACAGGTAAAAATATGTTATTATGCTATAATGCAATCCCCCCCCCCCCACACACACACACACACACATATATATATATAGTGCGAATATCGACATTTGATTATATAATCATACAGTTTACCACTGCGACAATAAAAATGTTTCAATTCGTAATTATTAGGATATTTGATTGGACCATTCGACCCGAGCAATTGTGCACGGTTTGGCCAATTTGTGGAAAATTTTTCTCATTTATTATTATGTCGTACGATTAACTCAAATCTGATTTGATTGTTCGTTTCACACAGAGATTCTCCAGTTCAAAAACCAACACGATGCCAACAAACAGGTACTCGGTGAACACGACAAGGTGTTCATTCAAGAGAAGCCGATCATGGTAGACCGCAACCAATATAACATGGATGGCAAGTCTGCCGATGGTTTTAGGTCAAATGCCAGGAACGACGATACTAATCCTGCAGTAAAAGACGTGGGATTTGAGTTCAGGTACTACAATGAATACGAATCAAATCACGCGTTTCAATACAAAAACATGAGCACACAAACATACACGCACGTATGCATGCGGGCATTATGTCTACATTTCTTTTTCATTACGTTATACACGTTATATTCAGGTGTTGGGAATATTTTCTATTTTATCGATTAATTGCATTACATACGGAACACGCTCGTCATTTACGAGGATCGTTCAAAAAGTATCTGGCCTAATAAAGAAAACACAATATTTCTACGTAAAATATAATTTTATTTTTCAATGTAGTCTCTCGCCATCTTGACACACTTATTTCAACAGTGCTCCAAAACAGCGATACCTCTTTTGTAAATCGATGAAGTCTTGAAAATAACCATTCACAGCAGCGATTACGAATCGGACGAAAATCTCTTACCACCAAGCTATATCTTTAGGTTCGAATGGAAATCGCACAGAATCCCCAAATCTGGCCATGCTGATCGGATGGAGAAAGACTTATTTCTTGCCCAAATGCTTTTCTTTGATCGCTCAGTTGTTGCAACAAATTAGCATAATACTCGCCATTTGTTATTTTCTCTTTCTCAAATATCGATCATTCAGCGTGAATCCTGAAAAAAAAAGACAGTCGCCTCTCTTTCTGACAAAACCGTTTTGTTTTCTTCGGTGGCGAAAAATTGTTGTGCGTCTATTGCCTTGATCGTTTCTTTGTTTCTGTAATGGCGGACTCTGGTTATAAATCGGCGTAAGATCCCTTTATGCGAAAACGTGTCAAAACAACAATGAAGCCGTTCCAGTCATTGCTGCGGTATGAGCAAATCCATCGTGTAGAGAGTTTTTTCACATTCAAACCTTTAGTTAAAATTGGATGCATACTGCAATGTGCCCATTATGTCTGCCACCTCGCGCACTTCAACGCGACGGTCACCCAACACATGATGGACATTTTCAATCGTTTCGCCGGTAGTAACCATTTTTGGGACGTCCACTACGCGATACATCATTACGTTCACACGCTTAAGCTTGAGAAAACGGTTCTTAATCACTGAGAATGAAGGAGTTCTGAAAATGTTGAATCTGCTTTGCTCCTCATTGCAACCGTCTACGCTTGATGACATCAGAAAACCATGCTGAGAATTTTTGCGTTCGAATAAAAAGACAAAATGGCGATTGTACGTTAGTAAAATTGGATCAACACTTTTCTCGTAGTCGAACAATCAATCAAATAATCGTAAAATTAACATTGACAAAATCATGAGAAAAGGAAAATTAAAAGAAAAATTAAAAATTAATGTGACTATTTATTGATCGCACGAGTATGAGAAAAATGTCGGTCTAATTTTACAAGTGTGCGATCGTCATTTTGCGGATATATTTTTTTATTGGATTAACATACAACGCAAGAATTCTTGGTATATCTTTTCTTGCTTTTGACGTCATTAAATAAAGACTGTTGTAGTCAGGAGCTTTAAGCCTTTTACATGAAAGTACTTTATCACTGTCTGCAACTCAGTCCGTTTTCTCCATTCTTTACAAATTTACTCGTTTACTTTGGCGCACTATCAAACAAAGACCAATCGATCGCATTATACTAGAATATCAAACCTAACAAAGGAAGGTTGTGAAATATGTTACTGAGGATTTGGGACGAAATTCGCGACGTATCAGGCCATGTATACGAACGACCCTCGCAAGCGAGTAGAATGATGATACTGATCGACAGTTATGCGGTTATACCATTAGATTGGAATCCTCGACACAAGTCTCGAAGAAGAGACGTCGACGACCAAGTCATCATCGACAACTTTCGAGGACAGAATCAACCAAGGCGAGACAACAATCGATCGATAATGATACGTTTCTTGAATTTCCTACTTCTACAAATTTGAGTACCGACACTAGTAAATATATAGATTACGCGGATAGCATCAAAGAGACATCAATCGTGCAAATTAAAATGAGAACGCGAGGTCTATCGAGTCGACGGCACAGATGTCATCATCGCAGAAGGTAGGAAGGATGCATTATCTCAGGTACCATAGGTACATAATCATAGATTTCTATCAAGTGTACTGTATACACATATGTAATCGCAAATTATAAATCTCTCATACTAGTATGTTTTTATTGATTAATCGCTCGAGTGAGTTAAATTTGGCAAGTGAATTGAAATTTTGCTATGGTCGCTACTATTTCGCATTGTGAATAATATTCGGCAATACGAAAACTGGCGTGAAAATCATTCGTATATTTTGCGTCGAGTTATCAGAGAGTCGAATTGCGTTTTGAATTAATTCTAAATAATTCTCCATGAAATTTTTTCTCTCCGCTAATGTACTTGGATAAAAATATCGCGTCTTCTCGATTTTCACAACGAACGATTAAACAGCACACGTTGTCTTCCACTTGCACCGCTGGCGAGAGCGTCAACCTCCAAGTATCGTCAATGATATTTCCTCTGGTGGGAAGCCATCTCGCAATGCCAATAACAATGCCCGTCATCGTAAAGCTGGAAAATAGGGTCCGATACTACCCTCCGGGCATTTTCAGCCCTCGAACTGCCAATAACTTGTCAACGACGTTTCGTGCGGTGTCTACTGACCAGGTATACCGCATCCACATTAGAGTGTCATACGGAAATTCCATCTTTTAGATGCGCGAGAGACGATAATTTTCCACCATGTTTTTGTAATATCGTCGACTCAAACGATTCTCTAGACGCGTTGTGTCGCTTTGTCTCGCCTTCCGTAGCTTCGCGTCAACTCGAATTTAGAATAATTTAACTTTGGAAGAATCCTGGTGGTTGCAGTAGGTATAGCGAAATAGACACGTACGCGCGTCGTTTGATCCGCGTATCCGTCATTGCGTATCGTTATCTATCGTTACGTAAGGAAGTATATAGCTCGGTCCAGCAAGTGAACCTTTCTAGACTTTTCAAGAGACTGGATCGTATTTCGCAATATCGGATATAGGCCGTAAACACACACGTTTTCAGCCTGTTTCAAAGCTCTGTCCAATCCCTGTATATACGTTTCGCGACCCTTTTGCCTCTTTTCACCCCTTTAGCATACTCGTATATATATACCGTTTGCGGGGTGCATTATCAAGTTTCTACGCGAAATGGTACATGATACTCGATAAATAACATAAATTCTGTTCCCGTGTTTGTTTTTCGTTAAAACAAGAAAGCGAAATCATCGGTAACGCGTGTACGTGACTCGAAAGTGATACGTTTCGTTTTTAATGTAGAACCGACAACTCGAACGAACTCAAATCGTTGGCATCTTTGCTCCTCTCGATCGTGTATACTTGTGCAAACTCACATGTCAGAATATCATCTAGTGATTATAACGATTGTGCAAAACACGAAACAAGGGCTCGGGACAACAGCGTGGTAAACGCAATAGAGGAAGTATGATGTACATTTCAACGGTATTCATTAACGCACTAAATATTTCTCCTCGTTTCTTCACGATGCGGGCGTACAATTACGCCGCACAGTTCGCACGCGAGAGACGCTAATTAATTGTAACGCCCTACTGATTTAGGAACGCCTTATTGCCTAAGTGCTAGCGGTTAGAACTGGCTGGCTGGTAGGCTCGAATAACGGAGGAGAATTACGCGTGCCTTCGGTAATAAGTGTTGGTAAACGAGCGATAGAAAAACCGTGCGCACAAATACGCATATAAGTGTGCGATTTATAAGCAGCTTGACGTCCCACGCTATTGCGAAATATTTCGTTCCTTCCAATATTATACAACCATTGCTTACTGTTTCGTCGACGACAATATCCGGTACGTGGAAAGGATTCGCGGTACTTGAAATACAAAATCAAATCGCGTCATTCGAAATATATCGCGACCTAATATTTTCACATACATTGATATTATTTTTCTTTTCTTCCTCATTTTTCACTTCTACTTTGATCGGTTGGCCGTTTTAATTCTAAGTACACTTTCATTATCGTTGCAACAATATTTATGATACGATTAACGGTCCAATGGTAATTTCGTTCGTTCTCGTAAAAAGTTACGTGATGCCTTCGATCAATGCGTGCAGCGGTCCAATTTATCGCTATACTTGGAGAATCGTTTTTCGCCACGGATGCTTGTTTTCGAATCGGAAGAGTTTTATGTCACTTTTAAAATTACACGTTTCATGCGAAAACAGGCTTATGGTCTCGCTGGTCGTATAAGTTTTATGTTGTCTATCGCAGTTTTATCGACATTCGTGATCAATGTTTTCGACGTCTTCTCTCTCTCTCTCTCCCCCCCCCCCTCTCTCTCTTACTTTATGCTCCGCCAAAAAAGTGTACGCGCACGTGTGTGTAAATCAAGTCAATATATATTTGTGTCAAGTTTAAGATAAGAGTCTATTCAGTAAAAACTATCGCAGATTTATCGCAATTATATGGCGTCATAGACGTTATGAAAGAGAAAGAAGAGCCTGAATGAAGTTAGCCCTCCACTTTTCGAGTTGACTTATCATGACAGTTGTGCTGATTTGTGTTACATTATATATATACATAAAGTGAGAAAAATAAACCGCCAGTTTCCATTAATTTTTCGATTTTTTCAATTATGTCAAGTTGAGTTAAATTATGTTGATATTGTGCTAAAGTAGTATCTTCGAAAGGTAACAATGGAAGAAATTGAACGGAATTGAAAGGAATTGAAGAAATTGTAGGAAACAATTTTAGGCGAAACATTATAAAATTCACGTTTGTATCAGTTAGTCAAATGGAGTATAATTGCGTATCTAAGTTGTATGCTAGCATAGCACAAGTCGGTTTCGCCGGCACAAAAACTGTAAAGGCCCTTAACGATCGTATTCTGTACAAAGTACCCTTTTTGTACCATCGACAACAAAATTTGTGGCGCAACGCTCGAATATGCAATTTGATGCAAAGTCTAGAAACCGTAGTTATGGACATAAACTGCTAGCGCGAAGGGCCGCGGTCAAGAGTGCCTTAAAATTTTTGTGCCGGCGAAGTTTGTGATGGCTCGTGTATTATGCCAACTCGGATGTGCAATTATACATCGCTTGACCAATTGACGTGAATTTCGTAATGTTTTGCCCAAAACTGTCTTTTTTTTTTTCGTTCTTTCATTAAAGGGCACAATGTTAACAAAACTTGGCACAATTGAAAAAAATGGTAAAAATAGTGGGGGCCAGCAAAAAGTCATCCTTTTCACGTATCGTTATCGGTGTCGCGGTTTTACAATTCGACCACAATACAAATCAACACAAATGCTCGAAAGGGCTAACGTTCAGGCAAAAAAAAAAAAGAAAGATGTATGAGAAAATATTACATACGAGTATTATTGTCGGTACCTTTTTACATCCTTAGAATCTCTCGTCGCAATCGCCAAACGCACGATGCGTCGGATGAAATTGTTTCCGTACACGATCGACGTCTTCGTTCCATCGAATTTTACGATATGGAACACAAACCGAAATATATAGCCAACAAACGTGGCACGACGAGACACACGTTTCGAGCACGTCGAGCGGCTACCGCGAGGAAGGAACGAGTGTGGGATCATGGCGTAATCCCCTACGAGATTGATGGTAATTTTTCCGGCGCGCACAAAGCCCTGTTCAAGCAGGCGATGAGACATTGGGAAAATTTCACTTGTGTAAAATTTGTGGAAAGGGTACCCAGAGAACATCCCAATTACATCCTATTTACAGAAAGACCTTGTGGGTGAGTTGTCCGTTGAATGCTACCGTGAAGCGGATAGATACGAATGTATGTTTCCTCGGCAGATGTTGCTCCTTTGTCGGAAAAAGAGGTAATGGACCGCAGGCTATCAGCATCGGGAAGAATTGCGACAAGTTTGGTATAGTAGTACACGAATTGGGCCATGTCGTTGGATTTTGGCACGAACATACACGACCGGATCGCGATCGTCACGTGCAAATCATCCGTGACAACATTATGAGCGGTGAGTGCATAAAGAAATATTTGATAAATTATCGGGAATATCACATTCTGCTTCGGTACATATCGGTAGAAGTTTGGTAAGGTCATCGCACGCATCGTAATTTTCAACTCATTGTAAAGAATCAAGAGATAACGTGTCGAAATATATATCGAACGCATAAATATATATCACATATATGTACTCTCGCTCGGTGTTTGGTGAACGTGAGTAGGATTTATTCCAAGGCACACGTTGTATGTGCTCAGAGCAATGTTTGCAGCCGCGTAAGTCCTAAATATACGTATGCCTCGGTTTCCATTTCAGATTAATAGTCTAATTTATCGGGAACGTGTAAATATCACCGATCATTAGCAGGAACGTATTCCGATATTTATACGCGGCAAATACTAGAAATGATGGATCATATAGCAATTGGTGAGTTGGCCGTGGTCCTCCAAATGAGAAACGTTCGTCCGTTAGAGTTTCCGCATCTTGAGTGGTTCGTCACGCAAACTCGCTCGACAGTGTATATATACCGTGTAGATATAACCGCGCCGGGTATTCTTCATTCACGTCGCGAATGTATAGGAAAATTAATATTACGTCTTTCAACAGGTCAGGAATATAATTTTAATAAGTTGACGGAAGAGGAAGTGAATTCGCTCGGTTTACCCTATGACTACGATTCTATTATGCATTATGCGAAGAATACCTTCTCAAAAGGCACTTATTTGGACACAATCCTACCTATGGAAATCCATGGGAAGAAGAGACCTGAAATCGGACAGAGAATCAGACTGAGCGAAGGCGACATCGCGCAAACGAATCTTTTGTACAAATGTTACAGTAAGAATTTCAAATTTTCCGAATGTTTCTCATAATTCCAACGACCATCCATCACGTGTGTTAGTTTTCGCAAAAGTGTTTCGAATGATAAGCTTCAAAAATGATAAAAAGAAATGTCGATCATTGTGCATCTGAAACATATTCTCGGAATGCAACGCGGATTAAGTACATTGATCGAATTGACAGAATGCGGCAGGACTTTGCAGGAGAATAGTGGTAGCTTTGGATCACCGAATCACCCGAACAATTCTCCGTCTATCGACGGAGAACGATGCGAATGGAGGATCACGGCGACGCATGGGGAACGTATCGTCCTAAACATCACCTCTCTCGATATATTCAAAAGTGATTTCTGCCGCAGCGATTACCTCGAAATTCGAGACGGATACTGGCACAAGAGCAACGTATTAGGTGAGACTTTTACAAAAGATCGCGCAAATTACACGAGATGCCGAATAATACGGATACAACGAATGAGCATCATTGACCAGAATATACATTCCTCGCTCCTTCATCTCGCTCATGCTTCGCGTTCATTTAATTCAGGTCGATTTTGCGGCAGCGGTAAGATGAAGGAGCCCGTGGTTTCGACTGGAAGTCGCATGTTGGTAACATACGTAACATCCAGTCGACAAAACGGCCATCGTGGTTTCACAGCGAATTACGAGGCTGTTTGCGGCGGCGATGTCGAATTGGACGGCGTAGGTCATCTAGAATCACCAAATTATCCGGAGGAATATCAGTCCAGTAAGGAGTGCGTGTGGAGACTGTCCGTGCCTCGAGACTATCAAGTGGCTTTGAAGTTTCAGTCTTTTGAGATCGAGAACCACGACAATTGCGTGTACGATTATGTCGAAGTGCGTGACGGACATAACGAGGATTCAGCCTTAATCGGGGTTTATTGCGGGTACAAGGTACCGCCGGATATCAAGTCGACGGGTAATCAATTATTCGTCAAATTCGTCAGCGATGGTTCCGTACAAAAGGCTGGTTTCTCGGCGACTTTTATGAAAGGTGCGTAAGAGCATTTCGCAACGTACGACAACATCGTAATCCTTTTACTTTGACAGAATTCGACGAGTGCAAATTAACAGACCACGGTTGCGAGCACGATTGTATCAATACGCTCGGTGGGTATGAATGTTCTTGCAAAGTTGGTTTCGAGCTGCATTCCGACGGGAAACACTGTGAAGGTAAGAAGACGGGGAGAGAGGCCCGAAGAGAGACGTGAATGTATTCTTACGTTTTTCCTATAGACGCATGCGGTGGATTTTTCGACGATAGTAACGGTACCATTACGAGTCCGTCGTTCCCCGAGTCATATCCGGGAAATAAAAATTGTGTCTGGGAAATTATCGCTCCGCCTCAATATCGCATAACTTTGAACTTCACACATTTCGACTTGGAGGGCAATAACATGTATCAGGAAGAATGCGAGTACGATTCAGTGGAAGTGGTGAGCAAACTCGGCGAGGATGTTTACAGAAAGCACGGGATATTTTGCGGTGCGCGATTGCCACCACTGATTACATCCGAAGGCAATTTTATGAGAATCACCTTCACATCCGACAACAGGTTTTACATCACGCATGCATCGAATTATATCAATTCGGTGGTCGGTGTAAGAATATTACGAAGAAACATTACACCGAAAGTTTAATAGACTAAAACGGGGAAACAGATGTTTTGTGGTTGGATGACCAAAATTTAGTACTCTGAACCATGAATTTGAAAACAAACTTTTTTTCTCATTTTCATTTCAGAATCATCTTACACCGACGTAAATATTCGGAGGAAAGCGTACGATGTCAATCTTTGTCTTTTGTTCAATAGTGTTCAGAAATCGGGCTTTGCTGCCGTATTCTTCACGGATATGGATGAGTGTGCGAATAACAACGGAGGGTGTCAGCACGAATGCAAAAATACGATAGGTTCTTACCAGTGTTCGTGCCACAACGGTTTTACGCTTCACGAAAACGGTCACGATTGCAAAGAGGGTGGTTGCAAGTACGAGATCACCGCGCCCATGGGGACGATTACTTCACCCAACTATCCGGATTATTATCCCGGCCGTAAGGATTGCGTTTGGCATTTCACCACGAGGCCGGGCCACAGAATAAAATTGGTCTGTAGTGTCATCTTGCAAAAATTAGCAAATGATAATATTGGGCGCAAAAAAAGAGCAAAAAAGAGAGACTCGTGTGACGAACAAAAATCAATAATTGCAGATTTTTCGAGTTTTCGAGATGGAACCGCATCAAGAATGCGCGTACGATCACATAGCAATTTATGACGGAGATTCGCCAGACAGCATTACCTTGGGCAGATTCTGCGGTACCAAGGAACCACATCCAATTCTTGCAACCGCCAATCAAATGTACATGGTCTTCAAAAGCGATGCTTCCGTGCAGAGGAAAGGATTTCTCGCGACCCATAGCACAGGTTGGCACATAGCGCGCGCGCAAATTTCCGGTAACAATGATTCGCATGATGTCAAAGAAATACCTTCGCCCAGAAAGAATGCATCGTCATGTGTCCGCCCAGTGAGCGAGAATAACATCAATCTTTAGAAACATTGATTTTATATGGATTTTATAAACTTGTTGGCATAATATTTTACAAATGTTTCGAAGCTGTTACTCGACGATATTATATATCGAATATCCCTAAATGTTAAAATCAGAGCGTGACGTTTGTATACAACGTTAAGAAATATATATATATATTTGTCACATGCTATAAAATTATAATAACGTTGTCTTAACGATTTCTCGCTTACTGGCCCTTGTTATATGGTGAGGCAAAAAAAAATCTTTTTCTTACAGCTTGTGGTGGTCACCTTATGGCAACGGATAGAGCTAAGCACTTGTATTCTCATCCTAAATACGGTTATCACAATTACGATCACAGAACTGACTGTGACTGGGCGATAGAGGCACCGCTTGGCAAAAACGTTCACCTGACTTTCATTTCATTCCACCTCGAATACGAAAGCGAATGTGGATACGACTTTGTCGAAGTCTTTTCTGGTTTGGACGCATCTAGTCCACCTTACGGACGATATTGCGGCAATTCCGTGAGTATATTCATAATATCACGAGAACAATCCAAAGTTGTACACTCGAGTCGATGATAATTTTCTATACTAAAGTTACACGGGAGTTCAGTCTACACACGTAGGAAAATTGCACAAGCATTTCTAATTACGATATTGTGATCTGACGTTCCACAAGAAAGTGTACGGTCGAGAATAGAGAAGAAAAGAGATTGTACACTCAGAAAAGTATCGTTAAAATGACTGAAAAGTGGGTCTGGGTGGTTGTTGTCAATTATTGCTTGGAACTTTCTTGGTATGATTTCGACTACTTTTTTCTTTTCCGAGTATATCAACATAGAGAACACTTTGTGGTCAACAGTTGCTTGAGAGTAAAAAATAAGCTTCCTTTGTAGTGTTTACACTACTTTATGTAGAGGGCCATGCATTCTGAATTGTCACAACGTATGTCAAGCTCATCAGAGGTGGCTTCGATAATGCGAACATCAACTCTTGGAACACTGCATCGTAACACTCGAAATGCTTTGCAGTCATTTTGGAAAAAATCACTCTGATAAAAAGTAATGCTCGTAATGACAATAAACGATGCACAAAGTGCATGTTTTTCAACGTCACTAAGCGGATGGCGCTACCGGGTCAACTGTCTTGAAGCAAGGTTATACAATTTCTTGTGGAACAGATGTACATAATGAAATGTGCCTATAGTGACTATAGAGACATACGTATGATCGTAGCGTCAAACGATAATGGTCGTTGCATTTGCAGAATACCACTGACTTTATGTCGATGAACGAAGCGCTGTTGATAAGATTCAGAACGGATGATACGATCGCCAACAAAGGCTTTGCGGCTATTTTTGTGGCGGTCGATCGGCAGGAGAGCGAGGAAAATCTCGGCGGCGAAGACGATGAAGAAAATCTTTGATCTTTACTCATCTCAATCTGTCCGTCGATTGGAAGCGACTATTTCGACACTTACAACATCACTCGCGCGACAATATGTTAGATGCATAAAGTCATAAGTAAGATGTAATTTTTACATATCGGATGACATGTTAGTTCGACGCTTTGATCGATAATCCTCGTAATCATATATCATGTAATTGTTTTAATGCGACACTAAATACGATCGAGGGTTGTTGTAATAGAAGGAGGGATATCTTCTCCCTTACGTCTCAATCGCTACCGGTGGTGATAATTATGTGTTACAAATTATTGGATTGTCCGACAAGTACGAGTTTCAACGGATGCCTCTGTGGAGCATTGCGTAAGCTGTCGATTGAAAGTATATGATATCTGTATATCGTTCGATAAGTGATATTTCAACGCGTCATTTGGCAAATGTTTAAGCACGCGCATGGTTCGACAGACAGCGCACTGGTATGCTATACTGTAGAGGTCTCACCTACCGGTGGAACCAAGATATTTTCATACGCTCGTGTCTCCTTTCCGATGGGCTGGCAAACCACCGAGAATATGTTTGCCATGAAAACCTCAAACAATCTGCTGTTCGGAATCGACGTTAAACCGTAGGTCTCATGTATATAATTTGCGTGCGCATCTCAAATATATGCGAGAAAAGAGATAGGCTAGTCCTACAAAGGGCTGTAGCACCAATAAAAAAAGGACTCGGCAAATGTTTGGTTGAGATCGATTGAATCTGTGCGTTGTTACTGAGTTTTGAAGATGGAAGATAAAAATATATATCATCGGTATGTTTTTCTAGTACGGTGAAGGGAAAAACGCTGCGCGGACGGAGTGGGCGAAATTTTTGGAGTGTACGGATGCTCAATCAATCGTTTGAAAGTGGTTAGTTAAATTTAAAACGGGTAATTTTGACGATGCGAAGTGCTCCGGAGGACTCTTTCGGATAATCTAAAACAACCCACTCTGAAGAAATCATAAATGTTCCAAAAAAGTGCTATTCATGATCATTTGGTGAATACGTTTCACGGCATGATGTTTAGGTTCCACATAATTTGTCCAAAACAAACATTGACTGATTTTCCATCTTCATGTGTTGCTCAAACGCAACGACACATTTCTGAAACATGACGAAAAATGTATTTCTTACGACAACGTTGTGCGAGAAAGCTGGTGAACAAAAACAACACCAGACAAACTGATATTCATGTGTTGTGCTCTGGTGGGATTAGAAGGATATTTTTTATCATAAACTGCTCCCACGGAACTGAACCATAAAATTTGGACAATTTGAAACATCCAATAGAAGTGGTCAGAATTCGCAAATGGGAAAGGTGTTTCACCAAAATAACGCTAGACCTCATATATCTTTGATCATTCGAAAGAAGTTGCATGGCTTGTATCCGCCGGACATTGCGCTGGTTTAAATTCTTTGAATGGGAAAACATTCGACCGTTTGTAAAAGATCATGACTTCTTTGCCTTCAAATCAGCCAAGTTCTTCTTCGAGGGCGAAATTTTACGGTTGCCGGAAAAATGGGTTAAAATAGTGCAACAAAATGATGGATACTTTGAATAAAGTTTCAATTTAGTATTCAAAAATTGCGTTTCATTTTAACCCGAAAAACTCGTACGAACTTTTCGGACAACCCAATATATCCGTCAACAAAAAAAATATTTCATATTTAATATTTGGCCTGCGGGATATCAATGTGCCATATGATACATTAAATGATATTATACTTTCGATTGGTTGATTCGGAGAAAGATAAATATAACGTTATATAAGTGGAACTCCTGCAGCGAATCAATAGCATACATACGTATATATAATTATCACGTATAAAAAAACCTATAATGTATAATGAATAGACATCAATCTACGCGTCGATACCGTTTTCATATGGCACTGCCGAGGTGACTTGATGCTTCATTTGACACATTATAATGGATCGCAACGGGAAAATAGTATGGAAATTTGCATAATAATACCCAATGTTACGAGCGTCGTATAATACTGGTTGATAATATCGACGATCAACATTTTCATGATATCCTGCGTATAATGCATCGTCATGTACGGAAATATGTGTAAGTTCTTGTCCGTAAGTTCTTGCTCGGAAGCACTGTATTTAAAATGATATGAGAGCCAACAGTGTTTTTAGATTAGATATTTCGTTGTTTTTTTTTTTCAGTGTTACAATATTGCGTGCAAATTTTAACACATGTCAAATGTATAATATCCGTATGTGTGTCTATGCACGCATGCATGAGAGAGTATTCGAAATCTCGTCGAACGTGCGTTTATTGTATATAGATGATGATAATTATAAATACTACGTCGTTTTATATGTAGTGGCGGCATTTAGTAGTTTATCAAAATGTCAAATAAATATTGGAACGTTTACTTTTTATATACACGCTATGACAGTCGGTTAGCGGTTATTGGTAATTCAGGTCTCTCGGAAGGATCTCGTTGGGGATTGCCGAATACTGTGAACAATTGGAATCAATAATAGTAATGTTTTATCAAAACATGTTAATCACATCGTGGTGTACCGTTCATGTTTGTAGTGGAGAAATTGAGGAGGATGTGTCGGCGGACAATTTTTTTTTTCTTACAATTTGCCTCAAATCTTGCGACTGCTCTTACACTTTTACCCATTGTACTTATCCTGCTATCCTTAATTCTAAGCGATTTTTGGTGAGAGCAATTTTACTTGAAGAAGGAGACTTACGTGTTTACAAAATGTCGATTTATGAAGGACACGGCGTTAAATCGGACGCCAAATCAATTCACATCATGGAAGCCTTGAGGATTATTCTTCTAAGCGATTTGTATTTTACGTGGTATTTAGCGACACTTGTTCCGAATATTACTTTATTCAAGTGGTGCTGCTTGATCCAAATGGCATGTAATTTATTTGATACTTAATATAAGAGGTACAACGTTACTTACAAGGAACAGTCGGAACAGTATCTCATCGATTTTGATGGGCCTCGGATATGTTGTAGAGCATCGAAAGATAAAAAATCCCATACCTTTTTTTTTAGCGGTGTATCTCGACGTTGAAACAATCCCTTGAAGAAAACGGACTTTTTCATTTTTAGCAAATATCTTCTAAAGTACGAAGTATATGAAAAAAGTCTCATACAAAAGTTTTATAGTATTTTATACTCTTTGCAACGATGTATTCAATCTAAAAAAAAAATGTCAAATTTTTTCATCCCCCCTTTTCCGTTCGTTACTTTCGAAAATTTTTAAATTTTTATTATAGCAAAAATTATAGAGCATTGAATGCCAAATCCATCCATACGTAATAATAGAAGGTCGTCTCGATTAAATCTTTGGAAAACGACGTGATAATATAGTGCCATTGGTGCTATAGACGCCGCACTGTGCGAATAAGTAGCTATACCATTACGTTGTACTATTTATCTTCAGCTACGCTTCACAACTGCTTATGCATATTTTCTCATACTACAAGATGACAACAAATTAATCCATATGATATATTGTGCAACGTGTTACACGAAATAAAAATGTGAGTAAGAGATAAATTTGCAAAAAACATTTTAAAGTCTTAAGTATTCATTCGTTATTTAACAAATCTGTACATACAATAACAGTAGGAAACGCATGTGTAACGGCGTCGTTATTTGTAAAAAAATTTCAAATGTATATTTCTTGAATAAAATATGTGTGAAATCTATGTTCATTGCAATCTTAAAGGTAAGTCGATGCAAGATCAAGGTGAATTAAAATAAAGCCGCAATGCGTGAAATAAAGAAATACAGAACCTATTACTGAAGATGTACGTGTTCGTCGAATGTGCCGATTGGCTATCGGAAAGAAAATTTCTAGAGTCCCTAACATTTTCTCTAGATGTAATACCATCTTCAATGAGTGAACAGCAATTTTTTTGCACATGGATTTTGCCTAAATGGACGCGGCAACGCTTGCCGCGCGGCGAAAGCCAATCAATGTGCCGTTTTTCGGTAAGAACTAGGAATTTATTGGCGAACTTCCGCCGCGCGATAAGCGTTGCCGCGTGGGCAGAAGCCATTAGGTCCCGATTTACCGGGGCCTAAAACCTGTATCAGACTAGGGGTTGAAGATTTAATTGAAATTTGACCAATCAGTGTGGAATTCACTAAATTTAAGTTTAGTTAACTTTATACTAATCGGTTAAATTCCATTCAGTGTCTATCCCTAATTCGTAGTCTGATACGGGTGGGCAAAATCCTCATATATCGGTCTAAGAGCATACACCAATCAGATTCACGGACTTTAGGGTCGGTATTCATAGTCGGATCTTATATTTAAGCTCGTCTTAAGTTTATCATTAGATGCTGCACGGCTCATTTCATTGGCTATGAAACATCTGAAGATGAATTTAAGACTATCTTAAATATAAGATCTGACTATAAATATCGGCCTCGAAGTTACGAATCTTTTTTTCTCTGTTGAACGTAGCCAATTTTTGATCGCTGCGCGCGTCGCCACCAATTTGACAGTCCACAGCGAAGGGTGGGGGCTGTGGTGTACCACGGCCATATTTGCTACTTGCGTGTGACTTTTGAAGAACGGATAAAAAATAACCCAACTTTCTTCGTACCTTTCTGCGTGAAAAAGATGTTGCTTTGGAGAATTGTCCACTGACTGTTCCTACGTTGGTATCATCTTAACGCGACTGCGGCTTCACGCCGAAGTCTTTCATCTTCCGCACGAAGGCTATTCCCTTTTACCTGGAAAATGGTTCGTTCACCTGAGAGTCATATAGTATATTGTAATTTAAAGATATGCCGCAACTCTCAAATGTGTCAAACTAATCACTTTTGATTTTTGCTTCAGAGTTTTTTCGGTTTTGGTCAGTCCGCCGACATAGAGATTACATTGGACGGCGCCGAAACAAGGAAGACTGCAGACATTAAATCCGAAGATGGCAAGAAAGAACGACATTTGTTGTATTATGACGGCGAAACTGTATCTGGCAAGGTCTGCTTTCTGGAATCGACCGTGGTATCGATTCGTCACTGATCATAACTTATGAACATTGTTCTTTTTAGCTAAACATACTGTATTATTTCAAGAAATTTATGTATACATCGAGACATATGAAACGTGAGATTCATTCTCAAGCTTCAGTATACGTAAATTTCATACTAATACAGCCAAACCAACTAAAAAGAACAGATCACATGGCTTGACGAGTTTAATATATTAATATGTACTTGTACATTGCTTCTTTGATATACAGAGAACTTGTGTGTTCGTATCAAAATCTCATTTTGATACCTTCATACTGTGTTCTTTATTGTATGTTATTTCAAGTTTTACTGACAATATATTATTAAATAGTAACTAAATATGTACATTCACAACTATATATACACACATATACTAGCATATGCATGTGAATATATACAAACAATATTATTGTACATGTTTTTGATAGATATTCATTTTAGTATATTCTTTAAATTTAGTACTATGGATGTTATCTAGGCCATGTTCCGATTTTGGTTGTCGATACTGAAAATCTAATTTATGTTACTATACTGTTGATTTTTAATATTGGAAGTGAATATCATAATATATTCAATGCTTCGAAACATTTTAGCAACTTGAGCTTTAAATAGGCCGTATGTTCTGTACTTACCGATTTGTGTTTTCTTATGTTATATCTCATTTCTTTCCTTCTGATAAAATTTTCATACCAAATTTATGTTTCCAGATTAATATCAGTTTAAGAAAAGCTGGTAAATTGGAGCATCAAGGTGTTAAAGTAGAATTTATCGGACAAATTGAACTATATTATGATAGAGGTAATCATCATGAGTTTACCAGTTTGGTGAAAGAATTGGCAAGGCCGGGAGAGTTAACACATAATACAGTATATACATTTGAATTCCCAAACGTGGAAAAACCATTTGAGAGTTACACTGGATCTAATGTGCGACTAAGATATTTCTTAAAAGTGACAATTGTACGAAGACTTAGTGACATTGTTAAAGAACTTGAATTAGTTGTGCACACGCTTAGTTCCTATCCAGATATGAATAATCCCATTAAGATGGAAGTTGGGATTGAAGACTGCCTGCATATCGAATTTGAATATAATAAAAGCAAGTAAGTTACTTATCTCTCTTGTACTTTTATTTCACTTATTTTCTTGAGCTCTGTTGGATCTACTTTATAGTAATAACCTCCTATTATTATTTTTTTCAGATATCATTTGAAAGATGTAATCGTTGGAAAAATATACTTTCTTTTGGTTAGAATTAAAATAAAACATATGGAAATAGCAATTATTAAACGTGAAACTACTGGTTCTGGTATGCTATGAATAACTCGTATATTTATATTTAGTATAATAGATAACGTTAACTATCATTTTTGCACTTTTAAACGCATGTGGAATTGCATGTAGCAATATTGGAATGCGAGTTTTTGTTTTTTACATGTACTTTTCACTCAATATCCACGGTACTAAGGCAATAATTAGAATATATATTTGCAGGCCCCCATACGTTCACTGAGAATGAAACTATAGCGAAATATGAAATCATGGATGGTGCACCTGTTCGAGGAGAGTCCATTCCTATAAGAGTATTCCTTGCTGGGTACGATCTAGCACCTACAATGCGTGACATTAATAAAAAGTTTAGTGTTAGATATTACCTAAATTTGGTTCTCATGGATGAAGAGGATCGTCGATATTTTAAACAGCAAGTAAGTCTTAGATTTTTTCTCTCACCTGCTTCTTCGCCGCAACCGTTTTAATTAATGACATCATTGTAGAGAAAAACTTGTTCAAAATTCTTGTTGCAATAAAAGGATATAATATTATACTTGCGATTGGTTGAGAGCACATTTGTAAAATATTCTGAAAACTTTCCTTTTACGTTTAACGGTCAATAAATAATCGTAAAATTAATAAAATCATGAGAAAAGTTAGATTAAGAAGGGAGGTTATATGTCATGTTAATTTTACAGTTACTAATTGTTGGAACAAAAGGAAAGTTTTGGGAATCGATCAGTTATCATCTTACGGACGTATCCTTTTATTTAAATGTATTTTGCAAGAATTTTGAGCATGCATTTCCTCGCTTCTGACATCATGAAACAAGAAGACTGCAGCGAAGGACCAGAAACCTTAATTATTATTATCATTGATCTTCCTCATTATATTCATTTCGTCCTCATTTCATTTTATCTCTATAGGAAATAACATTATGGAGAAAAGGCGAGAAAAGCAGGAAATCTCAGACGGCATCGCCACACATGCCGTCGCACTTAGTATCGGCCGAAACGGGATTTCCACAAGGCGTCGCTCAGAACGGCCCACCATCTGTACCACCCGGTGCTCATGGTCAACTGCCAACAAGTAACATTACGAATGTGGAGGATACCACAGCTCCGATTGAAGGCATGACACGAGAGGAAGGAGATGGCGAAGGTGAGAAAGAAGGCGGTCCAGAAAGTGATTAAATTTCGGCGTATAATTTCGTCACAGACGTCGGTTATAATTCAGATTAGTTATAAACATGGTTAAATATGGCTGGAATAAATAAAGGATATAATGCGAAAGAAATCATTTTGCAATGAAAAGGAAGAAGAAATGTTTCCTTTATTGCGTTGGGAGATTTTTTTAGTAAGAAAAATAGCGGGGTGTGTAAAGACTCGCTAGTAAAATTGTAAATATTTTGGATACACACACACTGACACATACAATACATACACAATTGAGAGAGCCAATGTGATTTGTAACTAGTTGATTACCGATCAAAATTATAATTAATACTACCAAAAAAAAAAAAAAACAAAGATTTAACCATAATGGAGAAAAGATATGGTTCCAAAATTGTTTAACAAATTGTGTGCTGGAAGTATGAGTATAATGTGAACCCTAGTTTAAATATTCCTGAATGGACGGCTTACTAATCAAATATTAATCAACGATATATTTTGCAAAACATCTAGATGTCACAGTGTTCTAAATGTTTTATACAGGCAATGCCCATTGAGACCCGCCCGTTGTATAATTCTGATAAAAATCGAAGTCTCATACAGCATCGTTATGTGTTACACAAAGAGATTTTATAAATAAAAAAAATGGATATGTATACTCACAAAGGCTGCCCCATATTAATCCGTTCAATCTACAAGTTTACAAATAGCGATTAACAGCACGAGAAGGCTGCACTTGTGTTAATCATACATATATCTTTAATAATAATTTATAATGTGAACACATATAAAAGATATCTTGAGCAAAGATCACATTTATTTTTAGAACGACTTTATAAAAAAAAATAAATGAAAAAATAAACGTCGATTATTGCATGATACAAGCTATAGATAATCTTTTCCTTTGAGTTTAGCTATTGTGACATAAGAAGACAATTTCATAAGATAGAAATTTTTATATGTAAGAGCGTGCGTTATGTAATAACAATCTTCCAAACATGAATTATATGATATCTGCTCAAGACAATATGCCTTTCTTGACACGAAAGTGGACTATAATAGATTAAATAATGGGGTAGCCACCTCGTGTATTTATAAATATATACATACATAATGTAGTTCACACGTATGTGCATATATATAAATACAATTCTTTATTTTGGCAATAACAATCACATGAATTATTCATGATGTTTGATAAATTGTAAGACACCTGACAACAAAAATTATTCGTCATGTAAAGACAGATAATATAGAATATATTTTTAAATGGACATTAGCATTGAGAACTGATTTTGAGCATGAGAATACTGTATGTTAATTTGGTTATTAAATATTTATGTACATCCATTAACACTTATTATAAAAGATTTTCTCATACACCACGCATTCACTTAAAAATACCCCTTTTTTTTTCTCTCCACGAGGATCTTACACTCTCGCCAATTGTATTACGATTTACAGACATTCTATACTATACACACACACATACACGTATATTGCAATATCATCGTAACAGTCATAAGCAGACATATTTTCGATCGTCGCAGTATGACGAAATGCTGTCGCGATGAAAGTGATGCTGCTGCTGAAAAAGAAAAACCTGTCGTTTTGTACTGTTCTATATCAAAGAGATTTGACTGTAAAAAGGGAATATGTTACTAAGAAAGTGCATAACATTAGTTGATATACATACATATAATGCGCTTGAAATCTGTTTTATGTAACAATTCAATACGTATTAGGCTCTCGTGATATACAATGAAGCAAATATGAAACAAGCCAATAAGAGACAACGGGATTCTTGGTGCGAAATAAATTATTTTTATACAGGAAGATAAATATGTTGGCGGTATAAACACACGCGCCAGCCAGTTCGTCAAATCTTTTCAAACGTACGCAGGAAATCTTCCTTCTACGTCAAACCGATCCTGTATCCCATTAGTAACATTTTTATTAACCACTAATTTCTCTAAATTAATAATTCATTCAAGTATGCCTTGATTTGATTTTCCAGAATATTGCGAAAAATAATGCCAGGAATCGAACCTGGAAACTCTCCACTTGCCGCGCGGGACATGTAGTAGAGGGAAAATTCCTCCGTATAACTGAAAAAGTCTGACGAATTGGTTGGCGCGTGTTTATATCATCAAATACATTTATCTTCCTATGTGAAAATAATTTCGTGTCAACAATCGTATCGACTCTTATTGACTGGTTTCATATTTGCTTGACTATTTCATGTAAATTTAAATTTTTCATAATCCACGCCTTTGTTATCTATTGATTCAAAGAATGGAATCAAGGAAGAAATAAGTTTCTATAGAAATATTGAAGATGGAAAGAAATGTATATGTACGTAAATAAGAGGAGGAAAATCTATTTGTGAATTATTTGACATGTCAAATATTGTATGTGTGTATATACACACACACACACACACACACACACATGCATATGTACAACATATTATCATGCGATATGCAATTAGTTGTATATTTCAATGCCTATATGAATATATATTATATACAGTGCGCACACACATGTGCGGTGCATACATGTGTATATTGAAATATTAATATTATTTCACGTACAGATTGTCCTATATTCTTATATTTTTATTTCTTGTTAGTAAATAGAGACAAAGTCTATCCAACCTGCTGCTCTCTTGTGTTATTGAAGAATAAAAATGCATATGTTCTATCGTTAAATCGTATTAGTTAAAACTAAAGGTCATTTGTCTTGCTATTGTAGTATATTGTAATGATAAATATTTTTTTTTATTTGCCAATATCGTGTTATATTAAAGGTTCAATGAGTCGCTCGGTGACTATCAAATTTGATCGCTGTTCCTTGTCTAAACGCTCTGCGTTACATGATGCTTGTTTCGTATTAGCTTGCATGCGAGCATTGAACTATATATAACATATTGGAAGGAGAACTGGCCCAGTGGGAGTCGTGGTCTGTACGTAAACCTGTGAGACGAAGGTTATGTTTAAATAGTTTTTGCTTTCTGCTTTACTAATATACCATATAGTCTGTATAGATGAGGCAAAGACAGGGTTACTACTTAGATATTGTCTCTCTTGGCATGAGGTTATCTGGCAGAAACAAAGACAGTGCTCAATCCAGTTTGTTATACAGTTCAAAGGTTACGGCAGTGCACTATGACATCGTGATGGTCGCAATGTTAGTAAAAAGGGAACATACTAGGGATGGGCAAAATAATCGATGTTCGCTCATTGAGGATATGTTGCACGAGTTCGCCGGATCTGCTGATTTGCTGTCGGATAGAGAATGCCTAGAGTCCCAAACATTTTCTCTAGAAGTAATATCATTCTTAGTGAACGAACTACGATGTTTTCTCACACATCGATGATTTTGCTCATCCTTAGAACATACCTTAACTAGTATGGTGACTCACATGCGAGTAGGTCGGTATGCATAGAACAAGTTCTATTTAAGGGCGAGCGTACGTACAATGCCGTAGTGCTTTAAGACCTATCAAAACATGGATTGAGATTGAATTGAATTTAGCGTTGTTCAATGTTAGATTTTCGACGCCTCAGATTTTGTCGGTAAGAATAGAGGACAACTGATCAATAGTGGGTAAGTGTGGATAACACAATAAGAAATAATCAATAGTAGGTAAGAGTGGGTAACATAGTAATAACTAATCAATAATAGGTAATTTAAGTTTCTGGGGGTCGGTAAATTTCCAGAGTCGATAAAATTCCGGGAGTCGGAAAGTTTCGGGGGGGGAGTAGTAAATTTTTTTAATCGTGCATCGCAGAAGCAGAGCCAGATTTAAGGATTCCAATATTTGGATAGATTCAAGTAAGCATGATACTTCATATTTACGCATTACATATGAACCATACTGCGTTCTCAAAGCAATAGATGTCAATGGGTTTGATTTGCATTACGAAGGTCTGAGTAACCTGTGTGTAATCTCAATAAATCTCAAGTGGCTTAGCCTCGAGAATTGCAAAAATATCAACGACTGGGGTTTAGATAAAATATCAGCCGAGTTTCCGGAATAATTTAACATCTCAGGCTGTGAGAAAGTCAGGCTGAAAGAAGATTGGA
>NW_014554797.1:0-2391 GCF_001313825.1 Dinoponera quadriceps
CATGGGTCGATCCGACAGCGCCAAACAGCGCTCCCAATGCTTCATGACATCTATAGTAACATTTTGAAACGCAAAGAATAGTTTCGATTTACATTTCTTCTCTCGCTGATTTTTTATTTTTATGCGTAATATCTAGCGACTGATTTAACCCACTTTGCATTGACGCGTGTGTACGCAGGAAATTCCTTAATTTTTTGCACGAGAATACGAATAACATTGATCCGGTTTTCTCAGCGATACTGCAAATGCTACACTACCTCTTGAGGTTATCTCGACCGTGTCGACGATAAAGAATTTTTACTTCATGAATGTCGTAAGTATACATGTATGGAAATTATAAGGATATTGACAGCATTTTTTCATAAATTTTAGAACGCATCACGTTCTAATAAAATTGGTATTTTGTAATTTTTAGGAGTAAAACATTTTTCCATCGGATACGAGATGTGTCGCGAACTCATTAAAGCAACTTTTTCACGACTGAATATATTTATACCTTATATGATTTGCATAGGCAGTTTTTATGTTGATTGAATATCAATACGTATAACCGCAAAAAATTGTCGGCACAAAGTCTGTTAAGAGTTCCGGAACGGCTAATTAATTTAAAAAATATTTGTTAAAAAAAATGTTTCCATACAAAATTGTAGGGTTTAACTATCGGACTAAACTATCAGACTTTGGTAATTGTTTGGCTTTAGAATGACCTTGAAAAGCGTTATTAAGGTCAATATAAAAATCTTAAACAAACCCGCTATTTTTTGTAACATATTATTATAGCTGACGTTGAGACGTTTCCGAAACACTGGAAAAACATCTTTTTTCCATATGAACTTTTCGAGTTATGGGAATTGAAATTTGCATTACCGCCGGTATTAGCATTACTTAAGGTGTACCACGTGCGGGTTGCACGGTCGAATTTACAATTCATTATGTAATATAATTTGTTTGAATTTCTAATAAATAAGCAAGATTTTACTTTTAATATTATTAATAAGCAAATTAATATTCATTGTGATTGTTTATAATTAAAATGTNTCGAAACACTGGAAAAACATATTTTTTTTTTTTAACTTTCCGAATTATGGGAATGAAGTTTGCATTACCGCCGGTATTAGCATTACCTAAGGTGTACCGCGTAGGGTAGCACGGTCGAATTTACAATTCATTATGTAATATAATTTGTTTGAATTTCTAATAAATAAGCATAATTTTTACTTTTAATATTATTAATAAGCAAATTAATATTCATTGTGATTGTTTATAATTAAAATGTATAAAATGTATGTAGATGTGTGTGTCAAATTCAAGCAAATTATAAATTATTAAACACCGATTTAAATGTTTTTCTTTATCTTCTAAAAAAATAAATTGAATAAAGCGTTTCAAAGTACATAATATATATAAATACAAATGGATAATAAAGAAATACGTAAAATTGTTAACATTTGCAGGCTACAACTTACAAATTATTATGGAAAACAGCCATTAATTAATTTTNATATGTAGATGGGTGTGTCAAATTCAAGCAAATTAAAAATTATTAAACACCGATTTAAATGTTTTTCTTTATCTTCTAAAAACATTAATTGAATAAAGCGTTTCAAAGTATATAATATATATAAATACAAATTGATAATAAAGAAATACGTATAATTGTTAACATTTGCAGGCTACACCTTACAAATTATTATGGAAAACAGCCATTAATTAATTTTCTTCTAAGCATATCGATTTTGACTTATCTGATGTACTTAGTTTGTATAGAAAATATCACATACAGCAAAGTCGTTTAAAAGGATTACTAAAAATGATCATATTTTCGTTATAGATATCATTTTCTCAGGTCGACGGAATGATGACTAATTTTTTTCGGTTTACTTGAACTGAGTTATTTATAAGCCTAGTCTATATGATTACTAAAAATGATTAAACATGAGTCATTATAGAATCTTTTCAGTCATCTTTGAGGTTTCTATTAACTACTTGGGAAACTTTCTTTATTCATCTTTCAGTTATCCTTCATATTAGCTTGGAGACCAGCTTATTGACCTTTCCATTTTGGACATCAACTTATTGCCCTAATTATAGATTAGGATTAAGTCAATATTAGAATATAAAATCAAATGATTTTATTTAAAAAAATTTATTTATACAAAACCCAAAATTTATAATCAAATATTATTCATTATTCTTTGTGACGTGGCGGCTCGGAGCGCCCGTCCTAAGGCCTAAGGCCCCATCGTAGGGCGAGTGGCGTGCTCATACAAGAGCGCCGAATTAACGTTATTAATTTTTTTTTGTTTGTACTCTTTTTTTGAGTTAGCGAAGACCGCGTGCCACGGGAGCGTGGTAGCGGCAGAGGCGAGCCCCGCGCCCCGACCGAGTGTA
>NW_014554798.1:0-481 GCF_001313825.1 Dinoponera quadriceps
GAAATTTCTCCGTCACGTTCCGCCCCGATGCGGCCTGCGGTTCCGCTGCAAAATCGCGAAAACCAGGACGACGTTACCTCCGGCGGGCGCTGAGTCGCTCAGAGATTAAGTCCGAACGCGGGGTGTTGCTTTCGACGACGTAACGTCCGGCCGAGGGTATTCTATACGACCCGGACAACCGACCTCGTGGGTCGGCGGGGAACCTCGGGGGAAACATCCCCGTCGATTGCCGCACCTCTGCTGCCTGCGGTTCCGCTGCGGAATCGCGAAACACGGACAACGTTACTTCCGTCGGGCGCCGTGTCGCTCAGAGACTAAGTCAGAACGCGGCGTTTTGCTCTTCGACTACGGGCACCGTATCACGCTCGCTCTTGCGACTAAGTCCAATCGCGGGGTGTTGCTTTTTGGCTCCGGGCGGCGCACAACACGCTCGCTCCTGCGACTAAGTCCAATGTCGTAGTGTTGCTTTTCGACTGCGGGC
>NW_014554799.1:0-1165 GCF_001313825.1 Dinoponera quadriceps
GAAATCGACCCATTTCTTAAACGGATGGTGACTGGGGATGAGAAATGGACACATACGACAACATTGTGCGAAAACGATCGTGGTCAAAGCGTGGTAAAGTAGCTCAAACGGTGACCAAACCAAGACTAACGGCCAGGAAGGTTCTGCTGTGCATTTGGTGGGACTGGAAAGGAATCATTTATTATGAGTTGCTTCGATATGGCCAAACACTAAATTCAGATCTCTACTGTCAACAACTGGACCGTTTGAAGCTAGCGATTGACCAGAAACGGCCAGAATTAGCCAACAAGAGAGGTGTTGTGTTCCATCAGGACAACGCCAGGCTACACATTTCTATAGTGACTCGCCAGAAACTCCGAGAGCTCTGTTGGGAAGTTTTGATGCATCCACCATATAGTCCGGCACCAAGCGATTACCATGTTTTTCTTGCATTGCAGAACTTCCTTAGTGATAAGAAATTGGCATCAAGAGAAGATTGTGAAAATCGATTACTAGAGTTTTTCGCCAATAGGGACCAAGACTTATATGAGAGAGGCATTATAAAGCTACCTTTAAGGGATTACACCACAGTAGAGAGCGAAAATTTAACGTTTTTTTGCGATTTTTTTTTAAGTGGAAGGAAAAGTAAAAGGGTAATTCTTTTTAAGGATGTTGTTAAGCATGTTTTGAAGTTTTAAAAAAAATTTTGTTTATTAAAAAATATTACAAAATGGCTGCCCAACAGCCGTTTCTGCGGAACGGTTTTTTTTGGAGGGGCTCCGCGGCACGCAGTAGAAGTGCAGCAAAAATTAATCTGGAACAAAATAAAAAATTTTTTCTTAAACTACATTAGTATAGCTATAGAAATACGTAGGGGATTTTGAAAATATTCATTTTTGTTAAATTGGCGAGCATTTGAAAAAAAAAGTTCATTTTACTACCAAAAAACGGGCACTTATTTCTACCTAAAAAATCGAAATATTAACTTATCGAAAATCGGCTACGTATTTCTATGCGGAATGTTGTTTTAAAGATGTGATATTAATTTGGAGTGAAAAAATAGAAAATTGTTTGAGTTATGCTGCGTGCCGATTTGAAAAAACGTGTTTCGAGAAAAACGCGTTTAAAGTTTTGACTCGTGTTTCAAACATAATAAAATAAAAATTTGGATTATTAAAAATTTTTT
>NW_014554799.1:2834-79511 GCF_001313825.1 Dinoponera quadriceps
ACTCCAAATTAATATCACATCTTTAAAACAACATTCCGCATAGAAATACGTAGCCGATTTTCGATAAGTTAATATTTCGATTTTTTAGGTACAAATAAGTGCCCGTTTTTTGGTAGTAAAATGAACTTTTTTTTTCAAATGCTCGCCAATTTAACAAAAATGAATATTTTCAAAATCCCCTACGTATTTCTATAGCTATACTAATGTAGTTTAAGAAAAAATTTTTTATTTTGTTCCAGATTAATTTTTGCTGCACTTCTACTGCGTGCCGCGGAGCCCCTCCAAAAAAAACCGTTCCGCAGAAACGGCTGTTGGGCAGCCATTTTGTAATATTTTTTAATAAACAAAATTTTTTTTAAAACTTCAAAACATGCTTAACAACATCCTTAAAAAGAATTACCCTTTTACTTTTCCTTCCACTTAAAAAAAAATCGCAAAAAAACGTTAAATTTTCGCTCTCTACTGTGGTGTAACCCCTTAATTCTCGTCGTCGTTTTTTATCGTGAGCACACCAGGGAAACGTCGAATAACCGGCCCGTCGAATCGCCTCGTAGCGATGTTCGCTGAGAATATCGAAGATAAGATCAATATTTTACACGACTACACCGTTTCCACGGTAAATACACTCGGCGCGTCGACGTCGCGGATTTATAGATCGCTTAGAATCGCGCGTCGAGTGTTGTTCTTGGATTAACGTACCTAAACGACGATCCGTTCATTTCGGTGGGTGGCGAAGTTTGGTAGGATACGAGCCGAAGTACGCGCAATCCTCTTGAATGATCTTTTTTTCTGCAATCCGCCGATGAATTTACCGCTAGCGCGTCGTTTCAACCACTCAACTACGCTCCATTCTATTTTCTTCGCTTTAAAGAGAATCTATTATCGTACGCGTCACCCGCCTAGGGTCGCGCGCCTATCGTTCCTAGCTTCTACGTTCCGGCAGTCGAGGGGTGCAATCCACTAGACGTTTTATAGGCTTCGAGGCGTTTTTCTTTATACACGGGGTTAACGACGTCATTACGTAGAACGCTTTAAAACGCCTGATGGATTCTACCCGAGAAAGGAGGGACAAGCGAGAGTCCCAACGACTTTGGACGCGCGCTCTCGTCGCCGAGGACGGGATCTAAACCGAATCGAAAATGTTGGTTCCACCATTAATCCTCCAGACACACCGTCAAACTTGAAGAATCAATGAAGTCTCATGATATAGGCTATTGTCGTACCTTGACGCTATAAATACTTGCTTGTTATCTTCTCCGTGTTCAGGCTTCGAGAAACACTTGTGCAAGAACTATTCAATATTCGATTATCTCAATATTCTAAGTTTAATCTTCACTTTTAATTCCGATAAACAATAGATTCACTACATAACTTATTCGATCGGAGATAAAGTGTGCACACGATAAGCAAATGTTAAATAATCTAATAAAGATTAATAGATAAATCGGTAAATAAAACAACATATTTCTTTATTCGTAATTCTCTCATGATTTCTTTCTTGACGTTGGAAATTCCGATTTCGATAGATTTCAACTAGAGATTGTGAAGGGATGAAGAAAAAAGATATATAAGATATATAAGAGCACAGTTAGTATGATTTTATATCCAATAATGTAGTAAAAGAGATTAAAATTTGGATTCAGTACGTTAGCAGATAAACGGAAATGAAAAGAAAGCATCAACAGATGTCAATAAGATGGGATTCGAAAGACGGGTAAATCAGTATTTACGAAACTTATATTAGATTCTAAGGCCGGTTATTCACGATTATAAATTCTTTATGAGATGCTCTCCGAGTGCATAGTTATATATAGTTATAGGTTCATATTCGTGAACCGTTATTCGATTAGATTATTTCGTGCTTAGATCGGTATTACTTGTATGAAATGGATGCAGACTAATGAATAATCGGAGATTCATGAAGCTATAACTGTCAAATAATGAATGAGCTATGAATAAAGGAATAAATTCTGATTTGTTATTTCCTTATACACGGTAAGTTAGTCAAATGTCTGTTAAAATTAAAAACATCCCGGATAATAAATAATTTAACATACCTAAGGAAACATATCATACTTTATTATCCACGTCCCGACGTCTATCCTGCATCCTGTGTCCTGCCAATCCCAGCATCCTGCTCCAAGATTCATCATAGCATTCCGGATATTCATTCGTGACATTGGCACTGACACTCACGTAAGTGCGATTCGATCGGAGAAACGCGTGTTAATTAACACGATGTCGATGGGAGCCCGATTACATATCTCAGTAGCCGGCGAAATATTTTAATTATCCGACTGGAATTGCAAATAAAGCATCGATACGCATGCTATGCGTCACGGTATGTACGTAGGTAGTCGACTCGACACGTAATGGCCCCATCACGACGCATGATCATTAATTAACGCCGCATTTTCGATTGACTCGTACTTTCGTGACATCGTTGAGCGTCTAACCACGATGACGAGCAGGAGTTGATTTTAGAACGGATTACAGGACATAGGATGCAGGACAGTAGCTGGCAACGAGGCTTACAATTCCTTATTCTTCGCATCTTTCGAATCCCGAAATTCTATCGAAATTTAGCCGAAACTAAAGCCGATAAAAAATAATAATGAAGAAATTATGAAAAAAGAACGTTTCTTGTTTTATGTATATTTACCTATTCACCTATTAATATTTAATACTTACCTCATAATTACTAATATTATCTATTGCCTATATTATCTATTAATATTAATTATACATGTGTCACTATTTATAAGATTATTTAATAATTGCTTATCGCAATAGCTTAACTGCAGTTGAGCAAGTTGCACGCAATTCATTTCATTTTGAATAATTTGTTTCGAAATGTTTTCTTCTTTTTCTATTTGCACTTTATTTTATTTATTATTATTCATTGTACTCAGGAACATCTTCTCGTTTAAATAAATAAATAAATAATACATTTCTGATTAAAATTACAAATTAAGAGAGATTAAATGCAGGTAGACTATTGAGATACTGTAATGTTAAATAATCTCTTGAATAAGTAGTTTTAAGAATCACAACAAAGCAGCGGGAAGTAGCCGTTTGTAGCGTCAAAAGTAAGTGGTCTGCATAATATTATACCTTGAGATCTTCCATTGGTCCTTCAAGTCCGACGGAATCCGCAGGGTTAGGAAGAACTACAACTGCCGAACCAAGATTTCCACTCGGGCATACTTACGATCGATCTAAATTACGTATTCACAGGTCGAGAACTATTGTCGTGTCTCTCCGCGCCGCTAATCGTCTCGTCGGCGAACATCTCCCCGGAGGCGAGCGAAATATCGTCGATCGCTCTCATCACTTCGTCCGCACTAGATCCGCACGATCGCGTCTAGGGTCACACATTCACCGGCCGCACGTTATCGTCCGATTGCGGTTGCTCTCCGCTCTGCCAGCCGGAGTCCAGAGTCGTCGAGTCGCTGAGGCAACATTGTGGCGTCTCCTCCTCCTGACTGCTCCTGTAATCCCTGTAATCCCTCTCCCTGCCTCTCTCGTTCTCGTCCTCGCGGAAGTAGCCGGAACTCGCCGGGCCCTCCTGCAGCTCCTCGTCGTCCTTCGACGCGTAATAGGAGTAACGACCCTGCTGGATCACTTCGTACTGCGCGTCCGGCGCGAGAAACGGACCCCTCGAGTTCCTCGGCTCGTCGCTGTTCGCGTAATTGTCTGACGGAATGTCGCTGGTGTCGGCCGGCAAGGGAAGAGGCAACCGCGACCTCTTCGACAACTGACGCTTGCCCAGCCTGGCCGCCAGGTAGTCGACACCTTCCGTGTGCTCCGCGCCTGAAAATCGAGACGCGTCGGTTAGACATGCGCGCTCGTCGCGAGGCTGCGTGTCGTCGAGGTGGAGAAGTGACGGTTTTCGAGAGGAATGTAAATCGCGGATACTTTCATAGGATTCGCGGTGACGAGAATTTGCGAACGCACGCCCGAAGATTTGCCGTGGATGTAACAATAATCAACGGGAGAGGAAACGCGCTCACGTGTGGAAGATTCTCGGATCTCGGAGAATCCTCGGGAAATTAATCCAAGCGCGCGCACGCCGAAGCAAGCATCCGACCGTGGAGTTTCCACGCGCGATGGAAGGCCGCGAGGCGTGAGATGAACTTCGATAATACCTTCTTTCTCCACAGCCAGATCGTAAAAACTACTCTCCGGTCCGCAGCACGAGGACACGTCACCGAAATACAGCTCGCTCTCGGATTGCTTCGGGCCGGGATTCGCCTCCTGCTGAAATGCCCCGTTCTCCACGCCCTTCAAGGGCTTCCTGGCTCTCCTACCTTTGATCGTTCCCTCGTTCCCGCCCTCGGGATCCGTGCTGTTGGAGATCTCCTCGGCGTTCTCGTAATTGTCCGAAGGCCGCTTCGCAGATCGCGCCCTGTGATCTAAACGTTCAAAAAATCGCGAACATTCAATTCCTAACGTTCAACGTTCCAAATTTAACGGAATCTTAATATTGTGTAATGGATTTTTCGTTAAACCAATTATTAAGATTTGTTCGAGTCGCGAACCAGGAGTTACATGATTCGTAATATGTGATAAATGCTTTACCTTCGCTAGTCTCGAAGTTATCCATCCTTTTGGCAATTCTGGCTCTCGATTCGGTCACCTGTGGCCGCCTGGCTGGACTGTTCGGGTCGCTGTAAGGAGGCGGCGGTCCCCACAATGGCACAGGCGCTTCGAGGACGCTGTAGGACGCGGTACTCGGCGTATACGGGGCGCTCGGAGTGTTTAAGACCGAGTAGGGACCGCTTGACTGTGAATTGAGGACACTGTAAGGTCCCGTACCGCTCTCTACGTTAGCTTCCGCCGGTCGTGTTTGCGTGTGAAAGCCGTAATTCGAGTCCGGACTCGGCGCCGGACCCCTTGACCTGGACCAGGGCAGTCGCCATCTCCTGAAGAAGGAATACTCTTTAGTACAGGAGAAAAAGATTTTCTAATTTCCGGCCCCGTTATTAATATTTTTTTCTTGTCAAAACATCTAAATACTCGCACGAAATTATCACATAATTATTACACTATTAAAATAAAAAAATATATTTAATAATGATATCACACATACGTAAAGCATTATATAATTTTATATTATATTCTATGATATAATAATTATGATAATAATAACTAAATATAATAATTATATTATTATATTGTTGGATAAAATTGAAATGTTTCTTTCATCGGAGTTCATCTTTTTCTTTTTAATTTCGGGAGATCGAATGTTTATGCGGGAAGCATACCTGGACGGCGCTATATCCGGATTCGGTGTGTAAAGATTCCCCGGCGTCTGGGCCCACCACGGGCTCGCACCGCCGCAGTCGTTGCAGCAGCCGCAGGACCCGGCCGGCGGCCCGACGGCACCTCCTTGGCCGTACAGCGACCTGCATCGCAGCTCCAACTGCTCCCAGTACATCTTCTTCTTCTCGTGACTCAACAATTGGTACACCAGCATGCACGAGAATATGCAGGCCAGAATACCGGCGACTGAGACGCCGAAGAGGGCCCTCAGGCAGTCCGACAGCGCGCCGTGCACCGCTTCGCAGTGAGGGGTTCCCTCAAACAGCACCCCGGGATCCCCTTTCGATTGCGGCGCGCCGTAACATGTGCACGATCTGAATCGCCGCGGAAATTCGAAATTAATGTCTATATCCGAGAGATATATATTTGCTAATTTCAACGAAAGAGAAAATATATACACGGGGAGAATATTTTAGCATTTTCTTCGTATAATTTCTTTTTAATTTCTTTTCATCGTGTTATCTAGAGTGCAGAAACTGTCTGACAGACTGTCGGTAGAGTTTATCTCGTTGGGAACATAAATTTTTTCAACGGTAGATTTCAGTTCCTAAAATATAATAAAACGGCATATATGAAACGGAATGGTAATGGACACCAATGCCGATATGTGTTCCTCGGTTGCAAAGTTTTATACAAAATTTTTACTACAAAATTCTCTCCGTGTGAATATGTTCTCGGGCAATTTTAATCATTCGAATGAGGATCGACTACAAATTGCTTGAATGAAAATTGACATTTATTCGACCATTTCCGTGCGCAAGCCACTTCTACCGCGAGGAGTCTCTATCAGTACGAACGATCATTATCAAAAGCTACGCATTTGCCGTAATAATAAAAGGAACGAATTGATTTTTTACTTCCACCGCGTACTCTCGTTCCTTTTGTCTTCTGAATACACAAACGAGAGATATACGTACCTCGCGCGCGCAGTGTAAACGCACTCGCGAAGTCCCTGCAATCGGGACATGTGAATCACCGTGGTGGTGACGGTGACGAGAACGCACACCATCGCGCACACCACTCCCACGGAACCGCAGACTTTCATCTGCAAAAGTTATAAACCCGGTTTAATAGCGGAACTGTCAGCATCACCGATGACGCTTTACCGCGGGAATGAGAAGTTACCGGGGAAACTTACCAGAAGTCCGTATCTATGCTTTCGCCGAGCCAGCAGCATTGTGAAGAGACCCATCAGGATCAGCTAGAATCGTTAATTAATTATTCGCCGTCGAACCTCCGCGATCTTCTCAGCCGGCTGATTGAACGAGAAAACGCGCAAACTTTCATACACCTTCATCAATAACTAATAAGCCAATTAATTCAATAAGTTAAAAAGAAATTCAGTTACATCGTATAATGCACAAAATCGACAGTATGAAACTTTCAACTAACTTGACGATAAAATATAAAACCGTTTTAAGGAGATTGTAAGACTCAGTGTCGTATTTTCAGTGGCACTTACTTTTATATATAATTTAGAAGATATTAAAAATAGAAATGAAAAGTAGCACGCTAATCTCTCTCAAGGAACACGTGTAAAAGAACGTCGACTTTAGTTATATCTCAGCCCTCGAATGGTCAATCTCTTTCTAATTGCAGAAGCAGTTAGATAATATTTCAGTCTATACTTGGTGTAAGTTTCACCGAATTCTTATCAAACTCATTATCTACAATCTCCTTAAATATAAGACCAATAATTCCCGCTGCGTTCGACGTGTTAGCTCGTTTTCGCGTAGGACCGCCGCAGGTACGCCATTGCGCGCGCTGAGACAGTTTCGGTAATACGGTCGATCGATCTTTGTCTCTCACCATAATGCCAGGAATGTAAGACGGCACGGTCTCGAAGAGCGCTAAGCTGGCTGTGTGGGCCGAGAGGACCGCGTGCACCGCCAAAAACAGGCAGCCGACCGCCGCGCTCAGGCCGCCGCAAAGGCAGCAAAGGACTACGTACTTCTTGCAGCAGCCGCCTTCGCCGGTGTGACCTGCAAAAGTCGATCCTGAATGAAATTCAAAGCGCTGGCGCGACGAAGAAACGTCCCGGCGCGTGATCGCAATACCGATTTGCCCGCGTGTATCCCCGGGATCACATCGATCTCAGGCGATGGAAAACGAAGCGATGCTCGCGCGCGATTCGTCGGTGTCAAGGCCACCAATCGTCGATCTCGTGTCATGGCATATCGCGATCCTGCGGGACGACGCGTCGTCGAAGCGCGAGAATATCAACACGAGAGCGCAATCACCGCGGAGATTCGAGGAATCTCGTTCGCGGCACGTTTCTCATTGTGACCAGATCAGGAGTACTGCTGTTAGATTCTCACGCGGGGACGATCATTATCCGGCTGACCGAGGACCCGGCACGATTTACTCCGGTTGCATCCGGGTGTCCCGATCCCCCCGGAAGGGTTAAACGGAGCGCAACGAACTGAGCGACCGGGACATCGCCGGCGACGGATAACGATGTACGTAAAGAATATACACGATGCTGAGGGAAGAAAATTGAATCTCAGCACCCGGGACGACGGTATCGGAGAAGAGAAACAGAGGAGTACAGCGAGTCGGCAGGACTCAACGTCGTGATTTATTCCGCCGAAAACACGTCCCACGGGTGAAATTGAACGCGTTCGAACGCGTATCGCGCGGGAGGGGGGGGAACCGCGAGGAGCCGCCGATTGTATTTCCGTTTTCTACGGCGTGGCTCGCGAACACGCCGCGAAACGCTTACGACGCTGCTTTTGTAACGTTCGACGCAGCTGTGTTATTTCGTTTGATGGCATCCGGGTTCGACTTCCATTGTCGAGCCACCCTATTGAGTCCAGCGCGCCGTATTGGAAGTTCTCTCAATGAATTCTCGGGCGTCAATACACACCGGCCGGCTGCCGGAGACAATGTGCTAATACTCCTCGGAGGCTCGCGAGGAATAAAATTTTCGATCGCGCGCGCACACGTACATCGTCGATCCGCGGGAGATCGAAAAATTCAAGCGCGCGAACGTAATCAAGGGTATTGATTCGCGCTTTACGGCGCGCCGACCATTTTTTCTCTCCTACGTCTCTACGTCATTAAACGACGCGGGAACGAGAGCTCATTGTGCGAACTACATGAGGGCAAAGGTCAAAGGCCGGACATTATTTTCGTCGGGAATTTACGATCGCTCATTCTCTCTCTCTCTCTCTCTCTCTCTCTCTCTTTTTTACTTAGGAACGCACACAGGAACGAAAGCCGTAAGGGCTCGCGGGGTAAAAATATTTGCGGTGAAAGAGAGGAGAGCGCGGGAGTCTCGATAGAAATTTCCAAGGAATACTTCGAGCGTGACGCGTCTCCCGATTCTAATCTGCCGTTCAAAGGTTAGATACAAAATTCACGGGGTGGAAATTCTCAGGAGGGAGAAAGAGTCGAGTCGGAGGGGTCCTTTGAAGGAGAGGCTGTGCTCTTCCTCTTTCTTTCTTTCTCTGTTGATCCGGCCCTCCGGAGGGGCGAATTCACGCTTTTCACGAGGACAATAATCTCGAAAATCGGTAACGTCACATCTCGCGATGCGGTACGCACATTTCACCCCGTGTGTGCCCATGGCCGCTCGAGAAACTCGTGAGAGACACCCGTGGTTTTTTCCCCCTCAGGTAACAATGTCCGCCCAACGTTTTTCATCCTAGCTATGACACGCCCGCCACTCGCGGTGTTTATCAACGAGAAGAAACGGCACCGCTATGAATCGATGCAGAACGAATTGGGAATCCGAGGGAGAATTCACCGCGTCTGAGATTTCGGCCGTCGTGGGAAATGGTAGAGGAGGAGGAGGAGGAGGGGAGGAAGAAGAGAGCGAACAGCGACAGCGAAACGCTTCGCTTGCGATGCACTAACGATGAAAACGAATATAACAAGATATTGGAAAGATTCCGCAATTGCTACACGCGCAGAGGGGGTCGCGTAAAACGGTCCCAGTATCTCCTTCGGATCTACGTCGGGCGCGTAAACGCGCGACGATCCATCCGGGCCAACCCCCTCGCGAAATCGGAGCCGTCTATTTCGGAACTGAGAGCGGCTAAGAATATTTCGTACGTGGTAAACGGATAGTCGATACGTCGAGAGCAATTTTTCCATCACGGAAAGAAAAAGAGAGAGAGAGAGAGAGAGAAATATGATGGTTGAATAAATACGATATATCTGATAAATATAATATAAATATATACGAAAGGGAAATGTATAAATATGATAAATGAAAAATATAATTAATACGAAATATATACATGTATATAAATATGATATACGATTTTTACAATCGAGTGTTCTTGTTTAAAGAAAATGAAGAGACAATAAAGCCCGCGATGTTGCAAAGCGCAGTTTATCGAATTACATTACGCGTACGACAGAAGAAAATAGCAATTTCGTCCTTCCCCCTCCCCCTCTCTCTCTCTCTCGCTAATACGCATCGCGACAAGTTCGCAAGCAACAATATCGGACAAGATAATTCTCAATTTTGCGAATTACGACGCTGATGAAGATTCAACGCGGACGCGTGACGTACGCGTCGAAAGAGCGAAGCGACGCAACCTTTGACCTTGCCTCAAGACGACGACGACGACAACGCGCGTTGACCTATTAATAACGATGCACACGAGTGCACAAAGGGAGTGCGAGGGAAAAAAGGGTTGCTTCGATACGAGCGAGCAAGCAGCCCACGGGGTTGATCGTCGGCGTACCACAGGGATGCGGATAATGCGGCCTCGGGAAGTGCGCGTGATGTGGCAAGTGTGAGTGCGAGTGCGAATGTGCCGGTATCGGGAACGGATAGCCCTGGCTGTCCATTTCCATTTCCGTCCCGAGGCGACAGCGCACTATTTGGAGCACCGGGTTGCCATCCATCTTCCCGCCTTGTCACTTTGGCCCGATCCTTCACGACGATCCTCAGCAATCCTGCGAGCTCATCCCTGCGTTCTTGTCGCTCGCTAACACGTGCCGGCGATTCTCCTTCGCGCTGGAGCCGAGCGGCACTCTCAGCGACGATCGGCCGAATCGATCGGAACTCCCGTCTCCTTCGGCCGATCCTCGATCGAACGAGATTCGCAGCGTCCCAAGGGAGGCTTGAATCGTTCACCGATGTGTAAAACGCTCGAAGCTGAATTCTCTTGGATTCAACATTCGTTCATCGTTCGCGCGCGATTATTGTAATTAGCTTGGCGCTAATTTTTATTCGCACGTCACCGCGGCGTCGATCCTTGAAAGCGCGCGCGGGACCTCGAATCGAGTGTCTCCTGTCAATATTGACATATATTACTACTATAAAGCAGACTCTTCAAACTGCATTTCATTCAAGTGTAACGCAATACAATAGCCACATGTCACTACACACTCGTAGAAATTCATTACATTCACCGACGAGTGTTTCTTTTTCGAGGCTTCCTGAATTAAAACAATCAGAAGGTTTGTTTAAAATCCGTATAAACCCGATGTAAAATTATCCAGTGTAAATTAACGAAAGGAACAGGAAAAAAATACGAAGTCTGCGAATGACGTATAGTCGTAGCTTACCGCTTGAATCTAGATATTTGTCAAGCTCGCAATGCACATTATTCGCGATAAAGAAAAAACGATGGGAAATATTTTCGACAAACGTAGAGGTGGCTGTAACAATCGGACGATCACATGTACGCGATATTCTTCATTACTCCGCGGAGGGGAGAGATCGTATTCGCACCGGAACGTAATCAATGTTGCACATGACACTCGATCTGCGATTAAATATGATTTATTGCAGACAACGTCATTAAATCATACGTGCCCGCGATATTCCGCACACACACACATATACAGACACGTAGACACGCGCGCACACAGGTCACGTGTCACCATGAACTCGTCTCTCCCTCCAAGGTCACCTGTTCGACTCGCATTTCCGACCGGGTCGAGCCCACTTTCACCGTCAATTATCGTCATCGGAAGTCATTACTGACGCGGAGATTCCCTCGATATCCTTCACCGAGCATCCCGCGCGACGATCAGTCGGCGACGGCTGACGAGAGCGATTCGATATCGCCAGGGTATCGATCTTCCCGCCGTGTACCCTTCTCAAGACGCGAAAATTCACCCCCCCCGTATCGATGATCGCGCGCTCCAGACAGAGGATCCACGAAACGTCGCTGGCGGCCACGTCGTCGTGGCGTGTCCCACAGGTGGCGGCTTCCGTAGCTGCTGGCACGAGTCGAGATCCAGGTGATCCGGCTTTCTTCTCCACGTCAGCGAAGAAGAAGCGGATACTGAGCACGCGTGAGGCACGTAGAGAGAAAAAGAGAGAATGAGGGGGAGAGAACGATAGAGCGAGCAAGAGGGAGAGAGAGAGAGAAAGTGGCCACGTTGATAGTGCGATGGCTGTGTCGTATCGTCGGCCCGTTTTTAACTCGCCCGCATCCCACGACGGGGTCGTCCTACTCTCGGTTGGTGCGAGCATCGACTGGTCGATATACCCCCGGATGATTCGAGCGACCCGGCGCGGTCGGGGGTTGAAATTCCGCGGGAATGCTCCCCCGGGCAAGAGAGAGAGAGCGGGGTAGAAACCTATCGCGTGGTAGTCGATAACGCGTGTCCGCGACTGATAAGGCCGCCCGCGAGGACGAACGCGTCGGACTCCTCATCCGGCTGATAGTGCAGTCGGGATAATCGTAAAACAAGTCGGCATACAAGGATGGAGCTACCCTAACCGTCGTCGACGCGTGTCCCGCCGCGGCGTCGCATTCCCCGGCGATCGGCTGGGGCGAATTTTCAGGAAACGCCGCCGTCCGACATTTCAACGGCTGCCTGACATTTCAATCTCGAATGGAAATTAAGTCACCGATATAGAGCGGGTGTTAACGTCATATCGCGAATCGACTATTCATATCGACGCGTGCGCTCGCGAGCGGGGGAATATCACGCTCGTGGAAAATACGAGCCTCGACTGCGCCCCCCTCCCCGAATCTTGTCGGATCGCGCGGAAAATTTTATTTCGTTTCGCGTAACGCGTAGAAATCGCCGAGGGAGAATTATGGCCGATCGTCGATAAATTTTATTCCTTACTGTTAAATTATTGAAAATTCAATGAAGTCGCCGGTGATGACCTCGTTCATTTCATTGTTCCAATATATTGGGATCACTTATCCGGGCTCATCCCTTGTATTTTATCGGACGAGCGTGGCGATAATAAAATTAAACCAATCAACAAAATCGTTTATTAAAATTAACCGTCGGCTTTGCAGATAAACAGCCGTTGGATCTCCCCGAGTGCGAATAATATCACGGGCAAAAATCCGATAACCGCATGGAAGTTAGTCACTTACATTGATTGGCAGCGGTTGTCTCGTAGCGTCTTGTTGGTCTCGGCGGTGGACGTGGCGGAAGGGCGGGCGGTTGATGCGTTCTCGATGTCACCTCGACGCCTCCGTCACTCTCACCCTCGGCGCCTCTATTGTTTCCTCCGGGTTGCTGCACCACGTGACATTGACACTTGTTCTTCGTAGGGGCCGAAACCTAGACGACAAACGTGTTCGTGTCAACTCGCTTATCAATTCGTGCGAGCGGCTTGATAATAACGCGGGGACAGTCGTCCGATACGATAACGAGTACGCTTTGAGGAAACCAAAAAGAGAAACCCTTAATTCATGTCGCAAGTCAAATTACACGACTTACGTCGTAAAAGATCAGTAACACTTGACGAGCTGCGATAATGTCTTCTTTCGTTAAAACTGTCTCTTCGGGAGCAATAATTATCGGAGATTTACAGGGACCGGAGTGGTTCCTCAAGATGTATAATTATCGGCTCGTTAAGGCTTAACGCGGCTCGATAATGAGTATTAAGTGTGATATCGTCACGTCGTTCGACGAGTCTCTTTTCCTCTCGTTCATCTGGCGGGAACAATGTTCGCGGCTCGCGCGAATCTCTCACGATCTCTCGCTCCCGCGCCGCGACATTTTCGATATCAACATTCGCGGACGAAGAATAAGCCCCGGTGAAATATTTTTCGTCGCACTCGCCCCGAAATTCGAACGCATTCCTGCAACGGGCACCGGATCATTAATCATCCGTGCGCGCTGCATTTGGCCTTCGGCTGAAAATATTTCCTGATATAAGCTCTAAGGGCAGAACCGTTGCTTAGTACACGATTTATAGCTTCTCGCGTGGCTAGGACACGGCGAACGTAACTCAAGCGTGCGCGGATAGAGATATGGCGATTCACGAACATGTATTTTCTGAGATGTGGCGGCAAAAAAACCCGCTAGGAATATACGAGCCGCTTGGGCGGAACAGTGGTATAAGTCATTCTCCTCATTTGGAGAAGCGGAAGGGAAATTTATGGAGGCGCGATCGCGCCAAATCTAATTATCTCGCGCGTTTCTTGTTTGTTTTTAATTCTCCACTTCGCGCTCCTGTCCAATTCACGTCGTGTGTGTTGCGCGACTATTTCAAGATTTGAAATTCCATGTCGCCTCGAAGCAAGAACCGACGCGATTCGAAATCTGTTCGACATGTGTGTACAATTTCTCTTTATTAGCATCCATTAATTGGCGTTATTCCTTATTAAAAATCAAGTCGAAAAGTTCGGAGGCATTTTTCTCTACGACGCTTAATAAGGTAATAATTATTAAGAGAAGTCCAGCCACATCGTTACGCGTTCAATCATTGACATTCGTTCGCGTAAAAAAGATGATCGGCTGATTTTTATTTACTAATTATTACTTTATTATGTGTGTTGTGGAAAAAATGTCTCGAGACTTTCCGACTTGATTTTTAATAAGAAATAGCATTGCATAATTATTGGACGGTAATTGAGAAATATTCATATAAATGTATTATATAAATAATTATAATTCAAGTTCACACACCTGAATGGCGTCGACGCCCATGAGAGACGCGTTTTTGGTGTCGTTCTGTCCGTGCGGATGGCCATGATTGTGAACGTGGGCGTGGTGGTGTCCATGATGATCCAAGCTGGAGGGAGCCCGATCCCGCTGTCTGGTGTCGGGATGACTCGGATGCAACGAGTGCACCGGCTGTAGGTGATGATGATGGTCGTGGACATGGTCTAGCCTGCTGTGCGTCCTGGTGTTGGCGTTCGACGACGAGGACTCGCAGGATATACCGGAGCTGACGTGATGGTGGTTGACGCTGGAGTGACCGGTCGTCAGGCTGCCCGACGAACTACCGTGGTGATGGCCGCCCAACGGCGTCGTCGACAGACTACTGTTGACGTTAACTACGTGGCGGTGTACCGCGGGTGAGCCACCGTGATTCATCATGCTCGAGTTGGACGACGCGCCGCTCAAAGCACTGGACGTGCCGTGATGCTCACTTGAAAAGGTAGGATTCGAATGATGGGTCAGGCTGGAGCCGGTGCCGAGCCGATGATGGCTGTGCGGCGAGTTCACGTGGTTTATCGTGGCGGTGATCGGCATCGACGTTGGATGATGGTGCCCGGTCGGGGTGGTCGAGCTAGTCTGATTGATGGAACTGGAACCTGGAATAAGAATGTTTAATCTGATACTCGAGGTGGTATCGAGAAATGCTCGATCTGGACTCAGCGTTTCTCGTAGATTTATTTCCGACATTTCAGTTCCTTTCTTCAGGGTAAAGAATAAACTAAAACAGTCTCAAGTTGTTCTTCTCCCCGAAGAAATAAACTAGAATGTTCACGAGACGAACAAATTCACGAAAGATACGGCGCCAACCCAGGATCTACGAAATCCAGATCAAGCAAGAACGTTAATCTCCTTAAATAACACGAATGTCCCAAAGATATCATAAAATATATTCAACAAATTTCTTGTATTTTTTACAGTTTTTCAGGCATCTTTAAAAGATTTTTCAGAAATTTGTGTTGCCTGAGTCTGTTACAACATCGTGACGGACGTCATCGATGTCGCCGGAGAGAGAACAATATTTTGTTGTCATAGTAAATTGTTAATTATTATGGGGACAACAAAAAAACTTGTTTGGACAGCAAAAAGATTTGTTAAAAATATTAACTGCTGTTTGCTAGATACATGGACAGCAAAATAATTTGGTTATGCCAATTAAATTATGTCGTTGTCGCAACGACGTTTTGCTACAGCAAAATCATTTCTTCCGTGTGACAAATCTTTGCGCTGTTCCCACAGTAACTAACAATTTACCGTGTCAGCAAAACATTTTTTTCCGTGTGATAGAAAATAGAGAGAGAGAGAGAGAGAGAGAGAGAGAGAGAGAGAGAGAGANAATACAAACCAGACGCGCTCAAAGGTCCGGGATTTCCATGAACATGACCGGTAAGACTGGCCGCCAGGTTGCCGTGATGGTGCCCGGCGATGGCCTGCGCGTGCGGGTGATGCGTCCCGGATCCGTGATGATGAGCTACGCCGGTCTTCGCGTTACCGTGATGATGATGCGTGTGTTGCCGTTGGTGCTGCTGATAGCCCATCAAGCCTTCGCCGGCGTCCAAGTTCGTGGCGCCTCTGAAGTTATCGGCGTGCTTGTGGATGTGGGCGTGCATATCGCTGTGAAAGTGACCGTGCACGCCGCGATCGACCGCCGCGGGCTCGTGATGGTGCTGGTAGGGGTTCAGAACCTGCTGAACGCTCTTCAACTTATCCTTAGCGGTATTCGGTTTTTGCGACAAGCCGGAGTGCTCCTCCAGCTGCTTGTCCAGCTCCTTGCTCGTTGTCTCGAGCAAGTTCGGCCCAGGTTCCAGCAAGGGGCTGGGGCTCGAGGTCAAGCTGTGCTGATTGTCCTGCAGGCTCGAGCTCTCTTGGACGCGTCGCGCCGCTTCGAACGCCAGGTTGCGAGACAGGTCTAAGTTGCGCGGACTGCAGGAGAGATTGTGACCGTGTCGTGATAACATCGAGCTCTGACCGCTGATGGATCTCGAGTTGGACGACATGTTCGCCTGGTGCTCCAACAGATCGACGTTCCTAGTGTTGTCCAGATTGATCTGCGAACTATCCTGGTGAGGACTCTCCAGTCTGCGTATCGGCTCGAAAGCGCTCTGCAAGGTCTCCAAGCTGCGCGGCAGATCTTGACTGTTGTTGGAGATCCTGGTGCTGCCCATGTTCCTCTCCGTCCTGTCCCTCGGCGTCCTCAGAGGGTCCATGTTGTTGATCGCGGAACACTGACACGGATGCTGCGTGCTTTCCGACACGTCCAAGTCGCTGATCAATTCTGGCTGGGACATTTTAGTACCTGGAATGAGAAAGCGTATGATAAAAAAAAAAAAGAATATGTTCCCAGGAGTCGTAAAAAATCGACCCTCTTATCAGAGAACAGAAGGGGCGATCGTGACCGATAATCGAGCCGAAGAAGCGTGGGGTTTCCAATTTTCTCGTCAAGGGTAATAACGGAGAGCAAGAATCACGTCGAGCCGGCCGCGTCGCGTGGTAAATAGCGGCGAAGATGCGAGACAAAACGCTAGGTGAATTCTCTCGGTTTCGCTTTTACATTTTACAAGGTGGCTCCCGCTGTTTCGTAATATCGAACGATTTATCAAGTTCAACGAAGCGGAGCAACAAAACGGGCCGTCTCTCGTGGAGGTGCAAGAAACGGTGGTCACGCGGCTGGCACCTTCGACGCACCGATCCCGATCTGGACAGTCGATGTGTCAACGCCGTCGTTATTATCCCTCGTCTCAAGCTGTCGCGTATATGACGATAATGAGCTGCGTTTACTCGGAAACGAATGAAAAGTGTGAGCTATCGTTGAATAACAATGCGCTCGCTTTCATTGACTTCTGCCGACATAACATGAGCTAATAACCAGATATTATTTAAAAAAATTTCGTTTACCTCAAATATAATTTTAAGTCTAAAATGTGCTTGAAAAATATTGGCAGCCTCATAATTAAATATTCTCTCGGTCGTTTGCTGAAGAAAAAAATGTCAATAATGTAATCGGGGATTATGAACGTTCTAATGTAGAAATTAATCTCGCAATGCAAAACGACGTAGGAAAGATCGACATTTAATAAGTAAGCTCCGACGATGGAACGGGGCGAAGAGCTAACGAATCCGTAAATTATGAAGAACCACAAGGGTGGCAACGCATCCGCTCAGGATGCGGAAACGCGCGAAACTTTACGGCTTATTATCGCCATTCGTCGTTAAAACTTTTCCGATGGCTTTCGGCGAACTTAAATAAATATCTTCGAAAAGACTGGATGGTCCTTCACGACTCTTCGGAAGAGGGGACGGACTTTTATGATCGAGCATTGTGCGCGGACTTCGGGAGCTGCGCTGAGGCGGTTTATTACGCGTTTATCTCGTTAGGAATTGTTACGGATTTCAATCGTGAGGGCTTCGTCGGGCTGCGCATAAGAACGGTTAATAGTTCCGGTAATTATGCGAAGGGGAATACAACCAAAGCAATTATAACGTTAAATAATGAAATATTTCCCATCTCTTCACGCAAGTTTACATCGTGCTCTGTACATGATAGATTTAAATCAATAGATAAATTATCTTTGTTAAAGAATACTTTTATCATAAGTGAATAGATATTTATGATATGTCTTTGAAATCTTTTAAATTAAATATCATAAAGATTCTCTGAGTTCCGGTTTATTGCTTGCATTTATACTTGCATGTTTCTCTTTTAATTTCGTCTTAATTCCTTTTTTTTCTACGTAAACATTTTTCCTTCTTCTAATTTATTATTTTCTGGATATTATGTACGAATTTAAAAGGGTATATTTTCCCGTTAACAATGAAAGAAATAGATAAATAAATTATTAAAATCGGCGCGTTTGAGAGAAAGTATTTCAATATGAAAGCCAGATCGGACTGCTGAACGAGAGATCTTATCGGTATTTCTCGAGTTTATGCGAACGAAACGGAAAGTGAGTCGCTAAATTATTCCGCGACCATTAAACGCGACTCTCGGTTGGACCTATATATCACTCGAAACCTCCGGTCTTATCACTCTGACGACCGTAAGATTGCAATTAGCTTGCAATATATCTTCCACGATCCTGAAATGAATTCCGATTTATGCGCATCCGCCTATTCGCGCATGCAAAGACACTCCTCCGAGGATCCCGAGGAGTTTCGCGAAGAGGCTCGCCTCGCGCTACCGATTACGCGCCAACGTCGCGCAGCTCCGTTTCGATATCGGGCATCTAGCTGCCGTAACCAGTCCGAAGTGGTCTTCGTAAGTACGACCGGTGACTCCCGACCGCTCACATTCCTCGTATCTCGTTATACGAGTGCAAAGGCATCGAAGGCCACGGTCAAGTTCGATGCCGTGTGCTCGGCCGGCCGCTGGCTTTTTCTCGGCTGTCCGACGATCCCGGCGTTAGTCGCGAGAATGGGAATATCCGCGCGCACGGCACGTGGATTTAATTTCGCCCATTCCGACTCGCGGATCGTCGCCGTCGGGAGCGCCGCAAAAACGCATTCCGTCGCGGCCGTCGCGTTAATTACAATTTTCATCCCGACATCGTCTCGCCGCTCGATCGGAACGATCGGGAGGAGAGCGCGTTCGCCGATCCGTAAGAGTCGCGGGACAAAGGCCTTTGCTGACGCGCGAAATGAGTGCCGACACTCGTGAGCAAAGATCTAACAAGTACACCTGCACCTAATCGAGGGATTTCGCGACGCTATCTGACGATTGGTGCGTCGGGGATTTCATCTCCGAGAGACTCCGCAAATTTCGACTTCTCGACCGGTTCTTCGGCGAAGCTGACGGCGCGATTACCGCATCGTCATTAGCGAATCGCCAGGTCGCTCTTCCCGGAGCGCTCGCCGACGATCGCAGCACCGTGAGAAGAAGTTGCCGACCTTTTCGCGATACGGGCCTAGCGTGCACGCTTCGCACGCGCCTTGCGAAATCCAATAGCGAGCAGCTCACCACCGCGCTGCTGCTCGCAGTCGAGTTCCGGCTCGACCCGCAGCGCGACCGAGAATTAACACACAGTCGGCTGGCTGGCTGCTCACCTGCGAGTCGGCCCTCCCGACGTCGACCGGATCCTCTCAATCACTGTCCTCCAACAGCGGCGCGCCTTCCGCATGCCCGGCGATCTGCGTGCGACATAGGAGCCCGATGCTCAGCCTGGTGCCTTGTTATCCCTCGGGAGCGCCCTCCGGTGGCCCCGAAACGGCGCATTTTCGACGGGCACCTGCGGACGCCGCTTTCCTCCTGCTCCGCTCGGTTCAGAGACGTCTAAGGAGGCTGCGATGCCCCTCGGAGCATCGCGTGGGATCCAGAACGAGGAGTGAAGCCGATGGAACGTGAGCGCGACGGTGTGTGAACGACTCGCGAATTCTTTCGTTGACGACAATGAGATCTCGCGGAGAAATCGATCGCGGGCCTCTCGCTCGAGACGGGGCCTTAACGATCCACGACAGGAGAGCAGATGCCTCGGAGACTAGGCTTCGTTCCGAAACTGCTGCGGACGCCGTTGATTACTGTCACGGTCTGCTGGTAATGAGTCCCTGAAGAAGCGCGTTCAAAGCCGGGGACCGTTACTTATTCGAAGTGATTTTCTCCTCGCAACAGCGAAAAGTTACCTGGTCGATTTGGCGCCGAGCCTCTACCGAGACTGTTTCGCCAGACGATCTGTGGCAAAACCGGAATGTCAGGATCGAGATCAACGCAAACGCACGGTTTCGCGCGATATTTGTAACAATATCACAATGATATGACGCCTGTAGCACGATAAAACACAGACTGACTGACGTTCGCGTCACTGGCTGGTGAAATTTTCACGACTTATGCACCGTCACATCACAAGCAGGCTCGCGACGCTCGAGACGCTCGGACGTTCCCCCCCAAAAATAGAATTTAAGATTTCATCGACGGTCACGCGACGGACCCCGAATTTACGAAGCAAACCGCACGTTTGTATCACTCGTATCACGCCGAGGCGTAAGGCCCAGGACGAGGGAACGGTGAGTATACGGCGCGAGAATAGCAGCGGGATATCGTGAGAGACTGTCGGGGCCTTCCACCTTCACTGGCAGCCGTTCTGCCTTGGAATGTGCCTTTGCCCCCTGTTCTCCCCTCTCAAGTCGCTAGAGGGGCCCCAAGAGCCCCGGCTGTGCGTTGCACGGCGTCCCTCTCTCTCTTCTCGCCAATCGTGCGCCGGCAACTGCCGTTTCGGTTTTCTGGGACCGACCGCGTGTCAGCCCACCCACTCTCGCGAGCCTCGAGCCGAGCTCGATGGATAGGGTAGGACGTTCGACTCGAAGCGGACTTTCGGGAGCGCATTAAATTCTTCTTGCGCTCATTACCGGACATGATAAAAGACCGTTTGATTGGCGGCTTTGAAAATCGATCGGAGTCCGACTTTCGCGTTGGTTCCGAGTCAAATCTACTACCTTATCGGAATTATATGGCTTATCGAATATCTTCTTGTAAACATAACAGTCAATATTATATTACCCAATAAAAAGAAACTTATAGATTTATTTTATAAAAAATGTAAGGATATATTAGAAGAGAATTGACTCGGATGGTCTCTCTTGTCGAGATCTCTCGAATAAAAATCTAGGACAGACTTTTATTCCCTTTATCGCTAAAAAAATTTGTTTAAAATATTTAAAGTAGAGAGAGAGAGAAAGAGATGTATAGTTATCTATTGAAAGTATCTAATTCTCTGTCGACAAGACTGCGTGCGTTTCAGGTTAGGGCGAAAGCGAGTTGTAACTAACTAGCGACTAGCTATGCTTTCACGATCGTTTAAGTGAGCTACCACGGTGAAGGGCGAGAGGTATAATTTTCACGGAAAGAATGAAATAAAAATTTAGCACGCATATATTCCATTCTCGAATCTCTATATTTTTTTTCTTTCGTATTCCTGCGATATTTTCACGAAACATATTTGCTACATGTGCTACATGTAATAGTTTTGGAAATACAAACCGTTCCTCCCATCCAGAGAGAGTTCCTCCAGTCACTTATCCAGTGGGTCTCTTTAAGGGATTTAAATAGCGGGCTGTCTTACCGAGCGGTAGTAACCGATCGGATCGACGTCCATTTGTTTGCTGTTGATAATTTATTAAATTGTACGTGATACTGTTGCGAAGAAAGGAATCAATTACATATATATATATATATGAGAATTTATCGTAAAACTATTATTAGAAAGATAAGTTCGATTCTGACTTTTTTACTTGATCATTTAATTAACGCATGTTATGTGCCCGTTGTGATTTAATTCGCGAGCACATCGGATTTCCGTTTCGCGTTTCCAAAAATAGGAGATTCGGAAAAGCGAAGTTCGCACGGCGCGAACGCGCGCAATCGATAAAATAATACAACGGCGTAGAGACATGACGCGGGATAATATGATATATTGCACCTATGCTGGTAATAGAATGCTGCTCTCTCCCGACAACAGCTCGTTTTACATAAATATTCGACGCTCGAGACAATGGGATGCCATGGGTAGTATTTACCGAAATAACATGGAAGCGTAAGCGTTACGGACTCATCCATACAAACAGCCGTTGAATGGGCGTTTCTCAGCCAAACGTAGAGAGAGAGACAATGGAGGTGTATGATCATATGCCGAGCATGATGCCAGGCTCGCTCCTATGATCTTTTCGCGTGTAAAGCGCATTTTTTTCTACACGTACACGCCCGAATACGCTACGTTACGTATTCATAACGACGTCTTGATCGCATTTTTATACACGCAAACACGCTTGATTTAATCGCGTGCCCATTGAGAAGATTCCGATTTATTAACGTCTCGTAGGGCACATGCGTGGTAATTGAATGAATGAAGGAGAGATAGAGAGAGAGAGAGAGAGAGAGAGAGAAAAGATAAATGGCGACCTCCTCTCGGATCGAGCTAAAGTTTAATTCGGGTTTACGGCATACTTCTCGCTTATGAAACTTATTTCGTTCGAGAAATTCCGCGTGAAACGCGGCAAAAATATTCGCGAAAGGTACACGAGTTATTAAACGCCGGACTGGCGGACACGTTTTTTCAGCGCATTCGCGTTTTCGCGTCGCATCTGGGAGAAAGAAAGAACTCTCCTCGAGCACAATGGTCTATGTAATTAAGGGTCAAAAGTTTTTAGCTACGTTAATTACGCGAACACTTGAAATGACGCTATTATCATTCCAGGAATGCTGCTGACAAAACGATTCACAATGCGCGATATAATTTCGTTTCTTCTTCATCGTGACGCCCTTTCCATCCGTAGTAACGACGTCTGAGAAAAAATGTCCCAATTTCGTACATATAATTACATTGTACATATTATCATTATCATTGTTTCGCGCTTCGAAAGAAATTGTAAGAAAAAAAAAAAAATATATATATATATATATATGTACGTATAAATTGAAGAGATAATTTATTATTTTAATTTTTTACATTATATTTTTTTCCTATTGCATGCATCTACGAAGAATTCACGTTACCCGATAGATAAACTGGTTCGTCGTTCGATACGTCAAAGCTGAGTCAGACGGTTCGTTGCACCGTTGGCAGATGGCACTGTCAGTGCGTGCGCAATTGTTTATATAAAAACACACCGGCGGAACATAGAAACGAAAATAAGAAACTTCTCACGCGAAAACGTGATGAAATATTTTCCTTCAATCAACGGTCGTGTGTCAAAAAAGCGAGAAAAAGTGATCTGTCAACAATTAATATTAACGAGACATATCAAGCATTGATCAAATTTACTCTTAAATTACACCTAAATTAAGCTGAGAAAATGTGACGTCTAAAAAAGAACGACAAAAGACCGAAGACCATTTCACTTCCGAATCGCGCGCCGGTAGTTCGACCCGCGAAAGAATCCGCAACTCATAAGAGCCCCCGGGACTCCGGCAGCGAAGAATCGTTTGCGGGCATAAATCAGCCCGCGGCCGAATGGATTCGGCAAAATCAGTTCGCGAACAGCGCGATTGCCATTCCGGACGGTTATGCCGGGCTTCGGGAGCGGCAGTCCTGTTGCCGAAAGTCCCGGACGAAACAGGAACCGTACGCGCGTACGGTCGCGTGCGGGGCTTTCGAGCTCGTTGACCTCGCGGGCCACGCCGGCTAAACCGAGCATAAGTTCGATCGTTTCCTTTCGGATCCCGCCCAGCTTTCGCTCTTCCTACACCTACATCTCCCTTCTTCTTCTCATTCTCCCCCTTCGCCAACGGGGGAGAGTTATGAGCGGGTTATAGTTTTACGAGACCAGGTCCGAGACGACGATTGCTGGGGGGAAGGGGGGAGGGAGGGCTGCCTTCGCATTCGGACCATTAGTCCGGTAACGGCAATTCGTCAAATCGGGAGAAATGTAGTATCAATAACGTACCGCAGCTGCTGCCAGCGAAGCATGCATTTCCCTGACGCGCAAATTGCCGGCGCCCGATGCCTTTTCGAACGGACGCCGAGCGACAATCGTTTCCGATTTCGCCCGTTGCCGCTGCTGCCGCCCCCGACCTTCTGCGCCCCGCCACCTCCACCAGCTCCTCCTCCTCCTCTTGCTCCTATCATTCCTACTACCACTACTACCACTCTCTCCGTTTAAGCGACGGCACCTGCTGTTTTTACCCGACGCCGATGCTTCCCCGAAAGCGCGCTTTTTCCGGCCGACGCAGCCGCCAATCCGCCGATTCATCGCCGCGCGAATAGCAGTCGCGCTAATGGCGGATCATCTTCTACAAGTGAATTTAATCTCCTCGCTCGCTCGGTCCCCCGTCGAATTCCCGCGGCACGGACGGGTGGAAATGGGAAATCCCGCGGAGTTCAGAGTTTCACGTAAAATTCACCGTTTCTTCCTTTTTTTTTTCTTGGTTTCACCATAGTCACGCCGGACATCTCTCGGTGACTCACCGAGAGTTACATTTCCTGCGCCGTCGACGCACATTTGAGACTCGGAGGCACCGTGAGAGGGGGCAGGGGGCGAAGTCGCACGTCCCTCGCCGACGAGTCGCCCCCTCGTTTGCCCTCGTAAGTGACCGCCCGTCGACGTTAATTTCCCGCGGTTTCCGCGGCTCCGCATTCAACGTCGTGCCGGGGACCGCGCGATGCGCGCGATGTTTGCGAGATAAATCCTCGTCCTCCCTCCCCTTCCCGCCCCCTCTTCTTCCGCTCTTGCTCCCCCACAAACACACACACCCGCCCCCGCTCTCTCTTCCTCCGGCCGATTCTTCTCCTTTTCCTCTCGCTTCCTCCGGCGCGAACCCGCGCTAAATAATAAATACGAGAGGGTTCTTCGGGAATACCCCGAGGGTGCCATTAGCGGGGTACAGGCCCGCGCCCTCGGACTTACCCTCTCGCACCCTTCGGAAACCCACCTCCGCGAGGCCCCCTCGCCGCGCCTCGACCCCTGCTCCGCTCCCATCCTCTCTCTTCGGCTTCTTCCACGACCCGAAACGCGAGTCTAATACACTTAGAGGCGAGACGCGCGGCGCGTCCTATGGAAAAAGGGCGAGGGTCCCAACGATCGCTTTATGGAGACAGCCGCCTTTCTTTCTGCTCTCTTTTTCTGTTTTCTCCTCTCTCTCTCTCTCTGTCCATCTTTTTTACGTTTTCTTGAACTCACCGAGCGAACGATACGGCAGGAGAACAGAAAGTGAGAGAGCGGGCGTCGAATCAACGACCGGCTTGAAATTTATGAAAAGGATCGAAAGATCATCCCGCTCGGCCGGGACAGCGACCGGGGAGTTAGGGGAAAGCACGCTAACGTTTGGGATATTAATAGGGTCGCTTCTCGCGTCTCGTGTGTGCTGCAATGCGGATGGAGCTTTACGCTTCGATCGAGTTCGCTCCAAGTGTCGCGCGTCGGCTTCGCAAGTCGTGTCGGGGATACCTAGAGCGAGGGACACACGAGGTCCCGAGTCGCGAGTTCTTGCGAGTCGTCGATCCCTCGCGTGCGCGAGCGAGGTCCTCCGTTATCCTCTGTATTTCTCGCTAGCGCGCGAATAACGCTCCCGAAAGCCGCAATTTCGATACTCGTTACCGCGCCGTGCGGGCCGTTAAAATTCCAAAACCCGGAATCTGCTGTCGATTAATGCCACCACGGTCATCGATCTCTTTTTCTCTTCTCCTCCGCCCCCTCCCCCCTTCTCTCTCTCTCTCTCTCTCTCTCTCTCTCCCTCTCGATATCTGCCGGTGAAGAGGTACGCCGCGCTATCGAACGGAGAAAACTTCCAATCAGCGCGGTCGCTTTTTGGATCTTTTTCGTCCGCTCGAGATCAGCTCGCCGAATTCGATGCAAAGAAACATTGTGAAACGACGACTCGCCCGCCTCCGGAAACCTGCGCCGGACTTCCGGTAGATCTAATAGAGCTCGCTTGGAAAACGTCCACCGTTCGCTCTAGTCAAACGGTTAATCGAGGCCATTGCGGACAACAGAGGTTCTCAAACGCTCGCTTTCCGATATCTAAGTTTACGAACTGCGCCGTCCGGCTCTGTAACTGAACTCCGGCATCGTCAAACTTCGTCCGGCGATACCTCGAATCGTCCTCGATACACGCGTCGTCGGATTCGCCCGCAACCGCGACCGTTAATTTCGTGAGCCTCGTGAATTTACACAAGTTACCGAAACTCTCGGCGAAGAGAGCACTCACGTAAAAGACGGGTGCATCGAACATAAATACATATACATGTACATCGAACACAGCTTCCTTAATCGAAACGTAACATCGGTGTTTGTAGGCGCAGAAGAAATTACTTGACACGCGTCAAATTAATTTTTCACGCATCAAAATGTTTCTTCTCGTTAGAAAGATTCAATCTTCCCGCAAAAGCCCGCGGATTACCGCCACTTTGAAAAGTCACACAAGGCAAAATAAGATTTAAAGAGAGAACTTAAATCCGAGCGCTGAAAAAATACTCCAGCAAAGTTTGAGAGTCAGCTTCTTATCATCCGCCGTTTCGATCGGGGGGTTTTTTTTTTTCACCTGCGCCAATCGAACGACAGGAAACGCGCGGAGAGTCACATCCTCGACGTTCCAGGACGGTCTTCCGGTCGCGCGTCTTCTTGGCCGCTCCGAGGTGCATTCGCCGCGCCACACATCGGGGGACGCATCGAGGCACACGCAGCCCTGGAAACGCGCGCGCGAGGCAACGCGAGGGGTAAGTATCAATAATTGAGCACCATGGGGGTGGCTTCGCTTGGCCATTTAGCGGTCGAACGAGGGGGATGGTCCACGGGTATGCCTATGGTACGGGGATATCGGTGGATGTATCGCACGGCGAGGCCTGCTATCGACATGTCGACGATGCCAGACCGGAGCTGTATATTCTACGATATAGGAAACTATCCTAGAGAGAGAGAACCGCGATCATGATACGCGAAAATACCATCTGTCATTCGGGGGTGCGTGCCGGCCGGCCGGCCCCCCTCCCGCCGCCGGCGGGATTTTCGGCCGCCCCGTCATTCCCTCTGCTCGCCGTGACCTTCGACTTTTTTTTTCGGGTTCGCCGGCGAGAATAGGAAACTTGTCGTCGTCGTAGAAACGCGGGCCTGTGCTACGCGCTGGTTTCGGGATAGTTTTAAGGTGGAAGAATATGCATTTGTTGTGCAATCGTTCCGGTTGTTATTATCGATTTGGTTAATTAATCCCGTGCTCGGAAAAATGTAATTTTTTAATGGCCGAGATGATTATGCAACAGAACGCTTGCGCGTTCCTCTCGTTGTCGCGGTTCCACTCGCTGCCAACCGGCCGTCCAATCCCCCGCCGACCTTATTTTATTAATCGGCGCGTACACGTGTATTGGAAATTAGAGCGATCCACTTCGTCGCCGACACATAATGGATAATTGAGTTTGAAATATGCATCGGCAGTCCTGCGCCATCCGCGCTGGCCACGCGCGCGGAATTGCGCAGACACCACTAAGCTCCGAAAATGTTTTCTTAAATAGCGCGACCGTAAGACCCCCTTAATCCCGGATTCCGGAACAATGCGGGATTTGAAACAATTGGCTGCGAACGAACGAACGAACGAACAAACGAGTATCGGGACCGGTTGCTGCCCGGCAGCCGTGAATAATCGTGACCCCATAGTCGGATTCACTTTCCAATTAAAGGTCCCGATTTGCATTCGACTCCAACGCTGTTGATCGGGACGCGACCGAATGGAGGTCGTCGACCGACCGCGCGCCATCGAAAGTAGCGAATAACGAGGATGGCGATAAATCGATCGAACGTGTCAAACAATATGTCCTTATCGAGACCGGAATATTGCACGGAATTGTGCGCGAGCGCGGATCGTATTTGCATCTCGGCTGGCGGGAGGGAACTTCATGCATTTCGAGAAACTTCTTATCTGAAAGTGATAGAATTATTTTGGTGGACATTCACACATTATCTCAGTGAAATATAGCACAATTTAAAACTTTCCTGAAAAGTTGTAATACCAAAACCCGAAAATCGAGATAATTTCTCGAAATGCAACTTTATGCGGTGAAATATCGGAATTGTTTATTGAGTGCATTAGTATATGGCAAAAGATTTTTTATCAAATTCAACATATTATACATGCTTCAAACGGTCCACACGAATTTCTGTGTTAATTTCGTCATCCGGTATTATGATTTCCCGGGAAATTGTGTCTCGGTTTCCGAATTTTTAGATTTTTACTTATCGGGACAATGAATGTCCACCGTTGTTTTTACCAAGCACCAAAAAACCGCATTTTTATAGAAATTATATATTTTTATACAATATTTTTAAAAATAAACGCGAAACATCGCGCGCTCGTCAAAATGTAGAAATTAGTCAATACTCCTCGAAATTTTACCAGAGACAAGTTTTTGCCACAGATTGTCATCACAGTGTTGCGAGAGGTAAAACGATGGTAGTAATCTCTTACGTCTAAAGATTCGCAGGACCTACGCGAGGACGAGCTGCGCGCGCGTTCGTGATTCGACTTCGTCGCAGCGTTTCGCCTTCGCGTTTTAACCCCCATTAGTGACCCAGACCGCGGCGCGAAGGTCTCGGGCGCACGAACAACCCAATGTTATGTAAAAATACCGCCACCCACGGGTCTCGGTGTATATTAATGCCGAAGAAGAGCGAAACGAGCGAAGGAGAACGCGCGCACGCGGAGAGGAGACATCGAACCACGAGCAGATGCTCCTGCCGGAATATCTAAATAAATCCAGCCAGCCCTTAAAATCCCAGAGTCGAATAAGTAATAACATCCACCGACCACGGCTGTGTCCTATCCTTCCCCTCTCTCTTTCTCTGCTTTTCCGTCTCTCCCCACCCCCTCTCTCTCTCGCTCTTATCCTCTTGCCTGTTTTGCCTGCATAAGCGAGCACGTCCGATTTCGAGACTTTAATTGGCCGGAGGGAATTCCGCCGCGTGGCCTTACTTTACGAGGAAACTTTCGAGATATTTTGAGCGAGCGAACGAGCGAGAGAGAGAGAGAGAGAGAGAGAGAGAGAGAAAGAAAGAGAGAGAAAGAGGGAGAAGGATGAAGTAAAGAGGGAGGTACGGACGAGGGAAACACGCTGCACACACTCTTTTTCCGGTTACATGGGAGAGCGAGCCGGCGAGATTGAGTCGACGTAGCGACCGCACGTTTGAAAGATTTGACTTTTATCGCGCGGGTGGATGCGAGAGACGGTACGTTTTATAAAAGCTCACCCGCGCGACGACGACGCGAGTCTCGTACTACGCGGTGTACTTTTTAACTTCCCGTGAGATAGAAAGAACGAGAGAAAGAGAGGGAGAGGGGGGAGGGGGGGGGAGAGAGAGAGAGGATTGAAATCGTCGTCTGATTCATTAGATGTATCCAATTCGGAATTCTAATTATCCGGCGCATACGGTAATGGTTGACATTTTTCGGGGATAATTCAACGCGATATATATCAAGGACGAACGTTCGCACATTGGAGTCCCTTAACTTCCGGCGCGATCTGTTAATCTAATTATCGGAAGGCGACGCCATTAACTGCAGGCGCAGAGCGGTGGTCTCTTCGCGCGGACGGATTAGCGCGGACGTGGTTGCGTGTGTGCCAACACGCGACGACACCGAGTTCATCCCGACGAGCTAGGACGATTTACGAGGTTTCACAGGCTTGTCTGGCGTGCAGATAGGGCGAATGTGTCAATTACGATAACGCGCATCGACGAGCGATTTATCTGATGAAATTATTTAGACGCTCGCCGACAATTATCGCGCGGCGATTCGAAACGCGTCGAGAGCGCGCAACCGCCCCGCAACGCGTTACGCTCTTCTCCTTCGCGCGCACGCGAGTTTTCCGCGAGGCGATAAAATCCCTCGGCGTCTCTTCGCGCCGCATTTTTCCTCGCCGAACGCACCACCGCGTCGGTTACCCTGGGAAAATAATTATTCGCGCGGAGAAATTAGATCTTTCGTCGTCGCCCGAAATCAACAATCTAAAATCAAAGAGTCGTTCACCCTGTTTTGCATTTGTTATTTCACGTTACTTTCGCTTGCCCCTCGCGCGTACCTAGTCTCGTTAGGTGCGACAAGATCCCGGCGATTCGTCGCCACGGGAAAACGTGCTTTTCCGGGCTCGGAGGTCGCGCTCGCTAAATCATCTCGCGGAAAATCAACGGCTCTTTCGGAGGCTCTCGGGCGGAATCCGGTTCGCCTCGCGACTCGCCGCTTCGAGTCGCGAGATCGCTCTTTAAAGAGGCCATACCCGGGGTATCCCACGGGGTATTGATACACGTAGCCGTCTTTGTCGAGAGTATCCGGGACGAAGCGGAAGCCCGACCAGTCCGCGCGACCGTCGTAATAACGATACGGCCGGGCCGATGGCGAGCGGAGTCCGTCGTAGATCGCCCGGTCGCCGAGCTCCCGATCGTAACGAAGCATATCGCGATCAGACTCCCTTGCTACGGGATACGTCGCGAATTTCGCTACGTCGCTTCTCTGTCGAGGTAGTCGTCGAGCCTCGAGGACAATCTCAGGGCCTAGCCGTGGATCGTGGAAACCGATCGCTTCGGATACCCGCTTCGCTCCGGGGCGAAAACTGCGCGGAAAACGAACGTCTTCGACTGTCATCCTCGATAACGGTGCAACAGCGTTGAAGATATGTCCGTGTCTTCTTCTGCCGCGACGTCTCAGTCGCCGGAACGTCGGATCGTCGAAATAAGCGTCGGGGTCGAAGTTTATGTCTCTGGCGTTGATTAACGCGGACGTTTTCTCTCCCATCAACAAAGCGCGATCGTTGTAATACGTGGGTCCTCTTATTATTGGCGTCATTCTCCAGCCGACGACGTCACCCGACCGATCGTCGTTTCTTAATCTTAGGAGCTCCAAATTATTTCCAGAATTCGTATCCGGGTCACCCGGTTCGTCCAAATCCTTACTGTACCTGTCCCTTAATTTATTTCCAGTGGGATCGTCGTAGTCGTCGACGAGAGTCGAGTTCCCGTGGTCCTCGTCTCGAATTCCCTCCCCTCCCCCCTGCAGTTTGAGATTTTTCAACTCGACCTCGGGATCCGTCCGCTCGGCTTGACAGTTCGCCGACCGGTTGAATTTTACAGCGTTATCGTCCGCCTCTCTCCGCGTTTCCGGGACTTCCCGTCGTCCCACTGTCGAGTTCACCAAGCGCGCGGTGACACCTCCGCCGTCGTTCGCGTGGTCAATTTTTGTCTCGCAATTTATCCCGCCGAGTTCCCCCCTAACACGGTTATCGGATCCCGCGTTTATCGCGGTTAACTTCCCCTCCGCTCTCTCGCTCGCGGCTTCGCTTTCGTTATCCGCGAAAACATTGATTCCGCGTTCGACCGATCTCAGATCGTTCTCCCTCGTTACGCTGTTATCGCCGTTCCCGCTCTCCACCCCGGAGCTTTCCTCCGATTCTCCTGCACCGTCATCGATTTCGGACGCGCGGCCACCGTTCGGCCGACTCGCGTCCGCGATGACAGCGGACGCTGCGCGGACGAGCCCCTCTCGTTTCGTCCTGGAGTTCACGTCGGCGCTCGGCTTTCGTTTGTCCGCTTCCGTCAATCTCTCGAAACGTACGCGCTCCCTGCTCGCGTTGTTCCTCATATCCTTGCCGAACGCGACTTCTTCCAGCTGCTCCTCGTTCTCCCTCCGCCAAGCCTCGCGTTTACTGAGCAGTATCACTTCGTCCTCCGCGCGATTCTTCCCCTTGATCGGCAACAAATCGTGCGCCCCGTCGCCCAAGGACTCCGCGTTTTCCTTACCAGTCGACCCCCGCCCCCTCTTCCTCTTCTCGCCCGTCAATTCCGCGTCCAGAACGTCGAGCGAGTCGTAAATCGCCGGCGCCTCGTAGCCCGAATAAAGCCAAGTCCGATGACTTTCTTCCGGGTTCGCGCGCTTCCGTCGCGACTTCCCGCGCCCGGACAACGATCCCGGACGACGATCTCGATGCCTGAGACGTCCCCGGCGACGCTTCCCTTTCGACTTCCCGCGATTTTGGCGCTTCCTCGCGCGATGTCGCTTCAGCCGAGCCGTTTTACCGACACTGCGACTTTTTCTGCGACGAGGTACGACGCGATCTACAAATAGTAAATAACACGACAAGTAATAGGAATGGAAATGATCCAGGAATAATCCTAAGCGAGAATATAACACGGTAAGCTCGGAGGAGAGAAAAATATGCGTGGCGTATTCGAGCGTTTCGGTTCAGCGGGTCACGCACGAGTGTCCGGTCGCACGAAATATCTCGCGAACGTGTAATTACTCGCAGTTTAAAAGTTCGGCTGGAAAACCACCATCAAAACCACCATGGTTTTTTATCAAGCACGCGTAGAGATAGTTTACGGTGGCGCGGTATTTAGACTGAAAACACATTTCCGATAACCAATTTCCCGTTACCGATAGTTGAAGAAACATCGCCTGCGGCGCTCGTACACGCGAGTTCTCCGCCGAAATTTTAATATTTATCCTGCGCCCCGGTGACGCGAAGCCACGCCGATCGCGTCGTCGTCGTCGTTCCGAGGGAACATTGCGAATGACGTCGCAAATGACGAGTACACTCGACGAAGAGCGAAATTACGCGCTATCGCGAAGTTAGTAGTTGTTTACCCGCCATTCCGAGCGTAGCGTTGTCGAAACGGAGAAAGTTGCGCGTGTCGACCGGCGAGGAGAACGCGTCTCTTATCGGGAAACTCGTATTAGTGGCATTAGGCATCGCGTTTTGATATTGCAGAATACTTCCTGTTCGCACTTTAGCCGCTCCAGTTACCGCTTTCGTTTCCGCGGCCTCTCGCGCTTCGATTTGTTGCAGAAGCAGCTTTAATTGGCGAGTCTGGAAACGACGATCGTGAAATTATTTCCTTCCGGCGCGACGGGAGAATATTATTTCTTTACTCATTTATCTTTGCAATTATTCCCTTAATCTTCAAAATAAACCTTACAAATAAACATTGGTGAAGTTTTTTAAATCAACAAGAGAGAAGCTAGTAAATCTCCTTTCTCTTTTGGTTCTCTGATATTTTTCACATTAAATTCTTCAAATTCAAATTTCTCGAGATCTTTTAATTCTAAATCTTCAATAAAATTATTCTTCGAATATTTGTATTCTGTATGAACCTCCTCATTATTTTAGTTGGTTGAACGAATATAGTGATATTAATTAATAAGCGGACTCGTACCAAGTAATCGTGAACTGTCCGAACCCTCGTTTTCTCTTGCGCCGTCAAACCGTTGTATTCTTTCACGAGGGATTCCAACACTCGCACTTTTTTCTGCAAGTCACTAATGTCTCTTTCTCGGTCGGAGGTGCTATCGAACAAAAATTTCGGTCCCGAGTCCTCTTTCGGGACGATTTCCTCGCGGATCAAAGGCAACGGCGGCGCCTACACATTACGAATGAATATTTATCGAACGGTGAAAGTGCGTTATAACACGCGTTACGACGGAACGTACATCGTCCAAAGACTCCTCCTCTCGATCGACCTCCAAAATCCATCCTAAAAATTCTCGCATGTCCGCAGATAAGGAGACGCAGGTCTTTCTCTGAACTTCGTTCAGAATCAGCCTACCGAGCAGCTCCATGATTCTTTTCATCGTCGTCTCCGTGTGATTCGTCTGGATCGCGTTAATTCCCAGAATTAACTCGGAATTGTCAAATTCAATTGTCGCGCGGCGATTCAACGGTGTACGAATTATTAAGCAAAATGTGATCGTGATTACTTCGTCCTCGTCGAGTCCTCGCGGATAAGCCGCTGTCACGTCCTCCGCTCTAAAATTACGATCAAGACCGGGACCGAAGACGCTCTTCAATTGGCCATTCTTCTGAACCTACGCATTCACGGTGGTCGTTTTTCGTATTTTCTTAGCAGGAATAATCGCGTACTTACATCATAATATATCGAATAATTTTTGTCTAACTTATTCCGTTTATTGAATAAATAAGAATAATAATAAAACGATATAATTCATCACCTACTAATTTAAAACGCGATTAACAAGCTCGTGCGAATTGACTTCCGCAATGTGATCACTTCTCAGCGCGAATTCGTGTGCGTAAATTAACGATATCGCGCGAAATTTTCAGAAATTCTCCCGACGAAAGCGTCGCCGAAGGTAGCCTGAACGCGCCCTTTAACACGATGGCCTTTACTCGCCTGCTCGAATATCTGTTGGACGATTTTTCCAGCCAGCTCGCCGCGAAGCGCCACGTCCATCTGCGACTCGTCGTCGACGTTGTCGGCTGCGAGGAGCAGCGTAATTTCCTTTCGCCGTGCGTCATCCTCCGCCGGCTTCACTGTCTGAAAAATCATCCTTAATTCTTTTCTCCTTTTATAATCCGGAGCCGTGCGCGATCGACGACTCGCGCCGAGACCCGATCGCCGATCGAGTGTCCCTTTTCCACCGCTCCCACTCCTCCAGCCCTTTTCACACTCACACTCTGATCCTCCGCGTTCTCGTAAAGCACTTTTTCACCCGACGCCCCGTTCGACCCCGCGCGAAGCAACTCTCGATCGGCCATTCTGCTCTTCTGGCTACTGCCGCCGCGTCCACTCGAGCGAGACGCTTCGTTCTCCATCTGCTTCCTGCTCTTATTTTTCCTCCGCTTCCAATCGCCACGATTGGCGTTCTTCGACACGTCGGATCGATGCGTACGATGTCCTCTGTTGCGTCGATTACTCGAAGTGGAATGCGAACTACCTTTCTTCGCGTGTCTCCCCGAGATATTCACGGAGACCCGATTCTTCTTCTTCTCCTTCTTCTTCTTATTAGCTTTCCCAGTTCTATCTTGCTTCCTCGAATCGACACTTCGAAGAGCCTTCGAGTACCGATCGAGCGCGTCGTCGTTTGGAATCACGTATCCGCGATACACGTCGTCGGATCGATCCTCGAGAACGTCCGAAAGAGGGAAGCGATCAACCGGACTTCCGTCCGCGTCGTCGTTAAACGCGTGATACGAAGAGACCGTCCGCCTGATTCGCGGGGTTTGTCGATTCTCGTGTTTTTGTTCGGCCACCTCGAGATCCCCGTCCGTGTTAATCATATTCGTCAGAGGCGATTCTCTTGCCTTCTCGACACACCGATCGACGACGTTAAGGACGTCAGCTAAGTCCGTGGTTGTATTGCAGTGCCGACCTCGGGAGGAGGTCGAGTTATCGCGGGTAGCGCGCGGACGAACGCGAAGCTCCGAATTCGCAGTTGCATTCGCCACGTCCGATTTGTCAAGTCGTTCACGAGTCTCGTTCGTGAGAATCGGCGTTTCGTCCATGGACTTCAGTCCTCTGCCAAATCTAAGTTTCGTATCGTCATCGAAGTCGTCGCGCCAGTCCAGCGATTCTACGAAGGACTCGTGCAAGTCCTGCGGGCTAATCGCCGCCGCCTGCCTTTTGGTATTTCGCTTCAGCGCGTCGCGCGTCTCGGACCGGATGTACTTCCGATTTTCGTATGGGGAACCGGAATCCACGTCGGTCGTCGAGCGTTCTGCCGCGCTCCCTTCGGCGAGCGAGCTGTTTCTGTCTTTAGTGATCTAGACGGATATATCATTTCACAGTGTTTTGTTTGTAACTTTTCGGTCGCATGGAGAAAATGGGACTCTTAGGTCTGGTTGCACCGACATTATTTTGGTTTTAAGCGAGACTTAAACATGTGCCTGTCATTATCCTTCTTTCTAAATAAACAAAGGCAGACATATTTAAATCTTGTTTAAGGCCGAAATAACGTTGGTGAAACTTTATGAGTAAATGAGAAAAACGTTCTACTAATCGGTCGTTCTACGTTTCGATTAGTAAAAACTACGCATACCTTCAACATTTTCAACCCAGTGATCGCGCTAACGGGGAATACACTCGGCGAATTTCCCTCCGCGGCGTTGCTTTGCTCGAAGCCGCCTTTGAACATGTCATCCGTGACTTTGAGCGCGAGGTAATTGCTCGACGGTGTGTTATACGAATCTGCGACTGTCGTTCGAACGATTCACGAAATTAATATCGTTTATAATGTTATTTAGTGTTATGTATAAACGTGATAAAAATCACGGCGAAAGCTACAGCAAAATAATGGCGAGAACGTAAGAGACACAGAAGGGAGGAGTCTATTAAAAGTTGAGAAAACGAGTCTGTGATTAAAATAATGATTAACGCAAAATGTTCCAAGATCACACGGATAGATTCGATTAAAACGAAGACGGATAAGAGGCACCCCGCGGGTGATTGTGCATTCAGCATTTACTCCAAGATGCATCGGCCGAGTGGAGTCCCCTCTGTGCATCGTCGTTTTGATTCGAGCCTAATAATCTATCGTCCAATGGCCGTAATTGAGAGGGCTTCGTATCAAGCTTATCATCCGATTCATAGCGCCGTCTTTGATCGCCTCTGAGCCGGGGTCCACTCTTTAATTCACCATCCGGCCAATCGTACACTTTCTTTAATTCTTCGTACAGAGGCTCGTCTTCGTTCGACGGTCTCCGATCGTTATCTTGATAATAATAACGATCCTCTGGTCTGCGAAGAAAACTCTTAAACACGGGCAACTTCGAGATTCTCGAGCAGAATGAAGGAATTACTTTTCAACTAATCCGATGTATCTGTTTAGAGAATCTTTCTTTCGATTACTTTTACGGAATTTACTTGTTTTTATTACAATTTTAAATTAATCTCAATCTATTTTAAATTCATTCATTTCTTTACCAAACCCCCTCCCCGGACTTTTTCTAAATGAAATTAAAGTCTATTGAATATGAAATTTTTAAATATAAAATATAAATAATGTCTCTGGAATCGTCTGAACGGTCTGAAGGAAATATAATTTCCGCAAACTGACCCACAATTCTGCAAGCGAGCAGTAATATAGTCGCTTGCTCTTTAACTTTGAGCATGTACATTTTATGATACACCGTACAACTTTCCAAATACCGTCAAGTTTAATATTCGAAAGATAATGTAAGCAATCATACTGCTCGTCTTCATAGTCTTCGTAGAAGAGGTCTTCAGAAGTTTTCGACTGTCTATCTTGCTCAAAAATTCTGATAGGCTGTATATCTGGTAAAATATTCCCGATAACATAAGGATTCACATCTGCACGAGCATTGGATGAGTACTTCAACGGATCGTTCCAAGTGATTTTCCCCCTATAGCTATCTCCTGCCGACGTATCTGAATCTTTCAACGACGTCATCCTGCTCTCAAACGACTCGTCTGACCTACCGCGGAAATCTATTTTTCGGTCATTTGCATCAACAGCGTTGCGTTACGCGCGTACCCGTGCGCTCGAGCTTGTAATTAACACGCTCGCTACCACGGCTCATTTGGGAAACCGTTTCCCCCCTTACAATACGTTAATGAAACAAATTAAAATAAACAACGACTCGAAACGCGCCGACGACGTCAACCCGCCGAACAATTTGATTTACCATTTCGATTTCGCATTCGCGACCTCCCCGCTTTCTCGGATCCCCGCGTTTTCCTCGGCCGGCCGTTCTCGCCGATTGAACGCATCCTCGAGGCTTGATTCCGGCGTACCTGCGGACGACTTGCTGTCGTTCCGACCAGATCCCTTATTCTTAGACTCGCCGACGTTGCTGACGAACTCCTCCTTCGGCTCTTTGTTCTTCAATTGCGACTTCTCGCGCTGCTCCTTCATCCTCGCCTCCTCATTCTCGTTCTTCTTCTTCCCTAATTCGCCCGACCAGCGTACCTGCACTTTGCCGTCTGTCGACGCGCCGAACGATTTCACACTACTTTATTACGCTTTCGCCATATTATCCGTCACCGTATTATTATTACTACCATCCTCCATTCTACTCAGCGTCATTCTACTAAGCATCGCGTTCTTACCGCGCTTCATCATCGCTTTATCGTCCGAAAGTTCCACCTCCCCATTCTTAACCTCCCGCTCGTTCGCCAACGCGTCATGCTGCTCTTCGTCGCCGTCGTAATCGTAATACTCGATCGTGTCCAACGTGTCGCGCTTGTCTCGTCTGTAATCGCGGCCGTATTTGCTCTTCTTGTCGAGCTTCTGCTTGATCAACATGTCGACTTTAGCCTTCACAGGATTGATCCTCCGACCGGCCGGCGCTCGTCCCTCTCTTTCGTTCCCTGCGAACGAGAACACGTCGCTCTTACTTTCACGCGCGTCGTTGATCCCGCTGTAAATTTCAAGAACGTCTAATTGTACCCTCGACTACACCCTCTTCCCTGTCATTATAATCGTCCACGAGCTCTTCCGCGTTCTGATTCAGATATTCTTCGTTATCTTCTCGCTTCTCGTCGGGGCTCGCCGCCGTCTTTCCGATCGCCACGCTCCCGGCGGCGTCTACCTCGTCGTCGGGCTCGAGATTTTCAAGGGAATACGCGGATCGTTTGTAACGAGCGCGACTGTGCGCGTCGGAGATGCGAGAATTCAAGTAACTTCGCGGCGTGGAAACTCCGGGCTCGACTTCGACTTGTGAGAAGAACGCTCCCACGGAACCCGAAGAATCGGCTGCGATCGCTTTACCTCGCTGTCGATCGTCGTCCGCAGGGGGGGAGATCGCGGATATCCATAATAATCTTCGCCGTAAATTATCGCCGAGGCCGTGCTGCGCGATAGTTCCAACCCCTGCCTTTGCATTCATAGTCTCATTTCCGCTTGACCCGGCGGGAATATCGACTTCATCGGTAGCCGAATTTCCATTCGATTCATTCCCCCGGCCGTTTCGCGCGCCTAAAGACGGAACCATCTGTTGCTCCCGCGAATCGCTGTCCGGAACCGCCGAGTTGTCGTCGCGCCGACGATCACTCGGCATCGTCGGCTCGCCGAGTGTGCCTGCGACTTCCGGTCCCGCCGTCGCGACGCGATCAATCGACGACGGATGGATCCGAGAGCCTGCCGCCTTCCCCGGCTCGATGACGTCGCTCATTCTTGTCTTCTCCGCGGAGAAAAGAGAAGAAGCACGACCCATCCCCTCCGCCGTTCGCCGGGACAATCTTACCGTCGCGTCCGCCTCCGGCTTTTGATACGGACGCCCTTGAGGCACAGAACCGTCACCGAAGACCTTGATCACACCGGGTATCGGCTCGCGCCTCCCTCCTCGAGTCCCACCGTCTGTCTCGCGTCCGCCCGCCGCCGCGGTTGTCTCGTCGACGACGCGCGATTCATTTGTTGTCGTCGAGCACCGCGACATATTTCCCTGGGGAAGTCCCTCTCCCTTCAATGGCCCTCCAACCGCGGCGAGTCGCGATACTTGTCGCGCCCCGTGCCTTTTCTCCCCGGCATCGTCGCTCGTCGAGAGGCCCGAGGAATTCCTACTTCCGGAATTCACGGATGCGTTCAACGAGGCTAGACTCCTCGCGACATCCAGCGACTCGGAATGATCCGTCGCCGCGGGCTCGATGTATCTCGGTGACACTTCGAGCTCGGATCGTCGATCGATCTGCCGCCAGCTCGTGCTTGAAGTTTTCTTCATCACGGTATGTTCCACGGGGGAAGTCTGAGCTTCGATCGCGTTTTCCGGGACGTTCCCGGTCATTCGATCTCTCCGAAGCGTCTCATTCGCGAAGACGACTGTCTGGTTACTCGTCATGTACCCGGTGAAGTTTCTCCTACTGCGTTTATTGCGATCGCGCGATTTCTCGGCGAAACGCGACCCCGCGAGATCTATTCCCGGAAACTTCCTCGAGTTATTGTCGTTATCATCGCCCGCGCTTCCCGATCTCTTTATTCGCCACATTGTTTCCGGGTGATCGTCGAGATCAGGTAATCGTTCCACATCGAGTAGTTCGACTGCCGGCCTCATCGGATCGTCCCACCAGTCGGATTTTCCTAAAAGATGAGGTTGTAGTAATCATGGAAATGTTAACAGATTGCGGATCGAAACGACATCTCTTAAAGCTGTGAAAACCGAAAACGTCGATTCGCGTCTTCAGATAATGAAACATAATACATCTGTAGATTCTGTTCGGTACTTTTTCCAAAACAATAATATTTAATTTCAATGAATATTTCATATTAAAATTACTACAGTACATATTTGTTAACTGTATGATTTAATGTCGAATGAACTATTACAATTATGTATATGGTCCGCAACGTGTTAATGAGATATCGCTTCTGATGACAATTATACCGCTTCTCGGGAAGATAATGTTGCCGTGCCGATCGCTCATTGCTAGACTATTTCTCAACTCCAGCACTTTTCTCCTCAAAGATTCTAATGACGACGATGTATTTCTGGATTTCTCGTTTTTAATCGCAGCCGGAGGCTCGTGGAGAGCCGTGAAATCGTCCGCGTATGTTGGTCCGTGCAACGACACGATCTCCGCTTGACCCTGTCGCGTGTCGATATCGCCGTGCAACTTCTCCTCGTCCTTTCTCGAATCTGCGAGATCGACGCTTTTACGTGCTATTTCAGATCGAACTAATGAACCTAACACTGTAATTGTTTCGGTAATACCGGAATCAACGAGAACGGGCGCGTAATTGCGAAGCCATGTGCTCTCGCCGTTGGTGATTCGGAAATTCTCATTAGAATTAGGCCAGTTGCCCGAGAAACCGAGATCCTTCTTTCTGACCCAATCTTTCAGTGGCTGATCGGCCATCGCTCCTCCTTCGTAGACGGCTCTATTCGACCTACGCTCAGGGGTGGCATGAATTTCTCTCTATTTGCAACCGGAGAGGGAGAAAAGGGGAAAGAGATACGCGCGTTGGCTTTCGGGAAATTTATTAGACGCAGCTATGAAGCATTCAACGTGAACGTTTGATCGACTAATTCAACTCGCTAATCAACCTTATAATTTGCAATTATCAATCTCAACGAAATGTCACTACTTTTTCATTTTTAATGAAAAGAAATAATACGTGAACGTCCTCCTAAAACGTGCAGACATTATTTTATTAATTTATAGAAAACATCTGTGGAGAGACACGCTAACTTTCCGAGACGCGGGGACGATCGGAGCAACGATGGAATTTAATTTCACGGTGCATCGATATCGTTCAGTCGCGCTTACGTGTCATGTGATCGATAAAGGGCGTCGAAATCAACGCCACCGGTGTCTCTCTTAAACGTCATGTCGTTATCCAGATAGACTCTCTGAGGGACGTCGCGAGTGCCCTCCCCGCCGTATTTCTTCTTCCGCGGCGTCCGCATCATTTCATAATTCCGATCGAAGCCCCTCTTGCCGCGTAACCTACTTCCATAACCGATATCACCGAGTTCTAGGACGTCCTCCATGCCGACGGATCCCGCAGAGTGCTCACTTATATACGCCGGCGGACTGTATCGGAAATATTCTTATTGGATCGCTCAATGGAGATCGGCGCGTCTCTAAATCGCCGTGGGTAAAAATACGAGTCGAGCACGTTGGGAATTTGTTCGTCCTTCGGGCGAAACACCCCGGCGTCTCGCTATTAAAATTGATGGAGTATAATATTTTGCTAATAATTCATATATTATTCGACTTGTATTTATCCAATTCATGCCAATATTCGTTGAATTCGTATTTGTTATATCGTCTATGTTTTTTAAAGGAAGACGATGTACATTTGGATACTTTTTTTGGTTTTCAATTTTTTTTAGAAATTAAATAAGACATTTATTTTATCCTCTTTTAATTTCTCATAATAGTTATATTAATACATTAAAATAAATTTCAAGTTAAAACAGTTTATTTTTGATAACATAAAATCTCAAAACACATCCAGCATTTAAACATTTGGCACTTATTGTCCGTAATGTTATGCCATCTATCGAGAGACGTTGGAACTGAAATGAACGATTTTATCGTTTGCATAACAAAACATAAAGAAATTGAATATTATTTTAGGTACAACAGTGTCCAACGTATAACACCTTCACCTACAGTTTTCTTCTTCTTATTGAAGAGACGAGTAACTATTTGAAGCTCTTACTTCTCTAAACGAGATGCATGGTTGATGCGACGCGCGTCTTCATTTATCCACTTCAAACTGTTCCGCGCCTTCAGAACGTTCTGCAGAAATCTATTTAGAGCCGCGCTATTTTTCTCGTCGCCGATCGTCACGAGTTTGCCCGCCGAATCATTTCGACCGCCAACGACCTGCGTCGAGACACAATTTTACTGTTTGACATCCCGGAATATCGCGTATATTATCCGTAGATCTCTGACGAAAACCAAGAAGCTAGACACGATAATTTACACGGCGACCGGAAATAATTATTTCCGTCTCTGTGATTACGTTGTTAAATGACGAAACGACTTCAGCACACCGTCAAACAATTAAACATGTCTGAAAGGACAATTATACAATTACCGTGTATCGCTAGCTAAAACCACGCGAAGAACGACTAACGTACATTTCGATTTTCCGGCGCGTTCGCTATCAACGCTATTAATGCATCTCTCTCCTCCCGTGGAATTAAAATACCTTTGAGAAGGAGAAAATTAACACTTGCGCGAGCGAGACACGTGCTTTCTCTCTCTCTCTCCCTCTCTTCATCCATCTCACTCGAATGTGCGAAGCCGCGGGCTCCGAAAGGGCCTAGAACATCCTGCAGCGGCATTCCCGCGAAGACAGCGGAATGTCCTGTCGCTGACAATCCCTTCCTGCCATCCCCGCGGCACGTTGGCGCGTTATAATAATACCGGGCGGGCGTTCCGTACCGTTCTTATTCCGTTCCGTAACGCATCGTACGTATTTCGCATCGTCCTTTTTCCGACGCGCGCGGCCAAGACAATGGGATTCTACGTGGCGCCGCGGGCACGGGGCGCGGTGTTATTAAAAATTCACTCCCCCCCACCTTAGCACGGCTGAAGTGGCCTCTGGCAATCTGCATCTCATTCCCGGTGGGCCCTTGTGCCATCAGGTGGCTGGCAGCCACCGGCAGGGCGCGGGCGGAAAAGGGTGGAAGAAAACTCGAGCGCGTCGCGTCGAGGCCGGCGCAAGGCGAGGCGCTCGCACGCTGAAGGGGTGGCCGGCAGTTTCGCGGGACGCGACGTCTCTCGCGGCCGGCTTGCCGAACAAAATGAAAAAATTTTACACCCAATTACACGCAACGTTTAACTAAATAAAGACTCGCCGCCCGCCTGCCCTCTCGACCACGGTCGCCTTCCTTCACCTCGTCGCGCAGAGTCATTCTGTGCGCGGAATTCTTTTCATTGGACTGTCCGCAGCAACGGACCTGTTTCTCGTGCATCTGGTTTTGGTAGAACGACGTTGCGTATTGCAAATGTATATGCAGATTGAGGTGATAACTGTCATCATCATCAATATCTTCAATATTTTCGATGTATAAGAATAGGAAAAAAATGTGTCTAAGAGAAATTGTGCGTCGATATTAATGATCATTGCTTTAAACATCTACTCTAAATGTAAATTATTTTCATCTTTATAACAATAACAATAATAATAATTTTATTAGTCGCTACAAGCAGATAAAAATAAACAATAATATGGAAAATAAAAATAGCGAAAATCTGATTGTTGATAAAATATCTGGATTTTTCGAAGAGATTCAGGGTGATAATAGTTATTGCCTCACTCTGTATGTTAAACGGTTCGCTTAATTGAATTGCCACTATAATTGCTTGATTCGAGAGATGAAGATAAATGCTTCCTTTTTTTCCCGAAAGAGGCATACCGCGCGAGCAGTTAATTAAAATAATTATCTCGTTGTGTATTACGAGCTCGCTCTTTCCTTCTCTCTCATTCTCCCTCTCTCGATTCCGTTTTAATCGCTCCGCATTCCTACGGCATGCATCAACGACATCGTGATCCCGCTTGTGCGAGCGCGAAGTCCTTTCCGCGGGCTCTCTCTCTCTCTCTCTCTTCTTCTCCTTCTTCTTCGGGCTCTCCATCAATCGGCCTTTGCGGGAGCCAGGCACCGAAAGTACAGCGGGCATAATCAATCACGTGACGTTTTCGGCCGCAATACGCGGCCGAGGTGAGGGGCGGCCGACGACAGTTCGCATAGTTCCGAAATGGAAACGGTAATATCGCTGGCCCGAGGCGACCAGCCCTTTGTCATTTTGTCATCCGGCGTAAAGACAAGAGCCGCGAGAGCCGGCGAAAGAGGGATCTCGGATACTGCCGCGGCGGCGGTAACGCGTCGCGACCTGTGTATGTATGTGTGTGTCTTTCGAAGCCGAAAGAAATTAACGCTTGAGATATTAAAACGCACCTGTGAACGGATGCCTGTCGTCGCGCATCTCTTTCGCCCGACACCGATATATCGCCCCGATCATCAAACCGAACGCGGATGATGCGCTCGCTCTGTGAAATTTCGCGGCGGGGGGGCTCTCAATTATATTCTCACAGAGATGAAAGATTATGAAGATATCGCTAGCACATCGAAATCATTTTTATCCTAGATGAATATTTCGTATCTTTACTTTATCATTTCCATGCTGATGCGGAGAGACCATCGATTTCTTAGCGCTTCTAATCGAGTTAGATCCCTCTTTCGCGTACGTCGCTTTGTTTCCGTCGTGCTTATTAATTTCCGCCGAGCTGAATGTCGTAAACACGATGGCCAGCATGACGTAAATCAGGAAGCACATTCGACAGAGCCGAATCGGCGACGGGGAGGGCGACCCAGCTATTCTCTTCATGCTGCAAGTATTAATCAGTTCTTACGAGGCCCGATACGGTAATCGATATTTCAAGAAAATTATTTCGCGAAAAAATATGTGGAAAACGATAAGATAATTATCTTCCTTACCAAAAGAAAATTAGTGTAATACATAGTATCGTCTCCGCGAGATACGCGAGTCAATCATGAAGTAAACATCGTCAGTAAAGTAATCCAGAGTAGTCAAGAAGTAGAGTAAAGTAGAAGTGAGAAGAAAAAGTAGAGCACATTTCGGCGAGAATATCGGCGTACGATTCGCATCGACGAATCGCGATTAACACGGCACCAAGAAATGGGCCAAGTCGAATTCAATTTAGCGAGCGAGCGCGCACACGAGAGAGAGAGAGAGAGAGAGAGAGAGTTCGTCACTTCATAAATCCGCTGCGGAATTGCGCACGCGTGTATGTGTATGTGGCGCGCGGAGTATATAACGGGCTATTAAGTCCCGATCTCGGGAAGACATTAATTCCACGGCCGCGCATAACTTTCCTGTCACAATTTGCATTCGGCCTGGGCCCTTCCGCGAGCGCGCGCGGGAAATTAAAAACGTCCGATCGTAAAGCCTCGAAAAGGTGGTGAAATATCACCGCCCGCGCATTCTGAATCGTAATCAGCCGTATTACTCGCCGGAGGAGCGCCGGCTTCGCGTCTCGTTCGACTTCTGCGTTCGAATCGCGAGGTCCGCCTCTCGGAAAACCTTCCGGGGAAACTCGACAGAGAAATGCGGCACGGTGAAATCGTTACCGTCGAAATATCGTCGAGCCTTTCTTTCCAGAGGACTGAGCGACTGAGCGAATTCACGAGTTATCCGCGCGATACTCCCCGATACTCCCGCTCGTCGACACGAGTTATCCGCACGCGTCTTCCTCGATTTGCCAGCCGAAGGCGAGGCCAATCGCACAGTCGGCAATGACTCAAATGTCTAACATCCGCACCGATCTCCTTGCCGCCGCCCTCTCTATTATCCGTCGAAACAAAAACCGCGGGAGATCCGCCATTCAGCGAAAGCGCGAGGAATAAAGACTTAAACGATCGTTTCGTCCTGCAGCTATCGCGCGAGCGCCAAGGGGTAAGAACCCCGGGGGTGAATTTCCAGGAGGGTTGCCTGCTTACTTGTTCGCTCGCTCGCCGTAATTTCCCCCGGAGGAGCGCGAGTCCGAACTGGCACGCGAGAAGTATCGCCGTAAGCGGCACGAGCGGGCGGGCGAACGAACGGCTAGCGGGAGACGCGTCGGATATTTTTCGTCGTTTCGTCGAGGAGCGCGAATAAAGGAACGGGCTAACGAAAAAGCAACGGAGGGTAGGCAGAAAGGAGGCGGGAGGGAGCAGTCAGGGGAAAGATATAATGTACCGCGTAAGAGCCATTAGGTTATTAAAAACAGTGGTCGCTAGATGCGAATAATAAACCGGCTGGTGGCCACCGAGGAGCGCGACAAAGGCGGAAAATTAGCCCTGATAACTTCACGTTTGAATGCGGAGGAGAGAGGGAGGAAGGGTGAGCGCACGGGAGAAGGGCGAAAGGATAGAAAACGAAGCGCGCTGGTAATCTCGACTCGCCTCTTCCTGTGATGACGGGGTTGTTCCCGTTTGTTCCGTTCTTCCTTCGTTCGTTCGAGCGCTGATTTATTCGTCGGTTCGTTCATTCGTTCGTTCGTTTGCGAGCCGCGAAGTCTCTCTCCATCTCTCTCTCTCTCTCTTTCTCTTTCTCGTCGACTGCGTGTTTGCGGAAGACGTCACGACGAAGACATCTCGATTTCCTCGAGCGTGAGGCTTCCTCGTGCGATTTTTCACGGTGAAAAGCGATACTCTGGCGGAATTAGCCATGATGATTTTCGACCTCCCCTCGCGAAGCTCACGGGAGGAAGAAAGAGAGGAAGAGGCGGAGAATGAAAATGCGTACGTTCTGTACGGGAGACATTACATTGGTCATGATAATGAAACGATAAAACGATAAGCGGTGTTCCATGAATTAACGGACACTCTGTATAGACGCAATCAAATTGCCGCGATTCCTAAACGCGAAGCAAAATTCTGATAATGAGCATGAGGAATTATAAGAATTGAATTACTACGATAGATATGAAATTGGTAATAAATTAAACAAATTATCATAATTGTATTATGATAATGTATGCTAACAAAATTGTGATAATAATCAGATAAACGCGAGGACATACGTGCGATATACGATGCGAGCAAAGATTGACGAGTCGTACGTTGAGTCACGCTCGGAGTTTTGACTTTCCTTATAAATTTACCTGGTGCTCCGCGGTCTACGGGAGTGCTGGAGTAGCGGCCGAATTTCGCACGCGCACTCATGCGCACGTCATCGATGATAACGTTCGCGTAAACGATCCACACGTCACGCCGTGCCGGATTGAATTGCAACCGGATTGACATCTCGCGTAACAAATTTCGATCGAGCAGCGATTGTTTCGCATCGATTATCGATTCCCGCGAAAGAGCGCGCATCTTCCCGCGGCTCACGTTTTCATCACGCTTTTTATCGCCTGTCTGACGCAGCGACGGTTGCTGCGTCCAGTTGATCATCACGTATTCGACGATACTCTCTAGCGAACGCTCAATCAGTCATCGATGAGTCTGTCAAATAGTTCTCCATCTATATAGCTTTATAGTTTTGGAAAATCCGTTCTCCCCCATTTTTCCACGGATTTCTTCGGTTTCTGTCCCAAAGATACAAAAATTCGTTTGCAAAATTTCACGCGTGTTCAATTAAAACTTCCCACACTAGCTTTGTTTCCGTAAAGAAAGTAAGAGATAAAAAAGATCCGCGGAAAATGGGGAAGAAACGGATCTTTTCCGAAACTTTAAAACTATATTCATCCGCGAATATCCGCGAAACGTTTCTCGCAAGTTCACGTTAATTCGTTCATCCATTTCTCTCTCCCGAAAAACTTCGGACGTGCCGATAATTGATTTAACGAGCCAGCCTGAACGCGACGATAAATCCGAATCGTCTCGAGAACGCGGGGGCAGGGGGAATTAAAACGCACCTGCACGAAATACAAGACGCCGATACGTAGGCGCGCTCGCGTGACGAGAGTCCTCGCCTAGGAACTAGACGGCGGAGCCGAGATTTTCGGCATACGAGCGAAAACTTCGCCGCGTAGGGGGAATTTCGTTACGAGGCTCGCAGCCCTCGCAGGAAATATCCGCAATCCATGAGGGCGACTTCCGCGGCGCAGAATAAGCGGCCGCGCGTTAATTTTCGCACGTGTACGCTCTCGCCGCGTGAATGAACGGGTAAATAAGGAACGCCGTATCTCTCTCTCCCTAGGTGAATATCCGATTTGCACGATCGCCTTCCACATACACATATAGAGCGGCTCGTTTAATATTCAACGCAGAGACGAATTTGGGCTAATCGTCCCGACATTCCAGGTCGCGGACTTATTTCCGTCCGTGAAGAGCGAGCGCGCGTGTGTGTGCGCCGCAACTTCGGGCGTGTCGGAAACGAGATCTTCTTTCGAGTAGCGTAATTTTAACAAACACCGTAATCATTTGCGCGACGGTAAATTTATATAGTTTCGCGGGGAGTTTATAGCTGCCTCTGAATCATCCAGCGAAATCAGAACTGCGGACTTTATTACGCCACATCGTAGCGTCAACGGTGCGCCGGTAGACCGCCGGCGTAATGTAACGCGAATCGCTTAACCGCGAAGCTCTCCCCAGCGGGCAATTAGAATGCCCATTAGCGCGGTATAGCCGTGTCGTAGCGTTCTTTCGACGACGGCGCAGGTATACGCGAACGTCGGATCTCGAGCGACGTGATCGATACCCGGCAGTTCGTTCGCTCGTTCGTTCGACGCATCGTGCAAACGCATCGGCTCGTGTACTGCAATGGGCCGATGGGCGTTTTGTTAAACTCGAGACTGAACTTTTGTCGTAAACTATACGCTTTATACGCGGATAGAGAGAGAAAACGCGGGGCACGCATCTGTGCGGGACGATTAGGCGGCGTGGGGATGAAAAGGGATGAAGGGTCGGAGAAAGAGAGAGAGAGGTAGAGAGCGAACGAGACTGAGGGAAGGGTGGCACGTGAAGAGGATGGAAAGGACGGAGAGCAGGCGGAAAGAGGAAACGCGACGGTGGGTGGGATGGTACGCGGGGGTTGGTTTCAATTAGGAGGCAGTAACTCTCCCGGGCATTGTTCATTTCACTCTAGATTTGTATTCCCCGTTTGTTTGTTCCCGTCGCATTTGCGTTAACCTGAGCAAAAGCGAGCCACCATGCGTGTATACGCGATCAGCCCGAGCGGAAAAGACGAGGCGGGAAAGGAGGCGCGCAATGACGGCTTCGGCTCTGATTTTCGGCGCGAACTCGGACCCCGGAAAATCGAACCGTGCTGAGCGGAACTCACCAAGAAAGGAATAAGGATCGCTCCATTATTCCGTCCCGATTAGTTTCCCGAATCGAAATTTTGATGCTATTTTGACGGCTCTCATAAATGGCTTGCGCTTACTTAGACAGCTTATAAACTAATAAAAATCTACTTTAACTTTGACTCACATTTCTCTTTTGAATCTTTAATTCTACAGATTAAATTTTAACGCTACCTTCAACAACTATTTTGACGCTGAAACGGTGAGAAAACAGAAATTCATCACCAGGATCAAAGTAAGGTTATAATTATATTATTAGAATTGAAATTGAACTATTTTGCTATCTTAACTCTTACTGTGTGTAGAATCAAACTTTTCTCGGGAGCGTAAAATTTTCCGAACGATTCGATCGACTTTCGTCTTTTGCAACTCACGCATGATCGATAATGCAATCGGAAAGTCATGAGACGCCGGGGAGGAAACACGCGAATTTCGTTCATTTCGCGACGACTAACGACCCATTAAACGGATCCCACCCTTCGCTCGCTGCGTGATACGCGACGTTATTCACTTCATTAATAACCGATAAGCTCTTTCGACCATTACGCAGTTCGTACGAACGAGAATTGATAGAATTCACCCGCGGATTTAAGTAGAGCGACGCGCAAAGGGAATTTCGCATATTGCGCGAACACGACTTCGCGCCACGCGTTAATGGAGACGATCGATGCCGAAATTTCCGCCAATTTTTCGCGGGCGTGCCGTACTCGCCCGACGGAATAATTTAAGCAGTATCTGTACATCGATGCGCTCGAGTCGGAAGAATTTCGCAACATTATGTAATATAACGTAACATAACGTAATTCGAGCCTCGTAAATGCGAAATTCAAGTTATTCGTATTAACTTTACACCATTATATACTTCGTATTTATTCGTATTTACATGACAATATATCAGTAATTATAACTTTGAAGTTATAATTATATATCAGTAATTAGTTATAATTATATATCAATATATCAGTAATTATAACTTTAAAGTTTCAAAAAAAAAAATTTTTTTCCTAACTTTTCGTAGATCTTTTTGGTCTCGTGCCTACTTTGCGGTTTTTCGAACGCATGTGAATTTTTCTAAACAAAATAAACCGAAGAAATCCGTGGAAAAATGGGAAAGACCGATTTTTTCGAAACATTGAAACTATGAATATGATCGTTAGCAATTATGTTAGAGTATTTTCAACGCAAAACATGAGTTATTGTATGGCATTTTTCACTCGAAATTCACCTCGACGCAACTCGATGTGATGACTACGCTTTTTGTTCATCATACACCACTGCGAAAGATTTCTAATTTTACAAGTACTTCCAGCCGAGTATCATCATCCAAGGGTGGTTTACAGCGGATATTACAGGGTGGCAAAGGGTGTGCGCGGGGCCGGGCGGTAAACAATTCGAGGCATTTTAATGGGGCCCCCAGTGGGCCGTAAGCAGGACGCGAAACTAACGCGCGCGTAAAGGCGCGACTCTTTCGAAACGAAGGCTCGAGGTGGCCTTATCCCTTAAGGCTGTCGTACGACCGTCGAAAGGGTACGCCCATAACGTGCCTTCGATCTCGGATGAGCTTTATCTCGCTTTCTCTCTCTCTTTCTTTCTTTCTCTTTATCTCTCGACTCTTGATCTAGCCCGGGGCTTGTCTCGTTTTATTTCTCCTGCTTTGTCTGTCGCGCCGCCAAATCCGAAATAAATTTGTAGGCAACGCGAGCTCGTATTTAACGAGTTTCGAGACGACGTTCGATTTCCACACGGCGTCTCTCGCGCGCTACGACGCCGCACCACGCAGTTCTTAACGTCGTGCGCGCTGCCACCGTCTCGAGAAACGATTCCCTGCGACGTTTAAGCGAACCGAATAAATTGCAAACCACACAGAATGTGTATTCGTATATTTCCTTTTTTTTATTTTCATTCAATACATACCCGAACTTTTAAGAAAATTTCTAAATAGCGTCGTTACATACAAAGCTAACATTTCCTTTCACAAGCACGTGGAATGTATTCGGTTGTAAAAGTCGCTTAACGTTTTGCATTTGGGGGAATTGCGGCATGGCACGAATTCTTATTCTCACTCGCTCGGAATTTTACATGAAACGAGAGTAAAAAAGAAGGAGAACAAGAAAGAAAGAGAGAGAGACAGAGAGAGAGAGAGAGAGAGAGAGAGAGTCAAGTGTACTCGAGCGAAGTTTAAGCGCGTGATGCTCTTAAGGTGCGTTCACAAGGACGATCGTAGTTCCGAGTGTGGCAGCATCTAAACGAAATACGATAAGCACTTAGCCGGGCCGTATCTATCAAGCATAACCCTTATGCGGCTGCTTTGAGAGTGTGGTGTACCCTGGGGAGAGAGCCAGGGCAGGACAACCTCCTGGAATTTATACTACGGACTTCGCCCTCATCCTCCCTCCCTCCCCAACTCCCTCTCGCCCACCCACCCATCCACCTTCTCCCGCGGCTTTATCACTTATTCATATAGCGTTGCGCGAGGAAAAGTTGCCCTAAGTGCCTATAAACGTTTAGTCACCGAATGTTTCTGCGTTTCCCGCATCCGCGCGATTCGATATCATTCGATTCCTGTCACCATGCAAATCGATTCGTTCTAGTCGCCGATGCGACATACACACGTACACGGCGTGACAAGAAATAATGACGCTGGAGAATATCGCGATATATTTCGAGCGATTGTCGAAATTATACTTCGTCGCGGAGCTTAGGACTGACGTTTTCCTCAGTTGACGAATGTTCAGCATACTGAGCTGAATGTTAACGGCAGCATTTGTTATAATTTTTATTTTGACGATATTTCGACCATCTAAAGTTTATTTACTCGAAAGAAACGGATAAAAAATCCAAGACTGCTTGATGTGACTTGACATTTTCTCGAGTCGCTTACTGAAAAATTCGCCGTATTTTCAGTTACTTTCGAAAGGAATTCGCGTTAACGAAAATCTCTTTTAGATACCTGCTCTATTGTACGATATGTATATGAATTTTCTTGAGAAAAAAAAACGCATTCTTCGCCGCTTCGCGAAGAGGAAATTGATCAGTCGACATCATATCGACAGCCTTACGTACGAATTATAATATCATCGTGCGCGCATATACGCGTCAAAATACATACATTGGACGCGCATGGTGTAATCGATACATTCTGACTTGATTATCGCGTAATGAAATGTAAATGGTAACATATCGGCGCGGTCGCGTCGCGGTTAAGTCGGCATGTAATTAATTTTATTGTGACGGCAATCGGAATACGGGCTGCGCGACCGGCTTTTAATAAGAGGGATCCTCGATATAATTGGAAACAATCGCGGATTAAAATATCGATGTTCACGCTAATGAGACGTTTTCGTACGCGCTCGTGCGATCAGGCCGCGACGCTCGTGTAATTAATCGGCACGGAATAAACCTAGAACCTAATGACGCCGCTTATCGCCAGATCGCTACCAGGGGGCGAAGGGAGGACCGAGAGGAAGGGGGACGTCGCGGTCGAAATGATATACGATTTCGAGACGACAAAATCCTGTCTGATTCCTTCGGGATATTCCACGAAGTTCTTGTTCTTCGTATCACGCGCCGTATCGAATCCTTCTTTCCGCCGCGGCACGGAATTACTTTCGCGCGCGTCTCACATTGGCGACACTCGTCCCTCTAATTCGCGCGTAACGTGATTGAAAGCGCATCGTAATGTCGTCTGCCACGACGCGGACGAGAGCGCACACGCACACGAATTAACGCTCGTAATTTTACGACACGGTAATACGGTTTACGTCCGACGCTTATCCTCCGGGATCTCGGAGATTCAGGGAGAACTTTGCATGGCGTTTAGATACAATTTTCGGTCGATTCGACGAGCAGAAATTAAAGAACACAGGATTATCCCTTGGGTGAGGGTGCAAAGCATGACGGGAGGGAGGTAGGGTGAGAAAGCCGAAGGGTGGTTACAGAAGAACGGGGTGGAATTAAGCATCTCGCCTGAAGAGACTTCAAGTCACTTCAGTGTCGTTCCTTTCCCTCCTTTGCTACGACAAGGATTAAAATCTGCCTGCCTATCCTCTTCTCGTTCGTCCTCTCATTTGCTCTCTTCCCCCTTCCTCTCTCTCTCTCTCTCTCGATATTAAATGGATGTTGCGATATCTCAATGCCAATCGCCTCGCGCGGGTTTCCAGCTTCCATCGTCGAATTCTTGATTATCGATTGATTGCGGCTTCCCGCGCGAGCAACGCGCAGATACACGTGTGATTAATCGCGCGCATAATCTCATGCGCGTATTAGCACGTGTGCAAAATGTGTGCGCGGTGTTGCATTCAGTTAGCCTGTTAATTGATAATTATTTGTTACGCGAGAGCACAACTCTCTCTCTCTCTCTCTCTGCGCTTAAATATAATACGCACTTTTCGTTGCACGCGATACCATCTTTTTCCAGATTGAAATTCCGGCTTTCGGCTGGGACGCCGTAATAAAATCACGCGCGGCAACGTTATTGCCGTCGCGATTATGCGAATCGCGCAGTTTTGACGGCGGCGCTTTTTCCATCATGCGGTTATTGTGCGCCCGGTTATCTACGCGCGCGCTGCGCCGCATGTAACAGTATCAAACTGTCAGCGTGTTTGACAATTCAGGAAATTACCGTATCGCGACAAGAGCTAATACCGCTGATTACATACAACTCGTGCTTCGGTATCGCGGCGACAAGATATCATGCGCGTGTTACAAGACCCTTCGAGCATCTGGCTTTAATTATTCCCAGTTACAATAGTGGACAGTCGAAGCCCACGGTCGAAGACACCCGTTTCTATAGGAATACAATAAATTATATGCTCAGGACAAAGCGGGGAGAGGAGAGAGAAAGAAAGAGAGAGAGACGTATCATTCAGAAATTCTCGACACAAAAAAAAATAAATAACTGCCACAGGTAAAAATTAGCTGTCCACATAACACGACTGAACTTTAGTTAATTTAGCTAATTCTTTTCGTTCTTCTACCTAGTTTTTAGCTTTCACGGCTAAAAACTAGGCTTAGTAACTAAATTTCAGTATTTCATGGACAGCTAATTCCTTTTTTCCGTGGACACGGCTCGAGATAATATAAAATTAAAAAATTACGCTTCTTAACGTGTCTCTCAGAGTTTCGACGTTGTCGATATTAATGTTTAGTCGCGAGTTTCATCGCACCGCACCGTCAATCAAACGCGATTCCAGACAGGAAGATCATATTAAGCTCGCTGCCGTCGACGCCGCAAGGATTTCACATTTCTGCAAAAATCTCCGGCGGATTCCCGACGCCGGCGACAAAAGTACGGGAATAACAAACGCGGAGAATTACAGGAATGATCGGAAAGCCGAAAGGGCAGCTAGCGAGGCGTATACTTTCGCGTCTCTGGTCATTTTCCCCACGAGAAAGAGAGAGAGAGAGAGAGAGAGAGAGAGAAAGGTACGGTAAAGGAGAGAGTAGGAGGAAGAGTGAAAGAGAGAGAACGAGAACGCGCGCGCACGGGGGTGAACTGCAAATTATTTTCCAGTCGTTCGCCCGGTAACTCCCCCGGATATATAACGGGTGATCCGCCGAAATTCCCAGCGGACGAAACGAGCGTCCTATACAGTCGCGCGTCTCAGCCACGTAGACGGCCTCACGAAATATCCCGCCTTATGGTGATCCCATGGCACATCTACCGCCCTACGAGTACATCCCCATAACTCCGTCCGCCGCACTTTAGTCCCGCGCGTTCGCCGCGCGGATATGTTGTGCACGGGCCCTAATGGTATTGGATCCACGATCTTAGTTCGCGATGACCGGAGGACGAGAAGAACCGAAAGGTCCGCGCACTTTGCATCGACGGTGTGACGGGGCGGGTCCGAGCATGACAAGCGGCGGATTCACCCTCCATTCTTGCCGTTTCCTTTCCTCGTTCAACCGTAATTGTCTTCACTGGAATCCGCACGTCTCCTCGCGGCGAGTCACAAGGAAAACCGATAGCTGCCGGCCGGTCGGTAAAAGAAAGAAAAAGTTGTGTCGGTCACACCGGCACAGCACGATATGCAGCAATCGCTCCCCGGGAAAATGTTTACTCGAACTTTCTCCGTTTTCCTTCTCCTCGACGAGGATAATCCTCGTTCTTCTCATGACGGGCGACGGTGTATCCCGGCTTCGCGTGGAATCGATTGCGCTTTACTCGACGAAAGTATCCCTCGTTATTCGATACACTCGAAACCTCATAATTAGTGTCCGATGGCGCTCGAGTGGCGGCGATTTTCCAGGTCGCTGCACCGGGAAAACGGGTCTCCGTCGCGGGGAGAAATTCCGTCGACATTTCCGCGATCGGTAAACTCCCTCGTCTCCCCTCCCTTTCTTCACTATCCGGCACTGCGCCTCTCCTCGCCCCCTCCCCCACGGCCCCTTGGCCTGGCTGCCACTTTTTTTTCATTATTTTTCAGCATTCTCGCCGGCAAATGTATCTGTGTCCTCGAGCGCGCTGCGCCTTTCATCTCTCGTCTCTGCAGGCGGAGCACTTATACACTCCGTACCCTCTCGGCTTCAGCCCTCCTCTCTCTCTCGCGATCTCTTTCTCTCCCTCTCCTTCGGCCCCCTTTTTTGTCCCCCTGGCATCCCCCGCGGCGTCTCTCTGTCCCTTTACTTCGTGTCTCGCACTCGACTTCCTCGTCTTTCGTTTCCCCCCGGCCGCCCCCCCCCCCCCCCNCAACAGAGTCTGATTCTCGGGGAACGAGAACACCCAGGAATACAACATCGCGAGCTAAAATACATCGTGATTTTAATACTTTTAACTCCTTTATAATCCGCTTTGCACCTACGCCGAGGGCCGTCGGTAATGCCAGCGACACGCTCCACTCCAGATCTCCCTTTTTCACTTTCGTCCTCTCTTTCGTCGCTCCGCGTCGAAAGATCCAGCTGCAGCGAACCGCAGTCGCGGCTCACGACGACGGCTGCGGCCGGAGAACGATGCGATACCGCGCGCGATAATTTCGCCATTCGCATCCGCCTATCAACGACGGATCACGGCCGACGAATAGCCCGGGACACAGTTTTCCCCCGGTCTTTTACGCAGCAATTTGGGTCGCGAATGGATTCCTCCGAGCGCGAGCTTGAAAAGCCATTTGTAGAACGTCCCGGATAATTTTCCCGGAGCGCATCCCGGCTGTTTCTCGTGCGCACCCGCGACTCGTCGCGATAAACCGCTTTCCCTCCCGGTTTATCTGCCGCGCGAAATGCACGGCGGACGATCATTCGCGGCCTACGTGAGAATCGCTCTTACGATCGATCACGAATCATCTGTAGACGTAAGATTTTAAACGCAAATTGCATCTCGCAAACTCCGGCGTCCATTCCGCGCTGAGTGCGTCGAGAAAATTATCACACAAGAGAAAATCGAAATGGGAGCCTCTAAAAGTACTCTAAAAGTACTATGTTCTTTTATGTTTAGTTCTTTTTTCATTAGTTAACATATGCGCTTGTCGAGAAGTCATAGAAAATTTAATTTATGCTTTTTTTATATAATGAAAATTTAATAAAATTATATAATGGAATTTATATAAAATATATAATGGAAATAATAAAATTTATTCTTGGGGAGAGATTATTCTCTAGAGTGAAGAGAGAAAAATCGGAATTTATACTAAAGACGCAAAGTTCGGCAATTTAGTCTGCAAATGCGATGTTTAACGGAATTTGTCCGCACAATCCGCGTGATCGGAAATCGACCGAGCGACTTGACGGACACAGCGACTTCTCGTGTTCTCGCGCGGTTCGCGGCAGTTTCTAAGCACAGGTAAGACCGCGGCAAATCCCGCGATCGGATCCCACCAACGGTCTTTAAAGGGATTTCAGCCGGCACGTCGTTACACGCGGAAGGCGGACTGCTAAGTAAAGATTGCAAGGCAAAGGGGTTGCCGCCTTAATCCCTCCCGGATGTCTGTTTGTGGTATTACAGCGTTAAGGGATGAATCTCCAAGACACAGCCATCCCCCACACCCTCGCCATCTCGCCCCCGCCGTATTACGCATCCGCGAACGGTTTCGAATTCACCGATCTTGACAGCTGTTCTTGATTTACTTAAATTATTCTCGCTTACCTTCCGTCACGGCGAATTAATTCCGCGCGCGCAACAACAAATCCCGGTGCGCGTGTTGTAACCCGCGAATTTAATCGACGAGTACACGCGTAAACTTACATATCGAGGAAGTGTGCGATGTATTGCATTTATGGCATATATTGCTAATAAAAATTATATTCATTCGTGGAATAAAATTAATAGTCCGGAACTCTCCAGAATACCTCGGTAGAAGAAGCGGCGGGAGTTGTAAGTAAATACAGACGAGTCTGGCCGGAAGCTGGCTTTTTCTATTAACAGCCTCAAAAGCGAAAAAGTGACTCGCATTCGTGAGGAAGGCTCTCCCAAACGACTGTAAGACGGTTTCTCTCGTCGTCGATGAGACGAGGAGGCCATCAAAATGTCCGACGTTTGCTCTTGCGTTGAAAGTTTAAGAAAATTTAACTTTGCCGCCGCGTCTGTCTCGCCAATATCGATGCGCTGCGATTTCGCCATGCGATCTGATTTGCAACAATTTCTCGGAATTAAGCTGAAAAAGAAGGCAAAGAGCGACGAGTCGAAGTATACGGTTTAGTTAGCAGACGTTGATGAAATCGCGCCCTTCGCGACCCAACGCGAGCGAAGTCGATGGCAGACGCGAAACTCGACGTCCGTCCAAGAGTTGACTCGCATTTTAGCAGAACACGGCCACGTTTTTATTTGCAGCGTATAATAAGTTCGATGGATGCTCTTCCCTTTCCCTTTCTTACCTCTCTCCCCTCCCCTCCTCTCACTCTCTCTCTTTCTCTCTTAAGTGTACTTTCAGAAGCTTCGCTGTTGAACTATGGAACAATATTCCACCAAAAATTAGAAACATGTAAAAAAAATATGAATTTAAATATCTCTTCTATATCTGACAACTCGAGCGTGGAAAATTAGCTTAGCTTACTAATTCAATGGTACGCAGTATGTAAGGATAATTTATGATATGTAATATATATATACATGTAGCTGATAGTTGTTAAGTAGCAAATTTTGAATTATAAACAGACACTCTCCATATGGCACACTCTGTCAATATGATTTTCTCTTTGTTACTTCCTGCTAAACAAAACATTGTCTATTAATTTACACAACATGCACACAATCTGAATGTATAAACTGTGCACTTTATTTTAGACAAATTTTTCTTTGCAATATTGTATGTCTTTGAATCAACTTGTTATTACTTCTTCATGCGCTTGAGGGGACATATCCCAGAGCGCGAAATAAATAATGCTTCTCCCTCTCTCTCTCTCTCTCTCTCTCACCCTCTTTCTCTGCCTCTCTCTTTCTCTTTCTCTGTTCGGGTAGGCTCTGCTATGCGCGATGCCGCGGTGGTTACGCGTGGCATACATTCCGAACGCGCGGAATCACGCCGACGGTTGACACGTCGTCTTCTGACGGGACGAGGACGTTCCCGGTTGCGCCGGAAACGCAACGTCCGGCGATAATGTCCGTCAACAGAGACGATGCGACCGTCCCGCCAAACAATGCGCCATTGTTGCCAACTTATTCCATTACAGATAACTCCCCCGTTCATTGTCTCCTCTCTCTCCCTCTCCGTTGATCTCCCTCTCGCTCGCTTTTCCACCCCGCTTCGCAACCCCGATGCTGGTCTCCTCTGTCTTTCTTGAGCTCTAGTTACAAACCATCCCTCCTTCCCCCCTCTCTCTCTCTTTCTCTCTCTCTCTAGTTTCCCTCCTGCTCTCTGTCCATCCTCTCTCTCTCTCTCTCTCTCTCTCTCTCTACGTGCACTTTCTTCCTCTTCTATCCTTCCCTCCATCCATTGCATTGTCTCTCTCGCGCGTTCCTCTTTCGCTTCCATTTTAAGCTTCCCACCTCCTCTCTCTTACCCTTCCTCCGACGACTCTTTCGCAACGCGGAGGGCCCTTTCCGCGACTAAAAGATGCACCTGGGATCGCGGCGATAAAAGAAATTGTGCCAATAAGTACGCCCCCGCCGATAATTGCTCGATCAATCGTCGCTGGCTGGTTAAGAGGGGCCGCCTTAATGCACTCCCGCACTCGCGAACGCGCCCCGGATACGGTTAACGTTTTATGAACCTCTTCCTCGAAGCTACGACGGTGGTTTCGCTGGATGACACCACCGGGAGGAACTGTGCACTCATCCTGGTGCCTCGTTCTTCCCTATCGTCGTTATCTTTTCTCAGTCTCGCTCCCAGAAACATCATATGTGCGTGCGTATGAGCGTGTGTCTAATTAAATATTTAAATACACCATTCTCGCGGGGATACTTACAGTGAAGTTAAAATCTATCGGGGAACGCATATCGTGACCCCTACAAAAACTTACAAGTCACTCCCCTCCCCCCTCATTCTTAACACCTTCCGTTACCACGGTTAATTTCGAGAACTCTTTCCACGAACCACGTTATATTTGCTTTTAAATAAGCATAAGTAACTCCTTAAATAGATTAATAAACTTATTGTTATAAATTCCTACGCAGTTAGCGGTTGAAAGTTTATAATTACTACTTAATCATGCAGATTACATGAAAGAAAGATTGCAGCTTAGGATTACACGCCGAAATAAATTTAGAAAATATATACATTAAGAAGGAAACCTTCCTCTCTCTCTCTCTCTTCTCCGAACGCACCTGCTGCGCGCATCTCGAAATTACGAACACCTCTTTCCTTCACCAACGCAGCGGATAGCGAACGATGGATACGCTCGGATGGTACCCACGAAGGGCGAGCAGTCGTACATACGACGACGCTCCCCGAAGCGGGACGGCGCGAATGGAGATATCCGCTTCGCGGATAGACCGCTGACGCGCCGCGAGTGTATATTCAAATCGCGGGGAGAATCGCGCGAGCGGGGAGGCAGGAAAAAGTCTCGCGTGCCGGGATACCCGCCCGATGCTCCAAGACGCGGAGAGGATGCCGCCTTCCTCGTAATGCCGGGTCTGATATGCATCTACGTGCCTGCCAGGGGCAGAGCCGCCCCGGCTTATTAATATTAAACAGCGCCACTTTCGCCGACGACGATAGCGACCGCGGCGCTATTGTCGATCGGCTCGAGGCCCAGCCTCCTCGTCGACGCGGGCCTTAACTTACCCCGCTCGACCGAGGACACTTTTAAATAGCGGAACAAGCAATCTGCCATTCGCGCTGGATGGGATTGTTCCCCGATCCCCGATGGATACTTCATCCCCTACGACGGGCGCGCCCGTTCACCGCCGACGACGACGACGACGTTCGAGTCGTTTTTCAAAGAACCACGTGAGCGATCAAGAGTCGACGAGAATCGAGAAAGTTGGTCTGTTCGCTGAACTGGCTGCATTAACCAGAAAGGGAACAACCAGATGTATTTTGATCGAAGGAAACAGAATTTCTGATCATACGAACCACGTTTGGGTCATAAGAACCAGAAATCTTGTTTCCTTCAGCGAGAACGCATCCGGTTATTCCCTCTTACTGATTAATACGACCAAACTTTTCTTTTTGTATACATTTCGTGAGCTAGTGCAATTAGTTCAGCTAAAAAGGACGGACCAAGTGTTTCATCGGTGATGAGAGTTCGTTACTGCCGTTTGTCGCGTCGGAAGTTTGTCACATATTCTTGAACGCACAAGAGTCACCGTCGTCCTTCGCGATTCACCGTCCGCTTCTTCCGTCCCTTTGTCGTCGGTCTCGGCTCTAATTCCTCTTTTTTTCGCCTTTACTTCGTTCCGCTGGAGAACGCGGCGGCTCGAGAACTTCGACATGCGATGATAACGTCGCGAGTTCCAGAGCAGCGCCCGCGCGAAGGATAAGCCACTCCAGTCCGAAATTTTCGACGTCAACGACGATGACGTGGCGGTGTTATCGGCCCCCGACGATGTCTCCTGCGCGTTAAGTATCCCTGTCCTCGCCCTTTTTTTCCGCGAGACGACGCGTCGTTCGTGATTGCACACGTAGCGGCGGATTTCATGCAAAATACGAGTCCTGCGGCGAAATCCAGCGACAGGAGGGTGCGAGAGCGACGTCGTCCGGTAGTACACGCGCGCTCACGTCGCGCGGAAGACCGAGAAGCTCTCTCTCTCTCTCTCTCTCTCGTCAATCGCGCGTGTGTTTGTCGCAGGGTATCGCATATGCGGGTTCGAGATTATTATAATGTTCCCTCTTGGACTCGACTTCGGTTTGCCGCACCAAACGCGTCCTCGAACGCGACGGATTCGTGGAAGGAGAATGCCGAGATCACGCTGGATCCTACGTTCTCGTAAGTATACGGAAAAAAGAACTCAGTTTCTGAAACAGAATAGGGACCAGATGAAAACCTGCGACACGCGTTTCTCAACCTTCCCCTCGATTCATCGCGCGTCTCTTCCAACGGCGAGACAACCACCGTCACGATTCTTCGCGCCATTGAGAAGAGTGAGATTTTCACGGTGAGGTTTTCATGAAAAGCTCGCGCGATCTGTCCGCAACAAATCGAGTCTGGTAAAAAGTGGTCGCATAACGCGACACAGTGCAGCGTAATCAATTAGCGCGTGTCAAAGAAGACTGACGTCTTATTTTGCCGTTCTTGAAGGTTGCTGCGAGCGATGTCGATGGGGGTCGAATAAGGGGGGAGGGGGTGGTCGCGAAAGGGGAAAGGAAGAGCTTAAAAGCCAATATATCAGAATAATAACTTGTCCATTAAAACGCTTAAGTAGTAATAAGTAGGCGAGCCTAACTGACAGGCACTTGGAGATTCCCGCGGATTAAAGTGTCCAACTCGCGGAATTTATCGAAGAAAATAAATAACCGCGTGCATTCGCGCGCGCGCGCGTGCGACTAGCTTTTCCCGCCGCGCGCCGTTAAGTCCTCGTAAGACTATAGACTCTCTCGCGAACGTGAAGTCCCTTCTCCGTCTTGGAGAAAATTACGCCGGAAGTTTTCAAGCGCGACGCAGACGCGCCGTGCAAAATTTCCGGAGAGAAAAAGCGATAGCACTGGCCGATTAAACTTGAACCATTTCGCGCTCGAGCCACCGACAGAGCGGACAGTTTTGCGCATATCGTTCGCGCAAATCGGGTTATTACGCAAAACGTTTCACGGACGAATTATCGGTATTTCGGGAAGCGATGGGAGCAGCCAGCTTTACGATAACGAACGTTATTTCCTCTGAAACATGTGTGAGCACCGATTGTTAAACATATGTTAATTAAACGTAACGTGTGTATAATTAATATAACTCTATCAGTCTACATATAATTTTCTGCAACAAAGAACTTTTTTGATGAAAAAGTAGATTCTTCTAAACTCTTAGATATGTAATCAACGAAAGAAGAAATGGGCCAGTGAGGACAAAAGGACGGATCTTATAGTGCTATAAAAACGCTAATAAAATATTATAAAATGTTGAAAATAGCAAATATATTTAATAATAATAAAGGTCCAAAGAGAACCGAAACGTCTGGACATTATGACTGTAATGACTATTAAATAGTGTCGAGAGCATTATTTGCTATTTTCAACATTTTATTAATGTTTTTATGAAACTTTTTTTATCATTTATCGATCATTGAATTTTCCTGCCTGTACGTTCGATACTTCTTTCTAACATTTTGATATCATCCCGTAACGGCTACAAAGAAATCGTCATACGAAGAAAGATGTAACGAAACGCTACATTTTCCACGGCTGTATTAATAATTGAATTGCTGAAGAATACAACGCAAAAGATGCTCGCGTGTGCCGAAAGAGCGGCTACGGTTCCGCCATTCGCCAAGGTCCTTAGCGAAAGATTCAATTTTCGATAGACCGGTAGACGAGTTTTAATCCCGGAAGAATTGTGCGTACGTGCCTTATTGATTGTTGGCTTATCGTGCATCTTAATTCGGCATGGGGGAAGTAACCATGTTGAACCCACCGCCACGAACGTAATTAACCGTACAACTGAATATTCGAAGAACCGATGCGGAAAGTAAAAGAGAGAGATCTTGTCTTCCGATTGTTTTCACAAATATCATTTTCTCGCGAAACGTTTGGGAAAGAAAGAGATTGAGTAGGAGAAATAGAAAATATAATAATATCTTAGTAAGTGACTTGTATAAGAAAATTCAGCAAACAAGAGAAAGAATGCGCGTTATTTCGTATTATTTTATATTATTTTATATTCTGTATTATTTTTGACCCCCAAAAAGATTATTTTGTAATCCTTAAACAAAAATCACAATTTTGTGGGCTGGGGATCCTCCTTGCATAATTATAGCCAATTATAGCCGTCTCAACGCTGATGCCTCGCCGTTTCTGACGCTTGCAATAAAACAATTAAATAAAAAGATAAAGTAAAATAAACAAAATGAAGATTACAATATGATCGAGAAGTATCTCCTCAACTACACGTGAGTGACATTTCGAAAGATTGCACCGAGTGGTGCGACGAAAGTGCGCCTCGACGAATGGCATTGTTACGTAACGTTGCGCAACTCGGGGCACCGCGGCTCGCATTTCCCAACCGTAGATTACCGGCCCAGCGGTTTCATACGGAAGGGTACCCGGGCGAATTTGCGCGCGGCATGTTTCTTATCACGTATCTTAAAATTTTCTTAAGATAGAAAAACGAACGCTCGCCATTCCTGCCGCGACTGCCATCGCGGGGGGAAGACACCCTCACAGCTAGACCAAGCTGCATCGAGAGCGGCATGAGACGAGAGTGAGCGCGGGGGTGCGGTGGCGCGGCGGCCGGGGAACAAATCGAAAATGGATTTTCCCGGTGCGGCGCGTTGCCGCTGGTAGCCTTCGAGCGGCGAACGAAAGCATTTGCCGGTTTATTCGCGGCTGGCTGTTACCCGGCAGCCATCTTCCGACCGTCTCGCGGCATGAAAGTTGCAGCGCGCCTTCGGTGATACGCCCATATGTGCTAAAAGCGACTCCGTGTACGTGCGTGCGTGCGCGTCCGTGTGCACGTGTGGTCGCGTGGGTGTGTGCATGTGTGTATGCCTGTGTGCACACGACACCGCGGTACCAACCTGTCTGTGCCGCCAACCCACCCGGCGAACTTCTTCTTCTATCGCCTCTCCGCCCGCTGTCTTTCAGGCCCCTTAATCCTCCACCCATCTACCCCCGTACCCTGCCCCTCGCGTCCCGCAGCCGTCCTCGAGCCCGTCCCGCTTCTTCTCCTGCCTCCGACTCGAAAAGGATGAGAAGAGAGGGAGGAAGAGCCGCCGGCGGCATTTCCTCGACGAAATACGGATGTACGTGCCTCCATATCCCGATCTCGTACGTGGAATACCGCGGTGGTGCTTCTCGTCCAAGGACGGAAGCGAGGCCGCTTGACCTTTGACCGCCGCGTCGACTGCGCGGCTCTCCGAGATGAGGTACACACACACACACACCGAGCGCGGCCTCTTCTTGTCCGCGCTCGTCATCGTCGAGTGAACAAGCGAGCGGCGCGGAAAATTCGCCGTGAAGCGGTGAATGTTTCAATGCAAACGGTCGCGTCGGAGGCTTTCATTTATCCTCTCTGTAAGACGCTCCCGATCAGTCTCTCTGTACTGATAAAAGCAGAGAGGAAAATGGCGGTCTCTCGACCCGGCTCGGCGACTTCGCCGAGACGGAGAAATCGCAACTCCGGCCGCGAATCCGCACCGGGGCGACGTTAGGGCCAGGGAAATTGGAACAGGAACTATCGATCCCGGCGGGGACCCGCGTTGCCCCCCGCGCGTTATCGAAGATCCGCGCAGCGGCTCAAGGCTACTCCAGCAGCCGGGAGAGGAGAGCGAGCACAACCAGGACGAAGAGGAGAGGCGGAGGCCGACTCTCCCGCTGTCCCCCGCGGAATGCGCGGTGTGGAGACGACGTGGCGGCGGAATAAAAGAAAGATGGTCGGGGTTGCATTTTCGCAGCGGAGATACGAGCGAGGCGACCTCCCTCTTGGCCGAGTCCTCGCGTGCAACGTCAGGACCCGCAAGAAGAAGCGCATGCATCCACCGCCGCCGCCCACGCCGCCGCCGTCGCCACCGTAGGGTAGGTAAGTAAAATAATAAAATACAACGGCGGCGGGTTCGCGGCCGCGTCGATACGACGCGGCCAATGGGAGTCTGCCGGAGCCCGTGACGTCGTTGGACGGGTGCGCCGGTTGCTAGGAGGGTTGTAGGTGGAGCCAGGAAGAGCGACGCCCCGGGAGGACAGGTGGAAAATGCAGGTGAAAGCTACGGGGAGTCGTATCGGGGACCGATGCCGAATTCGCGCGCGCGTCGGTGCAACCCCGACCGGAGAATTCGCGAGAGCGAGCGAGCGAACGAGTGCGAGAGAGCGAGTGCGCACGGCAACCCCCGTACGTTCCGACCTCGCCTTACGTAACCATCACGGGCGCGGTTTCTTCTTCTTCTTCTTCCTCCTCCTTCTCCTCATCCACCTCTTCGCACGACCGTGGCGGCCAACGAAACCGGATGATATTTTTCCTTAATCCCGCGATGCACCGCTCAATTTCGCGCGTATCTCTCCGCCGAGCACCGCGAAATTTCGCTATCCGCACGAGGAACGCGTCGATGGCACACGTCGGACGTAGAGGAACCGGCGATCACTTCGCTGAAAGCTGCGGACGGTCGCGGAGGATCGACGGATATTCCGGCGTAGTCGGCGAACTTGAGGACGTAAATGTCGTCGAGGATATAATTAACTGGAAAGCGCGAGCGCGATAATCGCGGCAGTCACGACGAGAATTCTCATTGAGAGGGGGCGAACAGGAGTGAGAGAAAGAGAGGGGGGGGGGGGGGGAAAANCTCTCGGCGTCATAAACAAGCCGTCACGATTATTAACCATTACGCCGCGGTTTCCATTCCATTCACGTAGCCGCGAGCAGTCGCCGTTTTTACTTCTCGCGCCCTCGCCGCGCGTTCGCTTCGTCCTCTCCTCCATCTGCACGCGTTCTTCTTTCTTTTCCTTCCTTTCTTCTTTTTCTTTAATGTCCAAAAGCGCCACTTTATTCGTCGTTTTTAAGGGTCACGTGGGAGCGCGCCGCGAAGACTTAACGGCCGCGGAAACGGAATTTCACTGAAGAATTCATTGGCGAGGATGCGCTGTTTTACTGCGCGAGACTTTGAACCTCGCAACGATGACTCTGCGGATAATTCATGACGCACGGTTTTGCCCGTGAAAAATTCATCGTAGCGCGAACGTGTCCCGAACTTCTTTTCTTTTTTCTATCCTTCGCTCCTGCTCACTCGGCGCCGGGCGGTTGCAAGGGTTCGCCTCGAAATTGCATCCTGACCCGAGACTCCGCGGGTGACACTCGAGGGACCCGAAATTTCCAGCTAACTTCGTTAACAACGTTATCGTTAAGATACTGAGAATGTTGTGTAACGTTACGCGAGGATTAATCTGTCTCCTCGTATGTGTAACCAAGTAGGAAGGAAACGCAAATGGAACGTGGTAAGGAATTATACGGAGCGTCGCGCGTTGCGTCGCGTTTGTCCGCAGCGCCGTCGTGAAAAGAGAGAGAGAGAGAGAGAGAGAGAAAAATCATCTCACTCGCGCCGGATACTCCGAAGAAGAATGACTTTCCTCGGTCACGTAGGGAACGCTCTCGTCTGTCTAGACGGGTGCCTCCGTCTTCGTCTCGCCGCCTTCGAATTTCTTAGCCGACCCTGCCCGACCTTACGAACCGATTGGTTACCACCTTCTGGTTACGGCGCGACAGGGTAACGCGCCCGCCTAAAGACATCTACTAAGCCGCAGGGGTTAACCCGGCACCTGGTGCACACTCCCACGAGACGCTGCTTGCTATTCGTCCTGCGCACCCGCCCGCCCGCCTGCTCCGCTTCCGCCTTACCTCACGTTCCTTTTACTTCCTGCCACTCTTCTGTCCCCGTACGATTGTATTTTCCGCCGGCGGAATTGACGGGGGATGAACAGTCGTGTCTGTGATAGCGCCAAGGAGGATGTCGGGGTTCGCCGAAAGTGCCGAAGCGATGTCTCGGACGGATGAGGAGTGGTTTCGCCGATCGCACGGTCGCATGGGGAATATCGCGACAAAAGTCGATGTGGAATGCCGATTTACGCGGACGATCGCGTGATTTTAATCCACTTTGTGAACGGTCTATATTTTGGATGCAAACTTATACTATCTATATGATCCTGTTGTATTAAGTCTTATCGGAATTAAGATTCCTGGGAGGACTATCAGGAGATGTCAGATATTTTACGTTTTGCGTCACCGCGTACTCTATATAGCGAGTTTCCATATAAAGTCTGCTGGCCAATGAATATTCAAATAGTATTGATTTCTTTAATATCTCTCAAAATTCACTTAAAGTTAATTCAACTGTTTACGTGATTTTTCTTTGAATCTTATTCTGCTTGACATTTTTATTTGAATCTTATTCTGCTGACATTTTTTATAACTGCATTTTTGTAATCAAATATCAAGTGCAAATTTATGTATTTTGTACTAGTAGGAAATTTTCCCGATTATTCGATGTAATAATAATAATAATAATAATATTGATAATCTATCTCCATGAAAAAACTCGAAACAGAGTTCTATTTTTATAACTATATTGAATAATGCAAAAAACGTTGGAAAGTTTAGAAATGAAATGCGTACATATCTTTGTATGTGATGTAATTTCAATTCACCAACACGAGACGTTCTCGATTGTATTACTATCGCTACGAAATCTGCGTCTGGATTCTCGACGCAGGTAGCAAAATACAAAAGCGAACGGAGTCATGTAGACGGCTATATGCGTAAATATAGTATCGTGAGACATATACGCGCGCGGCGTGTAGATCTGTACTTTTTCGCGCACATGTGTACCTCATTCCCCGTGATTGTGTCGGAATCCAATAAGACAGCCGATGCAACCTGTCCCCGTCGTAAAACAGGGCAAACAAATTTCGTGCCGTCGCACGACACACCAAGTACACCGTGTCGCCGGAAAAATGACATATAAAGCCGAAGGCAATAAGGGGGGCGCCGTAGAGCGGTAATTAAATTAATAAAAACGCACCAATGGAACGGCACGTCTAGCCATTAATCCCTTCGTAACATTTTCAATGAAGGACCGAACAATTTTATTATACGATTACTTTCACCACCAACATTCATTATCTCCCAACTAACCGAAGGATCGTGGTTTTTTTAAATAAACTTTCAGCGAGATCAGTTATCTCCCAAAAAACAAGGACAGCAATTTTAATTGCCGCTGTCTCATCATCGGGAAATAATTACGTCATGCCGTTCATCTATCGGGTTACGATCATTTGCCGACCAACTTTGCTGGAAGTAATTTTCTTAGACCGAACTCGCCGAATGCGATAAACCGCAGCTCGTTAATGACTAATGATCTCGCTTTGCGAACGACGCTGCGACGGCCGCCTGCAATTCCCAGCGCCCGCGTTTACGGCGGAATCCGCGCGATTTGAAATTAATTACCAATTAATAATCGGTCAGCCCCGTCGGATTAATCGCCGACGAAATCTCCAAAATTGCTCAAGTTTAATCTACCACGGGCCCTTCAGCGACCCGTTCACCTCCGCACGCTCTCATCATCGTCGGGCCGGTCTGCTAACTTGGATTGCGTTTAATATTACAGAGTCAATCAGGACGAGGTGTGCTGTGCTCGGTCAAGGTGCATTAATAACGCGATCCGGCGATTTTAATCGATATTACAACGCGGATCGTTGTCGTCCCGTGTTCTATCCTCGATGAGACGAATATCGTATAATCGAGGAATGCTTTACGACAGTATGAGCTCTTGCATGAACGCGACATTGTTGGGATAATTCTTTATTTCTTCATATTATGACAATTGTAACCGAATAGTTCCTCATTACTATTAAATAAACGGGAGAATAGAATCTTCCTCTCTGAGTATACAATATAGATGAAAATAATTACACTAGTTTACACATATTAGAAGTCGCAAGACAAAAGGAAATAAAAGTAAATTGAAACCAAAAAAAGGAAAAGACGCACTATCAAGCTGATTAACTAAGACAGTTCGAAATACGCTATGCGGACATATTAAAGAAATCGACAACATCGGATCTCTCATTGGCTAGGACACATATCCGATAAATGGGCTTCAATGTACGCACGCACGTATGCAAGCATACAGGCGGCACTATACTCTGCGGGTCTCAAAGTGTTTCTACTTAAATCGAACGAACTGCTGCTTCGTCGGGTAAGAACGACGACGATGGGACAGCGAAATGCGACGCGCGGCCGGCGAAGAAGAGTCCACAAAGTTTCGGCGCGCTTCGCAGCGGTAGCAACAGCAGGAGGAACGCGATTAAGCGAGGGCCGTAAGGTAACGGCGCGCTGCTCGTTAGGCAGGGCTTGCCCTAAGTGATCTCGTATAACACGGGATTTTATGGAGAGTGCATCGGGTCTCTTTGCATGCATTTGCGGGGCGGCTGAGTGCCCCTTACCGGCGAGATGACGATTATCGTCCATCTCGGCGCGATGTGCCGGCGGTGGTGAATCTACCTGCGGGCCGATATACATTTCTCTCCCCGAGGCCGCCTGAATTTCAGCCACGCGCGATTTACGCCGCTCCCCGGCCGATCTACGCACGGCACCGGGGCTCCGGAGCGTCGCGACGCGACGCGAATACTTCGTTACGGTATCGGGGGATGGGCTTTTATCGTGTGACGTTTCTAATTTCTCTTTTCATCATTGTTCACGAAGAGCAAATCAGCAACCCTGCTCGGCTTTCCGAAGAAGAATAACTGCTTCTCAATTTTTAATTTTTTCGCATCTCTATTATACCGCCTTTCTCTGAGCTAAAAAGACGAGTATATTGAAGAAAGGATTCAAGGATAGAAAATTCGTTTAGAAAAATTCACGTGTGTTCGGTTTTTCCGCAAAAAAGACAATAAAATCGGGGAGATTCGCGCAAAAATAAAGGAAAACCCGATTTTTTCCCGACTTTTCAAAACTATAACATTTTGTAAAGTGTTGCAAATGCTTGAATGTTAAGAAAATCGAGAATAAAGGCACTTCCTCTTGACTTAGGAAAGAAGCCACCGTGAAAAGGAAGAAAGAGAAGACCGTCGTCTCTCTCTTTCTCTCTCTCTTTTGATATTTAAGGGTCTCCGCGATTTGCGTAAGCTCACTATACGATAACTACGTCCCCACGATCCGCAGTTAGCCACGACTCAGTGTGCCCCGTCGTACGACACGAGCGAGTTGTAATATCGCGGTAGATCGCGACGCAGCTAATAGATCGGGTAGACCGGCCGGTTGGCCGTTAATCGCCGGATTAAGTGCGGCGAGCGGTTCGTTTAATTCGACGTTAGAGTTAGTGCGCGCGCGAGTTATAGGTGAGCGCGGCCGCTAAAGGGACGCCAGTGCGCGAAACCGGCAAATCGATCATTAAACGTCCAAGCTGTTAAATTAACCGCCATCTACTCAGCCGCGCTAATAAAGTGGTCATTCCCTCTCCCCCGGCGGGACCGCACGCCCACGCCAACGCACATTGTGCGTCTTCGGTCGATACGCACTCCCCCCGAAAAACTCTTACACGGAGTCCACAAACTCTGCGAGAGATATGGCGAGAGATTCGCGATTACCTTCGGACGAGCTGGGTCGGATAAGCAACATAAAAAATAAAAATAATAATACTTTATTGGTCGACTTATATATCGCATAAATAACGTTAGAAAAAAATCACAGAAGTGCAGTTAGATGGTCAAAAGATTAGACAACTTTGTAACTGGTATTATCATCTAGCCCTCACTGGGAAAATTAAGACTACAAACTAATCTAATTCTAAGTTACTAATTGCTATGTCGCAGAAACCGTGCTCGTAACAGCACTCACCACGCGAAACAAAAGTCAGAAAGATAAACGACGATCGCAATACAAATAATTACGTTACGCGATTACGTTATCGCGAGGTTGATACTACTAATATTAACTGTATTAATTAGTATGCTTTAGTAAAATCTGTCTGATATAACTCTAACTCTGATATAACGTGACGATATGCGCGCGTTCGGCTTTCTTTTCGGGTCGAGACAAATGTCGCCACGCTTAAATCATCTTCCGAGAGAATCGTAACGTTTACCGTCGTCGTCGTCGTCGCAGAGAGAACATTTCCGAGCGACGCAGGCGTTCTGCGAGCGTGGAATTAATTCGGCGGGCTCATGGAAAGGACTTGCAGAGGGCGAGAGGGAGGAAGAAAGAGAGAGAGAGAGAGAGAGGGAGGGAAGGGGAGAGAGAGAGCGAGTCTCGAGGGGACTATTCGCGAGTCCTTCGGGGTATCAATTGGCGTGCTCGTCCAGGTCGACAGCTGCGATAGTGAGACGCATTGTCCGGTCCATAGTGGTAGTGAGTTCTTAATATTGAATAAGATCGACCTCGCTCCGCGCTGACCGGGCGCGGACGAAATACTGACGGTCGCAGCGAGTAATTCCGAGGACGGCTCGATTTTCGGACTGAATTGGGAAACGTACGAACCACTGCGGGTAACTTTTCACGCGGAAAATAATCCACCGGGTCATTAACGACGGGTGAAATTAGAGAAGCGTAAAGGGTCATTAAAAAAGAGGAAGCTTATAAAGGCAGATGTAAAATAAATGCGAGACCGTTCAACACGATAGCGATTGCATTTCCTCACTTCGAGAAGCGGAAGCGTTTGTGAAAACGTTAGTTTTACAATTGAGCTGTTTCATTGCAGTTACTTTCCCTTGTAGTTCGATAAAAATGTCTAAAAAAGTTCAGGACGCGACGAAATAATTATTTCATTGTTCACGTAACCAATTATTTCTTTTCTTGGATGAACGAGACGTTGCTCTCTCTCTCTCTCTCTCTCTCTCGTGGATATCGCTTTACGTATGTAAATACGATAAATCATCTGAATTATTAATGAAAATGGAACACTTTTACCGAGCCGACCGAGATGAAATATTAATACCTGCGCGATACTTTATTCGCGGCATTTAGTCGGTGAATTACACGGTGAGGCTAATTCATAATATTCGAGGGATCGAGTAATTAGTTCCGCCTTTCTAATTAATGTCTGAGCCTTAGCCCCATGGAAGGGCAACCCTCGAGCGCGATAAATATGTCACTGTGTACGCGTTATAGTCTCTTTGTGTATGAATTCAGAAACATTATGTCGCCGTCGTAATCCGGCTCGAAGACACTTTATTAGAAGGCTCTTACGAAATTTCGCGATATACTGCGCCCGCAATAATTCCGAGAGATCGACGCAGCCTCGCCCCGTTGGTCCTCCCGGTAAAATCGTTTTGATACGAGATCGGGCAAAAGCCAGTTACACGTCCGCGGAGAAGGAGTCGTGGAGGGTCCGATCGAACCGCCGTGTAACGCGTCCGGGGTCTCTCGCCGGATTTGCTCCGGCCGACAAATTAAATTTTCCGAATCACAAGACGCGCCGAGAAACCGTTCATCCGGCAACACCTCCGCCATAAATCATAATCAATCGCATTTCTACAAGTAGTGGGTTCTGACAGATTGTCGCTCTCCGCACGCCTGCAACAATCTCCTTCCTTTTCTTTCCTTTTCCTTTCATCCCTCTTACATTCATCCTATTCCTCCCATTTTGTAAGATCCTTTTCTCCTTAGAGAATATTAAATATTACGCATAAATAAACATATGAAACGTCGATATGTTTCAAATAAATGTTTTCCTAATATACCGCGTGTATATATATCATTGGTATTTTTTTTTAAGATTTTTTAAATTCAAGCCATTTTTCAGGAAACAATTTTCGCGAGTGAGAAAATGCGCTGCATCTTATGGGCTCGCAATTATTAAGCGGATCGGAAATTCTGTGGGTCATTAGCGTACGTTAATCTACAAAAGTGCATCGACGAGGGGAGAAAACTCATCTTTTAATGAGATTAAATCGACCTTGCTCTCCCTCGCGCGTTTCTCGCCGCGCGAGAGAACGTGTGTTGTTCCCTTTCCGTCTCGCGTGATATCGCGTAAGAAATGTTTCATTCGCTCTGAAAGTACGACGAAATAACCGTCACTTTTACAACCAGCTTTTGAATATGAAATCTTTGATTTACATATTGTAAAGAAGAGTCGGGCGGCGAGAAAACTTGGTTTTCACTTTCTGCTACTAAGAGAGAGAGAGAGAGAGAGAGAGAGAACCGAGCATTCGTGACGATTAAAATGATAATATTTCATTTGCTGTGTAAAATTCCCACGGGGGACTTTGAGAAGCGTGAAAACTCGAGAAAATCCCGGCATCCATCGCGATCTGGCCGCTGTCCGGTGGAGGAGTCGCGAAAAATGGCGTAGATTAACCCGATACGTCCGTACGATCTTTCACATAACTTCTTGTAAAACCGAGGTCGGCCGAGGCCCAAAGGCGATTCGCCGGTGAAAAAGGCGTGCAACCTTCGATACCATTTCACCTTCGACGTCTCTGGATAAACGATCGTCCGGGGCGAATAAATGCGCGCGTTAGTGAATTCCGCGCTCGCACTTCATAGTTACCGCATCCTTTATCATGTGAAACTCGCGGCTCTCGAACCCTCGCGTTTCTTGTCTCTTTTATCGAGGAGACTCCAATAACTTCAACATCGCTATACTCACATTATAACATTGTAAAAGTCACCGAGCTCATACAATGCTCCTCACGCGTCACTCTCTGTTCTTGCTTCCGCGGAAAATACAACACTTAAAGAAATGAAAATTTAAAGCCAACAAGAGCCCTCGTAGAAATTTCATTTTTGAGCAGTTACTGAACAGTATATTATATTAATTTCTCTCTAGTAATTAAGGAATAAAGATACTTAGGATCCCAATTAAGATGTAATGCTTTTCCCGCTGTTACTGCGTACAAAAGATGCGCAAAACCTGAACCCATTTGCTGAACGAAAACGGAACAAATGACAAAATAGACAAAAAACTACCCAATTAATTAATAAGCATGCCCGCTGCTCAAATGAGCAGTGTTACCCTAAAAGTACTACTGAATAAAACTCGATCAATTTCTTGTCCATTTCCTACGCAGCATCGTTAAAACTAATGAGAATGCATTAATATTAGACAGTAACTGGATAGGCGTCTGAAAAAACTGCATATATTTCTACGAGGACGACACCAAACGTCATTCGCGAGTAGTTTAACAAAAATATGCGCTCCCCTAGAGGAAGAAAGCATCGAAAGATAATCAAATCGCTCCGCCGATGGTGATCAACATTTACCGCGACATTCGCGGTCGAATTGCATGCTCGCGAGGGAGATTACGCGCGCCGCAGTATTACCGAACGCTCCTCTTTCTTTTTTCACTTTTTTCGGTGGGAGCGCGCATTTTTGCGGACATAATCTCGTCGGTAAGTCGGACGCGCCGGCGATACAGCCGCCGATGGAAATTTCAAGCATTGAAAGTATCTGGTAGGCTGTAGCGGACCGCGCGCACGTACTCGGGTACGGAAATGTCCAGCGAGATAGCCACTCGTAACGAACAATGGCCGGTTCTGGTCGGACCGAAGTCGGGAGAGCCTCTCTTTCTCTCTCTCTCGTTGCACAGGGAACGCCGCTCGTTCTCCGGCCGATGTGTATACCGGCTCTTTCTACTCGCCCGCGACTTCTATCTCGCGCCCATTGGCCGCGCCATAATACGCGGTATCGCTACTTCTGCCAAGTGAGCGACTTCCGTCTTCCTTTCGTCGTACACGACAATGGCTCCCAAATTTAAGAGTGTCTGCGAGAGAACGTCGCGGACCGCATGTTCAACCGTCTTCGAAGGGCGGTTCTTCGTCTCTCTTCGAGAGCGGCCGGGGCCGACGATTTCTGAAAGAAATCGCGAATGGCTCGTGATGCGAGAGAATCTTGCCCCCGGAGCCTTTCAGCGCGTTATCCGTTCGATTGTGCATCGGGTTTCTCACTCTAACTAACACGCGATCCCGAGCGGAGACACATTGAACACGAGGGCGTTTAATGTCGCGATATTGAAATTTTCGCGCTAACGGTCGGCGAAGTGGTTACAGCTGACGCTCTCAGAAAACCACGTGTGTAATCGAGGAAAAATCGGACATCCTGCGGTCTCGACGCGATATCTTCCGGGGCTAAATTCGCGACCGGTAATGGCAAAATTTCCGGGGCTTGATGAGAACAGATGCATATATTTTAAGAGGCTGCGCGATCGCGCGGAGAGGAAATCGGATTATCGTTCATTGCTCTTGTCCCGTCAGGCCGCGTGAACAATTTATTAGCATCCGCGCGGCAAGTCGCCGGACGTCATGTCCGCGAGCGGTCTGTCGCCGCGCAAAAATGCCCGCGGTGTCGGGGGTATCAAACCGCGAGGAGAATCACCGGTAAATTAATCGACGCCCGGCGTCGTGTTGATTTACGGCAGCGTGTACTATTTTCGCGGCCTGTCGACGCGTCTTTCGATCGCGACCCGCGAGCCCGACAACGCGCATCGTCCAAACCCGTAATTCGATCAAAGTGCCGAGCCGACGCGCATTAATCCACGTTGCTTATTTATTACTCGTCGTCTCTGCCTGCGAGTGTTCGCGCATTGAGTGTCGTCGTTGCCCCGTCCTTCGGCAACAACGCACCTCGCCGTCCATTATGCGCAATTGGCTCGCGAATCGATGCAAATCACACGCCGTTAATCAATATCGTCGACGAAATTATTATGCGACCGTTCCGACATCGGGTGTAAAATAAAGTCACCCGAACGTGCATTTTTCGCGCGATTCCCGTTCATGCGATACGCGATTGAAAAACCCGGCTTTTACGCGCGCGAATTCATCCGGCAAATATTATTCGCTCGTCTCGTGCGTGCGTACACATCAAGCTTCGATAAAACCTTAACATTTCTGCCGGGTCGAAACTCACCGATCTTTGTACCACTGGCGCTTCTGATCGGCATCGTTTTTGCGACATTGAATTTGAGCCAATTTTTGTGGTCACCGGCGTGACGAGCGACTTGCAATTGACATTACAAATAGGCATTACAATGTAAAGGTCACTACGACTGCTGATTATTTGGCTGATCTATCATTTTGAAAACTTCACACCATATCATACCAATAACTGTAAACTAAAGGGTTTTTCTATTCTCGTAAATAAATATTTATTATTATTATTATTATTACTATATCATATCTATATATCATATCTTTATATCTAGATATAATACGAACGATTAGGAAGATTAGCGAGTTTTGGCCCAGCCAATGTAACCCGAGTTTGCATATAGGTGAAAAATCCGGTCGAAAATCATGTGGAAATCAATGTTCGATTTGATATTTGTAAGATTCATCACACGATATGTAGAGGATATTATGTAAATGTTGACCACTTAGTCGTTATATCTCATCCATATCAAATTGATATATAGATATAACGATTCGACTTGGGTATGATCCCGACTAGGTATCGACTGAATCATCAATAATCAATCGACACCTATATGATGTCTTCTATATATCAGCTAGCCAGCTACAGATAGCTGGATATCGACTCTATATTAGCATGACATTAACAAAATGTAGCATCGAATGTCCTCCGCATACCGATGAAAAATTTCATAGTTATCAAAACGAATGGTTCGAAAAACCAATTATCGATATCAAATCGACTCGTGAACCTGGGGAGGTCTTGTCGAAGCTTAACGTACACGTTCGCAGCATGTGACGGTCGTAGGGGTCTCCGCGATCGGTCATTTCGATATTCGTCATTGATCGTCAATTAAACGAACGCGCGCGCGTGTGTTCGTCGTGGCCGCGTCGCCCCGTTCGAAAGATGTAATCGGATCGTTAGCCGAATCCTTGGTAATTAAGGAGGTCGATGCCTGTCGAGGATGGACGCCGGACGAGCACGGACAGGGCGTGGTTGCAGTAAACGTCATCGCCAGGGCACTAGACGTCACGGGCCACACGAGCATCACACACGCGTCACATTTGCATGATTCCGCATACGCGCAGCGCGCCCGCGCGCGCGGACAACCCGATGCACGGTTGCCGGATGCGGTGCAGTGCGACGCGATGCAGTGCGGAGCGGCGCGTCGCCCGCCTCTCCCGGATCGCCCCCCTCTTCCCCCCCCCCCCCC
>NW_014554799.1:79523-86455 GCF_001313825.1 Dinoponera quadriceps
CCCCCCCCCCGGCCTAGTCGAGTGCCGGCACTCTTGCACCGAATTTTCGACGACCCTCAATGTACCAATGCGATAACTGCTCGCTGTGTTACTCGCGCCTCGTGCTCGCGCGATTTCCCGCCCCCCGAAACGAGCGGTGAAGCGCGCTGCAGCCAGCTCGCTCGCGAGAGCGCGTATGTCCTTGCGCTTATATTCTCGCAGCGAGCGCAGATACGCACCCCTGGAACATCCCCCTCTATCTGTGCGAACGATGCGGTGCAATTGCATCCCGCTCTCTCGCAACGCTCTCGTGTGCGCGAACGCGTCGGGTTTATGACGCATAAGCAAGAAGCAGTTTCGGTGACGCGCTGTATGATGCCGTGAACGACGGTAAGGGGTACGCATGTAGTCGGCGAGTTACATCGATGCACCCCGCACGATCAGCGTCGTTAATCGCTCTCGAGAGCTTCCTCTCTTTTCCGAACGGCGTGCCCGCGATGCGACGGATAATTCTCGGCTCTCGCCGTCGACCGGCGCAGCGTCGCCGCTCGGGCGACCATTAACCGGACTGTCGCAACGATGCCACGCTAATCGGTATTAATTCAATGTGTTCCTGAATACTTCATGAACAGCGTCCTGATGAATTCCTGCATCAGAGGTAATCGCGAGCAGTACGCGCGTGCATGCGTGCGTACACGTGCGCACACGCACACGCTAGATGGATTAGCGCGGCGGATCCGATGGAAATATTTCATTTCTCTCTCGAGAGCCGGGGTACCACCGCGACCGTTTCACAGCGGTGTGATTCGCGGCGAGGAAGTGAAGCGACGTGTCGGAGGAAATGACGTTAATGAAATCGAAAATAATCTCCCGCGTGATGAAACGCTTCGTTTTCTTTCTCTATCTCTCCTTCTCTCTCTCTCTCTCTCTCTCCTTTTTCAAAGAACTCGATCGCACGATATTCGAGTTATGCGAGTCAGATTTTCGGGCATCTCGAAATATCAAATCGCAAATCATAAATTTCTTTCCTTGCCGCTATTTATCAATTCTTATTATATCGAAATCTAAATTTGGTTGATATTTTTATGTAATTTTTTCCGTCCTTCTTTCATTTATTTGTAAGTCCAAAGATATTTCCTGTTTCAATAAATAAATAAGTAAAAGAAAAATTAATGCCCCCTCCCGTTTCGCTCTCCTTCGTGTAGTTATTTCAAACGAAAGTCGCATAGTCGGAATTTTGTTAAAAATTTCCACTTTTCCGTCGCATTGTATATTTCACGTCAATCGATCCCTTCGACGCATCACGATCGGGGTAAAGAAACGCTGGCAATTTCGGAGAGAATGATCCGAAGCGTACAAATTTCACCCATAGTCATCCCCATGAGACACTCCCCGAGCGCACGCTCCCTCATCGCAATAGGCGCGTATTATTATCCTTATCAGCGGCCGCGATACATCGCAGGTCAAATCCTCATCAACGGTGCCCCGTCATCGAACAAAGACGTCCCGAAGCTACCGCGGCACGGGAATGTCAATACACCCTTCCCCCCTCACCCCTCTCAGCGCGATCGTCAGCCTCCGCGTCGGCATCGACGTATCCGTTCATGTCCAAGTCATCCCGAGAATCTGACCAGAACCCCTTTCTTCCTCATCCACCACCATCGCCTGATCGCCCTCGTGAAACACGAAGACGGTCGCCTGCCAATCCCAATTAAACAAACTCGGCACAACGGAATTCCGTCTTTTCTCTAAATCGATCCTGCTTACGACGGAAACAGAAGAATAAAACGCAAAAAAGTGACGCAAAAAAAGACGAGTGACGTCGGTCCGAAGATAAAAAATCTCGGGCGCGTACGTTTCCACCGTATCTCGCGTCGCGAAGATCAGTATTTGCGCATTCGAATGGAGCTTCAACATCGGGCCGGATTCCGAGCCCATCGAAATTGCTCCCCTTCCCGCTCTGGCCGCGTAGGCAGGGGGAAGAATGGAAAACTACCCTGAGTCGATGACACGAAATCGCCAAGTGCTCGCCATTGTTTTCACAAGAGCGGAAGACAAGTCGGGGGGTAGCGGCAGCAGCCCTTCGCGGTATCGGTTCGCTCGCGAGGCGCCCTCGCAGGGGGCAAGAGAAAGAGAGGAAGAGAGACGAGGGTGGCGCGCGGGTGGCAGCGCCGCTGAATGAAGACGGCGAGAGAGTCGCGTGGTCCGACTTTTTAATATCCAGGGATGATCTGTAGCCGCGGTACGCTGCGTCAGCCGCTGTCATTGTTATACGCCCGGACCTCTTCAGCGCAATGACAATCTCCCGGGTTTTATTCTCTGGAGCGAGTGGGCACTCCCCCCTCCCCCCAGTCCTTCCCGGCTCCAGTTTCCACCGCGAGTATTACCGTGCCTTGCCATTCCCCGCGTAGATCGCCCTGTTCTGCGGCAACTTTACCTTCCCACCGCGACTGGAAGTCCTCGACTTCTTCTTCGTTTGCTCGGCCAACAAGTCCGCGAGCAGCCGCGTCGACGGTTATCGTCGTCGCCCGCGCGGACAATTGCCCGGAAAGTGGCTTCCTCTATCCTCCACGTTCTTCGCGACCCGATTCCCTGCGAGTCGCTCTATGTCCGCGACGATACGCGATCACTCACGGAAAAAACGAACTATGTTCCAGCAACAGAACAGGGACGACACAGAAACTCGGTGACATGAAATGAAAACTCGGCGACAAGAGATGATATCTCTGTTATCATGACTGAGAATATTCGTGTGAACACTCAATTGCATTAAAACTCGGTTGAGATAACTGAGAAGGACTCAGAATTGACTAAGTAGAAACACCTCCTACAGGAATCTTTCAGTTCCTACAACCGAATTTTCGTCTGATCCCCAGGCAATAGAAAATTCAGTTATATTAATAGAATTGTTTTTTCCGTGAAGCGTTCAGTCCAATTTTGGCGACATATGATTAATAGCGTAGAATCTCTTTTATCTCGTAAAGAGATGATATGACATCGGTTTTAATACGTCGCTCGTAATAGGTCAGGTCACGGTAACCTTTTGGAATCTTAATAAATGGTAGAGCTAACCCCCCCCCCCCTCCCCCTTTCTCTCTCTTGCTCTTGAGTAATCTAAATCTCGAAGGAGAATAATTAAACCGTTCGTAACACATGACACTAGAAACACTATTTCTGCGACATCTATTTTAGTAATATTTCACATTTACTCGCAATGTTCAATGTCCTTTTAGCTATGGCTCATCTCAGTCAGGCTTATCCTACTATTTCAATATTAAGAGCGACGCATGTAAGAGGGATCTGCCTTCCAGACAGTAGGAATGGTCAGGCACGTAAAAACAAAAACTTTGGCGCGACGGGACGCGTTCGTCCCGCAAGACGTCGCGAAAACGAATATAGATACCGCTCCGGGGGGCGTCGAGGAAGGTGACGGCCTTGGAGAAGGAGACGGAGGTCGCGGCGTCGTTGCGGAAAGTCGCGATCGCCTTTCGCGTAGCTCTCTTGGCTTGGAAGTCATAACGGAGATAGACGCGCATCCGAGCGATCCTTCATGCGGTCCATATGGATGGGTGGAGAACGCGTACATGTGCGTGAGTGAATGCGTGCGTGCGTTCGTTTGTATAGCACCCGCCGCCGCCGTCGCCGCCGCCTTCAGTCCCACGGGAGCGGGTAATAGATTTATTGGACACCCGGTACGTGGGATATAGATATGGATGTTATAGGCGCTCGAGTTAGAGATACAACCCGCACTCTCCGGCGTGCCACAGCCACCCTTGGCAAATACGAATGGCACATCTAACTTTATGAAACGCACGCTCGCCCCCTGCCCTACCGTCCGCCTCTCACGACTCCCGTGGACAACGCGAGACGGGTCCTTGCTCGCGACCCACCGCAAAACGGCACCGATTTCGAGCATCCGGGATTGTGATCCGTCTCTCACGCTTGCGTTCGAACTCGCGGATCTGCCGCGATTCGCGACAGGTGCAACGTACCTTAAAGCACGAGATTCCGTTGACTTTAGATCTCAAGTTCTCGCAGCTTTTCGCAGGACTTCTTTAACGCCCGATCATGAATAAGATCAATGTTGTCGTTTGCGTGTAAAGTTGCTTGAGAAGAAATATTTTTCGCGATTCGAGCGGGAAGGACGACGCGTTTTCGGAGAGAGCGAAGGAGGCACGCTCGACTGTGCAAATTCGACACCTCGAGCAAGTGTTTTGCGGCTACGTGGCGGCGGTTCGTTTCGGAAATTAGAAACGTTATCTGGCTCTCTCATCCGTCCTATCGTTCTCTTCATAACCATCGCCGCGAGCGCGGACGAAGCTTTACGAGTGTCGCATTCGTACTTGCCCGTGTGTTCTATTAACGGCGTTGGGAACTATCATACAATCGACCGATGAACCTTCATTTGGCGAAACTGTTATTGTGTCCCCTTGGCTAAACGCTTTCGAGGATCCATAATTCGCAGAGATGTTAACGGCTTTTGAGTAATCGCGGACTCGATCGAGAACGGCTTATCACTCGCCGCGAGTTGGAGAAACTATCGTGTGTACACTTTGGGACTTTTACATTTCCAAGACGGTCGTGATTTTCGATTGATCAATGATGTACAGAAACGTCTGCAAATTATATCAGATTTGATAATAAAAAAAATTAAGTTATATTTTTTATTCAAATATATTTTTATTTATCCTTTTTTAATATTTCAATATTTTGTATACATCCTTTCACGCCGATCCGATAAAAAACAAACATTAAATTTAATTATCGAAAAACCAAGTCTAAGTAAAATTTAAAAATGTTATAATATAATAAAAACAGCAATTACTAGAAAAAATTCTGCAAATTTTATATAACATATGTAATAAAATTTTCATTGGGAATTTTCATTGAGAACCTATAAGTCCTAAATATAAGAAAATTTGACAAAAAATATATTGTAATTGAAAATATAACGCAAGCTTGTACGGATAAATAAAAAAAAATATTAGAGTTTTAGTCTAATAATTTGCATGCATCTATAATAACAATCAATAGTGATAATTAAAAGCGCAACAATGGCGTGGAGTGTGCAGTAACGTCCCGAGATTGAAACGCTGTTCCTACAGAACAAATTTGCATTATTGACGATGGAGAATCGAAAATGCATACACGAGCACGCGCGCGCGCTCCGAGTCCTAACTCCTCGTGTATACTTAATAACTCACGAGCGATAAGTAGAGCTCGTACACGCGCGTGGGAATAAATAGCAAGTGCGAATATATTCACGCTCCCGCGTACCTGCGGCGCATATTCTCCCGCACGCGAATTTCACCGTGCATTTTGCCGGGCGTGTGCGCGCACTTATAAGCCCGCGGTCCAAAAGTCAAGTGCGCGCACTGAAATATTTACGAACGCCAGGGACACTGATAGATAGCCGCGCGATGCTAAATTTACGCGCCGATAAGAGAAAAACCGGCGGATCGATTTCCCCGTGATTAAGCAACCCTCGATGATCTAGCGAGCAAGGGAGCTCGGACGAAAAAAGACAACGTTTCCTTCGCTGAATTGAAATTCACATTTGCGTGCACGCACGCATTGGTAACTTTCGAGCAATTTTCGGCGGTCTCACCGAGAATAAGTACACGAAGTGACGCGAAACGCGCACTCACCTTCGTAAGCGCTCTTATTTACATGGAACCGCGCACATACGCGCGTCTGCTCGTGCACGGCACCTCGTGCGTACGCGGTTACCTCGTGCGCGTGTTGGTCCGCGAAAGGGCCAAGGGGAAGGGTGTGTTGAAAGAGCTGGTTTTGATTAGCTCTGTGTAGACAATACCCACCCTCTGATACCATTGTGATTCTCTCCTTCCCTCCGTCTTCCTCCTCACTCTCTCTCTCTTTCTCCCCCTCGATCTCTGCTCTCGGCTCTACGCTATTCTGTCGTACGCTTTCTCTCTCTCTCTCTGTATCGCGTTGCACTATTCCTCTCTCCCCATTCGTCCCCTGCGTCGCCCATCGACTCGCCTCGGCTTCGCCTTCTCCGCAGCGAACGCAGCAGCCACTTTGTACGCCGACTGTTTTGTGTCTGACGAACAATGGGCCTGCACCACTGACGGTACACCACCACACCGCCAACAACATCGCCGACACCGGCAGCGTCATCATCGCTGCCGCGCGCATAACGATGGCCTCGATCCAATTGGCGAGTTCTGTTTTTCGATAGACTCGATAGAGGAGAAGAAAAGAGAGAGAGAGAGGGATTCGACATGCGTTGGAAATTTATTCCGACGTTTAGCGACGCGTCCCCGTTGATGCCGCGAATCGCTCTCAACTTTTTCCGGATTTTTATGATAGCGAGACAATTCTACCTTTCCGAACACCTCAACATTATACAATATCCTCGTGTAGACGTGAAACAAAGTGCCGGAATAGAATTATTACTATGGCGTCCTATACCCTATGATCAACTGTTGCGAGCAGAGTTAAAGTAGTTGTAGCATAAAATGAGTATTTTTAAGAATTCGTTGAAGCCTGCACTATATATAGATTGAAATATGACCTTTACTAATTATTGGCGCAATTAGGAAACCATAGAATTGATCATTCGGAAGCTGAGATATTCGTAATTAAAGATGATATTTTTATATGCAAATTCCTTGAATATATTACTTTTAACTTCTAATTTTAATTAATTAATCTAATTCTACGATACAATTAATTTAGAAGTACGCGAATGAGGTACTGAACGAATTAGACACTATTTCTGAATCACGCATTCAATCGTATGACACAAAAGAGACAAACGGGAGCACGCTGGCCGCGTTAAAATACCGAGTCGTGTATGGTCATGAGGTTCTCTTCTGATAACTATTTTCCCCGTGCGCGCAACAACGAGATCGCAGGCCGACGCGGTCTTGATGTTTCGGCAACTTTGCGAGGTCGTTTCCTTCCGGGGGGGGGGGGGGGGGAGGGGG